>NC_136534.1:24047343-24351793 GCF_910591455.1 Pholis gunnellus
GTGTAGCCGTTTTCCAGCCAGCTGAATTTATCAGCAATTCAAATTTAGCTGGTGTTGTGCTCATTGACGGCTATTTCCCTTGTTGGAAAAACAACAACTGAGCCAACGAGAGCTTTGGCAGTAGGATTAAGAGTGATGATGTCACCTTCCTGTGCTGGAGCCAGAAAGAAATGCAGAAAATAATGTCAAAATGTGGATTAGACCGACACAGCAACACAAGTATTTGATACGCAATTATCTGCTACAAATCCACTAAGGCACTGCAGCTCTTATAATACACACTGTGTGAGAGGTTGGGGGGATGCAAGCTGCCATGTAACAACGCTTGATCACATTTACTTAAATTACACTTGAGAGTTGGGATGATTTGTTTCAGTCTTTGCTGTGCGGTGCTGTAAGATTGGAGGTGTGCAGCGGTGGTGTTGACTTTGGTTCCAGTAGTGATAGGAGACGGCCGACAGCCTCCTGAGATCAATACAACTGAAATTACAAGTCGACAGACAGAATTGACTCTTGAATCTATATATTTCTTCAACTCAACAAGGTAAATGTTAAATTGCACCGAGCAAGAGCTGCCGCAGCGTCAACAGAGACAGATACTTCACCTGAACGTAATTGTTTTAATGATCATTTTACATTATATGTTATTATTATAAATATTTCATTATTTACATCTCGTTACTTTTTTTATTACTTTTTCCCCCGAAAGGAACTTAGGAACGTTGTTTTTGAAAACTTCCATAAAAATAAAGTTATTAATATTACTATCTCTGTCCACAATGTTACGTGTTTGGTTTGTTGGTCTGTTGCTCAGCAGGACTGAAAAACTACCGGTCTGATTTACATGAACCTTGGTGGAAAGGTGTCGCATTGGGCCAAGGAAGAACCCAGTGAATTAATGGAGCCGATCTGAATCTCAGAGGGGATTCTCGTGTTACTTTTAACTCATGGGAACGACCCTGGCGGAGGTCTGAGCTCTCCAAGTGTCCTCCTAGTTATCTAGAGCGGTTGTCAAAACGTGAAGATAATGTCGGACTGAATAATGAAGTGAAAACAACAATGACTTCTCAGTCTGATCGGCTGATATCTCCATACATCCACAAATTACACTTAACGCCACCAGAATGGATTGATTGGACTTAGTTTGTGTGAGAGGAGCATCTCTCCATGAGGAGCCAGAGGCGACCGGGCATCTCACCTCTCACATAAGCCCAGCCTCAACTAATGTATTTAACGCCCGCTTTAAGAGTGCAGCTTTGATTTTAAGCTGGCTTGAGAAATGTCAGAAATGGAGGCCCTCTGCACTTGTGACCAGTGACAAGAAGTCACAGCGCGAAACATGAGCAGACAAATCCGTCTTCCTAAAGATTCACGCTTTGGGTTAAAAGCGGAGAAGGGCAGCGGGTAGAAGTTTCAATGTTCAAAGAGAAAACTTGAAGCTGACAATGTAGCCGCAGTGGGATATTTGAAGAAAAAGAACACGCTACAGTGACTATTCATGCAAATGAAATGTCGTATCTCATTTTATATTTGGACATGAGTCAACATGCAGGCTTACGTCTGTTGCAAGTATTTGACACGCAATTATCTGCTTCACAATCCACTAAGGGACTGCAGCTCTTACAATACACACTGTGTGAAGGGTCGGAGGATGTAAGCTGTCATGTAACACCGCTTGATCAAATTTATCTGAGTCACACTTGAGAGTTGGACTGATTTGTTTCAGGCTTTGCTGTGCGGTGCTGAAAGACTTGACGCGGTGTTGACTTTGGTTCCAGTACTGAAGGAAGACGGTCGACAGCCTCCTGAGAGCAATTCAACTAAAATGTGCCAGTGACAAGAAGGGACTTCCTGAACAAACCAATGATGGAAACATCACAGAGGACAGAGGAGATATAGGAGGGGGGAGGCAGTGGACAAAAAACAAGTGGCAGAAATAAAACAAACACCTGGAAGAAGTGGCAGACAGCAGTGGTGGATTAGACGATTTCATTGGTTATTCCAAAGGGAACAGCAGCAGTTTGAAGAGAGGGAGAAAATGCTTTATTCATCCTTTAATTGGTTTAGGAATCTGAACCTGTAATGTTACATTTATCAGTTTGTGTTGCTCCCATTCAATACCTCGTGCAAAAGTAATCAACTGTGAACCCTGCAGCAATGAGCAGCTGGCTGAAGAAAGCTACTGCATGCCGATTCCTCCTTAAACATACAGGACTGTCTCAGAAAATTTGAATATTGTGATAAAGTTCTTTATTTTGTGTAATGCAATTAAAAAAACAAAAATGTCATGCATTCTGGATTCATTACAAATCAACTGAAATATTGCAAGCCTTTTATTCTTTTAATATTGCTGATTATGGCTTACAGCTTAAGAAAACTCAAATATCCTATCTCTAAATATTAGAATATCATGAAAAAGTATACTAGTAGGGTATTCAACTAATCACTTGAATCGTCTAATTAACTCGAAACACCTGCAAGGGTTTCCTGAGCCTTGAAAAACACTCAGCTTGGTTCAGTAAACTAAATCACACGTATGGGGATTATCACAATATTCTAATTTTCTGAGACAGTCCTGTAAATAAATCAGATATCTTCAAATATATTCAGTGAAAGAATTCATGAAAAATATAGATCGTTGTTATAATCTGTTGATCCTTAAAACGTATTGCTTCTTACCAGAGAGATATCTAAAGTTTTCAGACGCTTTAAAACTGTGCTGTGATGCAGACTAACGCTGATTCTAACTGTCTGTTCGGACTGAACTTACAGCACACTTTCCAGATGTGTGACTGCGTATTAAGTCGAGGTCCATAGCAGAGCTGCACGGATGCTGATATCGGACCGATACGGATTAAAAAAGGTGGATCGGATTTGAATTCCTGCTGTTGCTGGACACTTGCTTTTGCAGTTTGAAGATCTTTTGTGCAAATTTGCTGGTGAACGATTTCTTTCATTCTTTCAATTCATTGTTGCCTTACACCTCAAAGGATGATCCCAGTGTCCTCCACACAGTGAGACATACAGCTCATTAATCGATCACATCGGTATCGACCCAAAGCCCAGGATTCAGTATCAGGACACGAACGCGGGCATCATCTGCTCTCACGTCATGACCACAGGAGAGAAAACAATGAGATCAGACCTCGCCACCCTCTTTCTTACCTTTGTCTTTTTCTCTCAGGTCGTTGAGGTATTTCAGAAGCTCAGCGTTGGCCTGGACACAGTACACCTCCCTGGTCTGCAGACCTCCTCCACAGAGCCCGGTCAGGTTGCCCCGCCGGCGGTCCTGTTGGCCGAGCAACGAGTCAACCCGGCAGTCGCTCCACTCCGTGCTCCTCCAGGTGTAGCTGCGGAGGAGGAGAACATGGGGTGTTCTGCGTGGGCGTGACGTCAAAGTACAAGACACTTATAATCCTGCAGGCCTTACAGACATGTTGTATAGTTACATCCAATAAAGTTGGACAGTTAACGGACAGTTTAACCACCAATTAAGCCTTAATTTACCCGACAGAAGAACACTTGTGTGTTTGAAAACATACTAGATGTTCAGAGACACAAGAGACATAAGATTTGTGCATTTAATGTTGGATATTAGTTCTAGAGGCTCCACAGCTGGGACAGTAAGAAGTGTCTGTGGACATCACAAAGCTGTGATAGAATCAAACATTTTGGTCTGAGGAGTTGATTTCTAAAGAAAGAAAGAAGACGTATCTAAAAAAAGAAACACAAAACACTCTCCAGGACGTGAGTGTAACGAAGTATTTTGGCAATAGCTGTGTAGAGATGAAATAGGATGAAACTGAGGGAATAAAGGCCAGCTGTGAGTCGACAGTTTGGATCTTTGTGTGTGTGTGTGTGTGTGTGTGTATGTGTGTGTGTGTGTGTGAGAGAGAGAGAGAGTTTGTGGGACTCAGATATCCTTGCAGTCTCCCTCCATTTGTCTCTACTTTGTGTCTGGCACCAGCCCAAGCACTCATACTAATCTATCTCCATATGCTGCCTCCTACACACTCTCTCACACACACACACACACACACACACACACACACACACACACACACACACACACACACACACACACACACACACACACACACACACACACACACACACACACACACACACACACACACACACACACACACACAGGTAACCCAGGAGAGCAAATTAGCTTGGTGGTATGAGTAAAGGGAAACCAACAGGAAGCGTGTGCGGCCTCAGTCAGGTTGAGTAGTGTTACTGTATTTTTTTCCTGAGCTCGATTGGAACACAGAATGAATCCCTGCAGAGCGCTCGGTGCTGCAGCGAGGTCTTAACAACGCTGTAACCAAAGAGGAAGGTATTATCACAACCTAACGTGCAATTGTATCCCCGTGAAACATGAGCGCCCATCGAGTGCTCCGCTACGAAAAGACACCCCTCCCACATCTACTCCTTTCACTCAAAGAGCCCCTGGGTCCTCCCCTGCTATCAAGAGGGAACTCACGTGGAGCAGGGCGGCACGCCTTCCCCCGGAGGTTCACACGACTGAGAGTCCTCCAGCGGCGCGCACTCCGCCCCCTCGCCCACGGGGAACTGGACCACCTGTCTGCTCCGAGTGCGGTTGCCTACGGGAGACGCGGGGTCCACGCAGGTTTTGGAGCAGGGGCTCCACTCGGCCCAGTCGGTCACCTGGCAGTCCTTGGGGAGGACGCAGGACTGGACGGTCAGCGGCAGGTCCCTCGATGGGCACAGGCTGGAGAGAAAGGATAACGAGGAGGTTAGGGTTATGAGATGTCGGTCGAGGAAGAGGAGCACCAACGCTACACAGAGTAAGATTCTTATTCACCAGTTCCCTCTGCTTAGAACCCAAATATACACAGGCCGAGTCTCCAGGAGGTCACTGCTCCAAACCAAGAAGTAGTCAGGCCCATAATTATTTGCAAAGATTAAACAAAAAAAAGAGATATAGCATGTTAAATAGTGAGCTTTGGACGTGCTGGTAGGCTGATTATTGTATTTTTGGACAGAGACAAGCTAGCTGTTTACCCCTGCTTCCAGTCTTTATGCTAAGCTAAGCTAATAGGCTGCTGGCTGTAGCGTTAGTATCTGGTGTACAGGTACCAGAGAGGTATCGATCTTCTCATCTGACTCTGAGCAAGAGTCAGATGATTTGTTGTAGCGACAAAGTTCATCCTTCATAGTGTTTAGGACCATTGAGCATGCCCAGCAACAGAAAAGACAAAATAAAACAGAGAACAGCATCAAATATGAACATTTATGAGGCTAAAACCGGCTAAATGTTTGGCAGTTTTTCTTTGTGTAGATCGACCTGCACTAAGTGCACTAACCCAAGCTTGAGAATCAAATACAAACAGTCAGCTTACAAGCCTCACAAGTGTCCAAATGTAGATCATTGTTATGTGTTTGTTATTCTCTGCTGGTCACAGAGCATATTTATGGTAAACAGCCTCATGCAGTGTGCGGCTTATTGACGGCTCATTACAGGCACGTTAAATCTCTCAGTTACCTCTCGGGGCCTTACAGCTGCGGTTGATGTTCTTTGAACATGCCAGAGCAACACATATGCTTTGTTATTAGCACACACACACACACACACACACACACAGCAGTGTAAAACAGGTGTGGTGTGGCATGTCGTGTGTGGAAGTCTTAAGTAAATCCAAAAACAACCTCCGATCAATCGCTGGCGCACATCTTTTGATGATCTTAATGACATTTAGATGTAATGAATAACTCGTCCTCTCCTTGGGCTCCTTCCGAATCATTAGAAATGTGTTCTAACTGAAGCCGACGCTCTTCCCCTCCTCAGCGTGGATGTGTTTCCCCTCGGGGCGTTGCAGCTGACGAGCTATTAGTGCTAATTACGGCTCTGCTTCATTTAGAAACCTCTCATTTAGACATCGCCACCACACTTCACCTCCAGCGACTCAGACTCTGGGTACAAATGAGGAAATGTATGAGCCGAGTATGTTGTCTCTTTCTTTTAACTCCTGTTCTCTTTGCAGATTAAAACACCTCTGCAGTCTTTGAAGTGGATAGTGAAGCGACACCGGCAAAAAAAAAATACAGAATTAAGATTTTCCACAAAACACTCTTAGTGCACCGGAGGAAAACAAAGAGGAATTGTAACAGCTACTGTGATGCATGAGGGCGATGGCTGGGTTTCCTGTCTCAGATGGAGCTTCTTGTGTGTGTTTTTTTTTTTAAAAGCCCCTAATGCAGCCAGTGACCCATTTCTTTTTGCTGCATGTGGATCCTTTGAGTCTTCTCCGCTGGTTGTGTGCATGCCCGAGCATTTTGGTGGAGATTTCAAAGTTGCGGAAAAAGGAGTCATTATTTCTTCATCTCAGTCATCCAGACAGAATGAGGACACAATCACTCCCTATTTAAATAAGTAAGAGGATGTCGTTCTCGAAAATGCTCATTTCTAAGCCTGTAGGTTTTCACACAGCGACTCGCGACAATGGGCTCCGAGGGCTCCCAGACTAAATAAAAGCAGTCAGAAAGTTTCCACGTTTCCACACTTGCAGGCTCATTACTTGAGCTGCATTAAAACACGGCCGATAAAATGGTCTAAAAACATAATTCCATGTGGGTCAAGTGATTAAAGAGCCTGTAGAGAGAAGAAAAGGCGAATCAAAATGACCCTTTAATGCAACGATGTAATGTGGCTCAGCAGAATATTTAAAAGGTCGATTAATACGACACCAGCATGCGTTATGAGGAGGGGAACCTGTTTGGGACGAGCGGAGGACGATGGAGAAAGCAACGGCTCAATGACAGATGTTCATCAAACTAAATTGGAAATGAAGTGAGAAAGATGTTCAGAGCGCGTCTGGCGAGGAGACGACTGGGTTATTCGCTTCACTGGGAAGTTTGTTCCACTTTTTACGAAAGTGGCAAAAACAACTATTAATATTTCAGGACAAGACATAAACAAGTCAAGGATTAATATTTATGCTCCTACGGGCATGGGAGCTGTTTTCATGGTGCCTTTGAAATGTTTGAGCCCAGTCACTGCTGAGAGCTCTGCGCCAACAAAGCATTAATGAATAGATTTAGTTCATAATTGATCAAATCCTGGAGTACAGTCGCATGTGACAGATGTGGCTTGCTTTGCTGACATTGTCACTGATTCTTTTCCTGGAGATCAGAGACCTTGTAGAAAGCCCCAAATCCAAGTTCCTCGGGAAGAACGGTGACATTTTTAAGTCAGTCGAGGAACACAGAGAGAGATGAAAGATCCACAGAAAGAATTCATCTTTAAAAGAATCGCTGATCGACATCAGAGGGTTAATATGAAAAAAACTGAATTCCCTGATTACCACTTGATGGTTTTCTGTTTAATTAAGTCATCAACATCCTCAACGTAACAAAAGTCTTCAGAGCGGACAGCAGCTATAGATTTCCAGGTGCTCAAACATCCTGTTCTTTAGGTGTAAGTGGGTGAAATGAGCGGTTAATGAGGGACAACACCAACCACCAACAAAGTAAGACATCTTGTTTGACTTCTGTTTTGTTTTTTTAAAACTGTCTGTGAGGTTCTTTACGGTGACGGGGTTCTCTGCTGCTGGAGGTAGATTCATTTCTTGGAAGTAAAAGGTTTGATGCACATTTTAAAGCAGAGACTTCTGCTGAGAAATGAGAGCTATTGATGCGTCTCGTTTGTAGTCAGAGTGTGTGACTTTGTAGCTCGCAGCAGTATTAACGTCAGGGCCAGAGGTTAACCGACACTCATATATAATTACAGCATTTATTTAGGATCATAGTGCCCACTGAAGGTCCAAATGAATTACCTATTCAGGTGATGATCTTTGACATGATACTGTTTAAAATGTTAGTTGTTGTAGTTGAATCTCTCGTTCTGCCTCGGCTGCTTCTTTCGAGTCATTTTCTTTACCGACATCTTTGCAGCTTAACATCACACGTTTGACCCTTAAATCAGAGAATGTACTTTTTCTAGCATTGTCTAGCTATGCAGACAGTTTTGGACATTTAACTTACGTTTTCTACATGGCTTGGTACGTGAGAAAACCTGTTTTTTATATTTCGTTATTTGGGGCGAACTGGTCCTTAACTTCTGCAGAAGTTGTAACCTTAAACAAAGCTTCCCATTGTTATCTATTTTAGAAGATTTTCTGTAGCAATTTGACTTCATGTCTTATCAAGTGAAGTCATTTTGAGTGGCACTCTTCTTAACATATCATTTCTCATAACACGTCGTCACACATCCATTCGAGGGCAAAACTCTGAAAATTGCCTTATTTTGAAAAGTAACACACAAAGATTGATCTCACGTCACAAAGTGAGTTGCGTTGCCACTTCCATGCACTGAGGCTGACATCAGACACACTGTGGTGAGTTGTGCTTCATTGCTCTGACAGGCACAGCGGTGGCAAACACACAGCCGGTAAACATCCTCCGCCGCGTGTCACCTCCCGACAGGGAGAAGAGAAAACTTTCAGGAGGACAGATTTGGCATCTCGTTAGAAAACTAAAAGTCGAAGGTACAGCAGTTTAGTTGGTGACAAATATAAATAGATGGATGGAAATGTTAACAATAAATACAAGAAAAAACATAAAATGAGACTAATATAGATTCGAACGCATTACTATTATTAAGGGGGTATACAAGTGCTGAGAGACAAATAAAAAAACAAAAACAAATGAACTTCATGTCACATTAACATAAAAATGTTGCCACTCACTTGCGAGCCACAGTGCTGCCATTCCTGTGTATGCAGGTCACGTCCCGGGTCTGGTAGCCCACCTGGATGTCCCAGAACGGACTCTCTTGCCGGTTGAGGCGGTTCCTGGTTCGTTTCTTCTGGATTAGCTCCCTGGTCTCTGGATCTTTGACCCCGGCTCGCTCCCTGAGCCCCTGGCCTTTTCCTTTCCTGCGCTTGACTTGGCGTGCCGTTCGAGTCTGTGGAAGGGCGCAAGTGCTCCACGGTCCGACCCTGAGACTGTACATGCCCTCTGGACCTGTGCAAGGCCCCGGCTTGCAGGACTGGAACTCGGTTAGGTTGAGACAAACTGCGCCCCCGAAAAGTGGAGGAACCAGGACACTGCGGACCCTGTTCCTGAGGCCCGTGCCACACGTTTTGGAGCAGGACGTCCACGGCGAATACTCAGAAAGCACACAATCCTGAGGGCAAGGGATCAAACACGCCTGCTCCAGGCGAGGCTTGGGCTCAAAGTACTCACAGATGGCGTCCTCCGCTGGAGACTCGTCCGATTTGAGTATGCAGCCCACCTCCCGGGTCTGAATGCCCTCCTCGCCTCCACTGCACGTGAACGGCCGCGAGGCCCATAAGGTCCTCGCCGAAACTGGCACGCACACATTCCAGGCACCCAGTTGCCAGTCGTAAAGGTCCTTGTGCCAGTCGCACACACGGAAACAGTTCCTCTGGTTGGAGGGACGCTGGCCCTGGTCACAGTTGGTGTGTAGCGTCGTCCAGCCGTCCACATGGGCACACCAGACCGCCCGGCTTTGGCTGCCTCCCGGGCCGCAGTCGCTGCCCATGCATCTTCCCCATGGACCTGGGAAACAAATGAACCGGGTCAGGTTACAATATGAAAAATACCAAACAAAAAAAACCTTTGAGCTTCAGGTGCAACTCCAAGAACAGTCTGGTGAGCTGTAAGAAACCCGGAGATACAATTTCTTTGTCATAACAGCAGACAGAGCTCAGGAAAAGACAAAACATATTTTAACAGGTTTTGGATGGAAATCAGAATAATGATGCTTCTCAAATTGGGTAAGTTGAGAGAGATTGCATCAAGGTGTACTTTTAATAATGGATCATTTAATAAAACTAGAATTACCGCCTCGCAGTCGAGTCACAGTTTATATCCTTCACTTCATCATTTTATCTTATTAGACATTTATGTGAAATTGTCATAATCAGCAGATGAAATATTGAGTCATTTTGTGAGGTCACAGTGACCTGTGACCATCAAATTCTAATCCGTTCATCTTTAATTCCCTCCACAATGGGCCGTACATACAGACGTAAGTATGTACAACGTAAGCAGAAGCCACGGCTGTCATAATAAAGGCCGTGATTCCATGTGTCGAATTAGAAAAGCATCCTCTAGTTACATTAGTAACGCTCACTGATGCAATTTGAAAACTCCTCTGTGTCTTTAAAAACAGAACTCCATCATTATGCAAGCATCAATTAGTCAAACACGTCAAACCTTCCCATCGCTGAAGGAAGACAGACAGTTTAATTCGGCTTGTCAACTGAGGAAAAGCAGATAATGCATCTTCAAGGACGACGCAGTGAATTCACAGACTCCTCTAATGTGGCCCACAGTGGAGGAGCATGTGTGAGCGCAAACTAAATATGTCCCGTTCAATAAAAACAGAATGTCACCTTGTTGTGCGTCACACTCAGGGTCAATTGGAGGTAGTAACAGTCAGAATACAAACAGAATACAACGTGCAACAGCGGAGATTATTGGAGATCACAGTAAAGCCAATTTAGAGGGGCCATTAGTAATCTATCGGCGGCATCTATCAAACTGTTGGCAACGAGCAGGAAGTGCCACAAACATCAATAAACGTATTTGTCTGTACACAAGTCTCTGGCAAAGCCTCCCCTGATCCTCTCTTACTAATTGTAGTAGAGATCCAGCAAACAGGCCCAGAGGCCTGGGGCAGTGAGGAGAAACACACCAGCAATGCTGGGTTGAAGAACAGGGCTGTTTACAGTGGCCTCACAGGATGAGGCTGGAGATCACAGTCAGCATCATCTGTCCAGAGAACACACTGAACGAAGACTTGATCCCACATAGAGGTACGGTGTTTGTCTCTAAAGCCACAACGAGCCACACTGCTGCACCGGGCGACATGTTCCTTCACTACGATGAGCACGAGCGCTGCAGTTTAATGTGAATAAATCTAACGTACTCCGTCCTGCTGATGACCGGCACTACCGCACCAAATGTGTATCAATCCGCAACTGAAAGTAGGACCCAACAAATGCACTATTTACAGTGCCCAGGTTATTTATTACAATAAACATTGAAACTATTTATTTTGTTATTAAAGAATTACATCTTCATAAGGGACCAATGGGATCCTAACTATTCCTAATAATGTTGGAAAGTATCAAGAAATTAACTAAAACATTATAGATAATATGGAGTAAGAGCAGCTTTATCCTTCAACAGCTCAAATGTTTTGTGATGTGGTCGCCGGTTTATAACATCGTCTTCATTCATTGCTATCTTTATCAACAACCCCAGGCATGTTTGTTTTGCCTTTATTTATCCTCCTTCCTTCCCTAACTTTGACCTAATTCATTACATTTAAGCTTGTATGGAATCAAACAGAGAGCGAAGGGCCTCATTTTGTTTTTCTCCATGAAGAAAAACTCAGCTAACAACATGAAAACGGTTTCAACCCAATCATCCCAACTCAGCTGGTACTCTGAGCGAGTTGAAAACCACCAATTAAACAGGGTACCTTCACACGCCGCAGTGTCTTATCCAAAGGCTATTCATACGAGCCGAGGGAAGAAATCAAACTAATTGGGCAGCTTCACTTTTCACCTCGCATTAAAGTTCTGGGTAATTGATTATATCAGCATGGGGGCCTTGGGCTGATTGGACCCTTCGTGGGCAGTCGGCGTGTGAGTGCAGCTCATGTTGACCCACGTCCATGCAGAGTTTAAAATCACTCCTGGCAGAAAATCAGGAGCACATTTCCGGCCAATGATTGCCTCTGATGAGGCTGCTTGTTGCCTTTTCTCTGATCTCAGCAGCTGAAACAGCCGACAGGCTCTATCTCCAGTCAACGTGACCCTGCGTTCACTCCTCACGGTATCAATGAGGTCTAATGGCCGTCTTTTAGCTCCAGGTCACATCGTGCTACTAGTTTTTAGAAACTTAAGGACAAAGATTTAGAGGGTGAACTACATTAGTATTCCCTAGACGAATCCTCTCAGGTGTTTGTCTGAGTCCATCAAATCTATATTTCTAATCCAATAATAGAAAAAAAGGCCACTTGGAGGTTTTGCCTGCACAAAGCGAACTGATAAAGACAGTGAATGTTATCTCCGCAGCTGATAGAGAGTTTTGAGGGCAGAGGGAGAAAAACGCTGATCCAGAATCTCAAATGCAGCAGAATCACGACAGCTTCTCCGGTACCAAAATAAAACACCTCCCACCCAAATCCAATCCATCCCAGACAGAAGTTATCTCCTCCGAGACCTTTCATCTGGCTCTGCTCTCAACGCTCCTCCAGCCCAGGATGTGGAATGTGAGGCTCTCACTGAGTAAAGATCACAGAGCAGCCGGCCTGGTCTGAGGACGCACAGTAAGACTCTCATTCAGTTCTTCTGATACCCTCGATGACATGTTTTGTGTTGTCAGATCTTCGCAGCTGTTTGCATGTTTTGCTCTTTCTTCTCCGAATGTAAATCAATGTGTAGCCGCGGTAGCCTCCAGCTAACTTTTGAATATTGCATGCAGTCTGACAGCAACATTAGACGTTGTGAAAACAAACGGCACGCTTCACCTCCATTTCTCACGGTTATCAGAAAGTATTCACCGAGGCATCAATAACTCTCACTCAGGTCTAAATCCTGAGTAATAATATATTTATATGGACGGTGTAATGACTGTTGATGAACATCTATTGTTTGCAGAAGTCAAATCAAATGTACAAACATAAATCCAGAGTATCCTACTAGACAGAGCTCAATCTAAATGTAAATGTAGTTTTATCATTTGGCAGCAAAAGCATCGTTTTTGTGTCTGTTCATTGTTTTTAGCCGACTTACTGTAACCTCTGGAGACTTTACAAACCTCTCAGATTTAATGTAAAACTGGCAGCGTGTTTGCATCAACGCTTCGCAAAACTCAATCACAAGTGAGCGGAGAAAGCAAACACAACGTAGCCAAATAAATACTGCACAGAGAATCACACAAACATCACAATATTCCTCATGTGAATGTAGTCCTTCAGAAAAAGTCATTGTTTAACCGGCGACGTGTCCACGATTTACCCTTTGTATGTGATTGGTGGAGAGAAACAGCTGTAATCCAAACACTTTGTGATAAATATCTACAATTTAGAAATCATTGTCATTGGTTGAATAACATGAATAGGAGCACAACTCTTACAGTGCATCTGAACTAGATAGACTTAAAAGTGAGTACCAAGACAGTACATCTTTGGAACCAATTTCCTATTTTTTATAATAATATTTGCTTAAATTTAAATTCAGATTCTAATAGTATGTCTGTCTGTGATACAAAATCACAACACATAATACATCAATACTCAAGTGCATCAATTACAGTTTTGATGAGGGTTTTGTCCGGATGACCTGTTCTGAGGAACAGCGATGCTAAATAAATGTGCTGATAAGTACAGTATTCTATAAATGATTCAACAGATTGAATGGATCATGATCAAACCTTCAAACTGTATTATTTGCAATATAAAATGTCATTATAATCATTGTCCCCTATCATATTCTTGCTCGAGAGGACTTCTAGTTTTACTTCTTTAATGAGTAACATTTACTGCAGTCACAATAGAAACTTTTCTTTCTCTTAAAAGTGCTCGGTGACTTTAAAAACCAGAGAATAAAGATTAAGAAAAAGTCCTAAAAAGTCACCAAAGAGAAAAGGGAACTTCTGCAAGCTATAAATCCTAAAATGAGCTATTCTTTGTTTTACTTGGGGCCCCCATGGAGCCCTCAACAGGCCCCACGCACTATATGTGGCGTGCGACCCCCTCTCACAGTCGAGGTGAGAGCCTGATCTCTGACTGGGCCTCGAGTGTCTATTTAATGAACAGCTTCTTTGTCCCTGCAGGGTCAGCTCCACTAATGAATGGGTCGCTGTGTCGCTCTGTTGCTCTGTCGCTCTCTGTTTGTGTTTGTTTATCACTCAGATCCGCAGCAGCATCTCGCGCTCAAAGCCGGGACCTTTCTCTGGGCCGGGTCGGGGGTTCGTCGCGGGATCATCTCGGCCGCGATGCCATAACCGGTGGATGTGTTTAAAATCGGTTATTTATGAGAAGAGGTCTTAAAATATAAGCTAGTTTGCCTGAATCAGTAAAAAATGAAGCACTGCAGGGGCGAGTGTTAAGAAAAGTTCATAAAACCCAGTTCACCCTGAGTGAAAACTTAGCTGAACGCCAACAGTATATTGTCAGCAGAGTGAAAAGACTAAAAGTGAGTTAATGTATATAGTGTGTTCGCCTCAGGTCGCTCAGGATTCATTCTCCCACACACTTCCAGTAAATGAGGATGAACTCAGTCAACTTGTCAGATTAAATCACAGCATAGGAAGAGGATTTTCTAGAGGTTTGATTTTATGGATGACTATATGTATTTTATGGATGCGGCTGCAAACAAACAAACGTGCTTTCAGTGTTTAGATAGTATTTCCCGGTTCGTAAAAGCCCAGAACGAATCACCTAAAACGCTCCGGTGGAGCTTGTTTTATGACTAAAAAGAAAAGCGATCGGTGTTTTAAATCTCAGTGGAAATTGATCCATCAGTTCCAAAGCAACACAGCAAGACGTCCGTTTCATTAAGTAACCTTTGTTAGTTTAAAAACCCAAACCAGCGTTCGTTAACTACTCTGTTCCTGCTGTTTGAGTACTTCACAAAAAACACAAGCAACTTCAAACTGAGTATCTGAGTGTTCAACACTACGTCGCTTCACAGTTTGGACGGAATAAATCATATGGAGTACAAAGTGGTAATTGCATGTTTGCGTAGCCTTTGGCAGAACTAAGTATTAGAAACATTGAACGAGCCACGTTGGGTTCACATTAAGCTCAGCAATGAATTGTGTTTTGCCCGAGAGCTACAAAACAAATGTGGTGCGCGTGAGGCGAAGGCCAACAGTGCTTTGTTTTCTCTGTGTTCAAGAACACAGCCGGCTACAAACGCTGTTCCCTGAAAGAAAAGCGTTGCTATTCACATCGTGCTATTCCTCTCGGGGGAGCGGTCAAAAGATCGCTATTAAGCACCAGATGGACATTAGCCTTTTTTGGTCTTAATGGCGCCCCAGTATGCATCGGGGGGGTTATCGCGGAAAAGAGCAAAGGAGAAAGGAACAAGACCGGAGGCGACTACTTAACATCAGAAGGAACACTTTGAGCAGCTTAGCATTCGTGGTTGATTGTTAACCCCGGCCTGCGTTCAGTGTGATCGCTGCTCGGGGCTGTGCGGCACGAAGCCACATTGACTGAGGCTCTCCGCTCACACTTTATCTACATTTCATTAGCTGGAACACCACGATTGTGTCCTGCGCGGCTTGAAGGAGCTTCTTTGACGGCTTTTGTGTTTACATTTCAACAAGTCACACAGAGTGAAATAGTCGTCTCCATGTTTGATCTTTGCTCATGACAGTTTAATTCATATTACAGCTTTATAATATGAATTGAGCTACAAAGGAACTACACCACGGTCACGTGACTTCACCACCACTAATATAATGACGTTTAGTCGTCTCATTTAGCTAAGTGGGTACTGACTTTTATGATATATTTTAGAACAAAATGTGACAATCTCTCGAACTTATACTTATTTCAGGCAATTTACCAAAAACCCATTAAAAAAAAACAATTGACTTTAAGTCGAGGGAACCGGAAATGCAAAAATGTAAACTCATTTCTGGGTTTTAGGACTCATTCCTGCAGCACTCTATTGAATACTGTGGCGCTAATTAAATAGAACTGGAGGGATCTTTATACGATGTTCTCTCGTGAAACTACATCTTCAGTCCAGCTGTGGCTCAGTAGCTATAGCTGGGTACCAGGAAGAACTCGCTCATCCTTCAGCTTTAATGGATCACTTTACATGTTACATACAAGCCCGTGTGTACATTAAAAGAGTTATTGGTTGCTGTAATCATTCCTTTCTAATTTCACCATCTTCAGCAACTTGAGACTAAATTGACATTCAAGTGAAGATGCACATCATCATGACATTTCTAAGCACCTGTAATTGAAGCTGAACCAAAATAGACTAGCTTGTTGTTCTGTTGTTTACAGAAAAGCTGTTTGTCAGTTCATTCCCCCCCCATACGACACCCCCAAAAGGATTGAGGAGTGACAAGATAAATTACAGAAAACCTGCTCCAATGCTAACAACACCCACATGCTCAGCAGTGACAATATCACTGTTGGCAGCGTCAAAGAAAATACTCCAAAGAACCGGGCACCGTACCAGAGCGAAAGACCCGCAGCCTCCACGTTAACGCTGCAACGTGAAAGTGTCATCAAATGATGCTTCACAATTTAAACTGTCGGTGTCCAAAACAGACGGCTTCCCACAAGTCAAGAGCAGTGGTCTGTGCAGAGGTCCGACATGAAGAGACGTAAACACCGTCAGATCCTGTCAAACTCAGCAGCGCCATAACTTCCCATTGAACACTTTCACGGAAACATGCAAAACAGGCATCGAGAGCAAAAAAAGAGCACAACAACAACGAGAGCAACGCATCGCTGCACACACATGCTCCAGTAAAGACGCCTGATTTCCCTCCAAAACAAACCAGGTAACCTTGACATTCCTGAGAACAAACAGAAGAGTCTTCCATCATGTGGAGGTGCCCTCTACTCTTTACCTACTTTACTGAATGGTTCAGAAGAGTATTAAAACAGATGGTAACTGGCGCCTTTCTAGTCTTCTGACCTCAAAGCGCTTTATCACTACATGTCACTCACCCCATTCACACCCATTCATACACTGATGGCAGGGGCCGCCACGCAAGGTGCCACCTGCCCATCAGGACCATCCATGCGTTCACACCCACAGAGACAAACGGGAGCAATTTGGGGTTAAGAGCCTTTGCCCAAAGACACATCGAGCTGCCGATCTTCTGATTGGAAGGCCACTACTTCATCGTCCACACTGTACCAGTTGTTTTTATCATGTGTAACAGGCTGTCATGGCTCCCGGTGGAGCTACCCTTCACGCCAGCTTGCTAGCGACTCATTTTGCAGTACGGAGTGTAAAGTAAAAGGTTAAGACACGACGTGTGTCCAGCTGCTGATTATCAAACCTTCAGCCTGGTGTTTAACCCACAGTCACGTTCTTACACATCCCCCCTGATTGGGACTGATTGAGTCGCCCGTCTCCATTTTATCCCCCCCCCCCCGAGCTGTTTTGATTAATTACTGTGAAAAAAGTACAAGGTGACGGATCAATCGAACCATCAATCATTATTACCCCGCTGAGCTGAATCAGACAGATGATGACAAATCTCGTTAACAAGTAGCTCGATGAATACATGGCCTTTACTGTGGGTGCAGATAGCAGAAACAGGTTTGTATCATCACTGTACACATCCCTCTGAGGGAAGAAAAACTTAAATTCTCCTGGTCCTAAAACAAACTTCACAACACAGTAGCCTCTGCAGAGTGGACACAATAAGAATTAGATATGACTCATATTTTTAATAAAACTGAAGGTGCACTTAGTTCTGCTGATTGATATCAGTATCTTTACACTAATATTGTTCTATATCATATCATTGTATTGATTCATTCATTCAATATGGCCCTCGTAGTGGACGTACATTGCAGGCGAGGGTTTGTCCAGAGCGACAACATTGCAGCCCGATTAGCGGTCTGCAGAGTTCTCCTTCAATACTGGACCAATTTAAAACATTGGTGTCCCCATTAGTCCCCATTAGTCCCTCAGACACACAAACATGGGACAGTAGGGGCCAAAAATAAAAAAATTTTGGGGACTGATTTGATCACGTTGATGGGATTTCCCCCCCCCACCCTTTTCTGATGTTTTACAGACCAAATCAATTAATGAAGAAAATAATTGGCAGATTTATTGATAATGAAAATAATCCACACAACTGGATCACCTCACCTTCTATGATATCATGTCTACAGTGCTGTTAGTAATGGTGGTGATAGCTAAATTAAAAAGGCAATTTTAATTGCATGAAAGTCAGATGTGCTACATGCCCATCCACTATCTCCACCTCCACAGCTTCTACCTCTCTGCACAAAGGACTCACTATCTCCTCGCCTGGCATTAAAGTAGAGCTGTGGAATAATGCCTAAGATACTGGGCTGCATGACACAATGACATCATCACATCCTCGCCCCAGGCCCAGAGTGCACCCAATGTTTGATTTGTTAACTGGTCTGCCTGTCATTAGTTTTCACCTAATCGTGTTATTTTTAAAAATTTTCCAGTTTGGATTTTGCTGTATTTTATTTCTGTTTTAACAATAGTTACTATTACTAAACTGGAAGGCTAGGGGGGAAAAAAGCAAACATGATAGATATCAATGGAACAACAATCAACTCTGCACATTTAAAAAAATAAAGCCACAACTCAACACTGGTCTTTAGTAAATAAACAGGACAGATCCCTGCGCTGTGCTGCTGTACTCAACATGCAGAGTTTGTTGAAAGGAAATGATGTCTCACCCCCCCTCAACAGCAACAGCTCTGGTGTTCGTCTCGCTAATGAGGGAGTATCTTTTTCTTGTGAAAACCCCGGTGGTGCACAGGAAGTCATTGATGCTATTATGACGGAGAGCATGACTGGCAAGAGCTGTCTTGTTCTATTTGGAGTAAAAGTCTGCATACGGGACTGAAAACAAATCGCTTCAATCACAATTCACACTTTAGATGCTTGAAAATGCATAAAGTTCAGAGAGCTGATGTTGGTTAGACACATTAGTGGCATGATGGTTTTTCTTTAAGTCGTCTTTAATGTGTGCTTTAAATAGAAGCTGAACGTCAGGGCGAAAAAAAAAAAGAAAAGGTAGAGAAATGAAGTCCCCGAAAATACTTTTAAAGGCCGTGGCAGGGAGAAGCTCCCCTCTGCATTTAAAGTAGAGGCACCGATGGGAGAACAGAGCAAATAACAGTGGCCGTACCCATCACTGTCAAAGTCAAAATAAATATGTGTGTGCACTGCGGCGAACTGTTTTATCTTTATTTACCAAGAAATGAAAGCTCTTGTTCTGCAGGGAGGTGATAGGAACATTAAGAAACGCTCACATTCACAGCCGAGAGCTGTCCGGCACAACCGCAGCCCTCCAACACCGTCCACCGAGCGGCTTCACATGTCTGGCTTCTGTTGACTTGCTGACTCAAATCTGAGTCGACAGACCCCTGCAAGTCTACCCTAAAGGGGCGTGATAGTTTGGCAAGAGACGGGGGGGGGTATCAGAGCCAACGAGGGAGTGTCAGAGGCTTAGTGACTTCGCCCTGTGGATGAAAGCCTCGGGTCTGGGAGATGCTGCACTGGCAGCTTTTACAAGAGCACAAACCGTTCAAGGCGGTTTTCTTCTTGTGAGCAAGAAAACCAGAGAAAGAATGAGATGTACACACAGCAGGGATGCTTGTTTTCCCCAGAAGATGATATTCTTCTCGTCAGGGTGTGGTATTTCATCTCCATCCCTCAAAAACGTACAATATTTATAAGACAGAAACACAACAACAAAAGGCAGGATGCCAGGCTGGCCTCCCCTTAAGAACAAAATACAAAAACAGAAATCTCACAACCATTTTCTTGTCCGCCCCCCCTGGCGTGGAAGGGGTGGACACCACATGGTGAGCACCGGTCCCAAACAGTAGGACAGGCATCGGCTCAGAGATGCGGTCGTTCGTTTGTGACGTGGGACTCGGTTTACACCCTGACCGCCCACTTTCATGTTCGCTGCTGATCAAAAGTTTGGCCTCACCGGCCACAAAAGCTTGATTGCGTTCAGTCAGATGGCTGGTGCTGAATGATCTGTCAAGCTTTTAGGGTTGGAAGTCCTCTTAGATGTTATTTTGACTGAAAGGTTTGATTTGTTTTTACGCTGTAAAAAGGCTCAACCAGACTGACATCTGATAGGGCAGAAAGAACCAAAGTGACCTCTGAGCAACGGTTCAATAAGTAGAGAAGAGTTCACCGGAAACTGGAACCTTAGCATCAAAATGTGTGCAGATTTAAATAATGCAAAAAAAGGGACTGATCGATATTGCTTGTGTTTGTGGCGCCCATTTTAAAAAGTCTAAATGTCATGTTGTTCTGTACACGACCACAGACAACGGAACAGTACACGCTATGTTTCTCCACCAAATACAACTATACACCAAATATATATATATATATATATATATATATATATATATATATATATATATATATATATATATATATATATATATATATATACTAAATACTGGGCCTTCTGCTTATGTATTCTACCCTCTCACTAATAGCACACGGGTCTACAAAGTCCATTTGGTTTGGTTGCCTTTGTGTCACAGCTCTTTCACTTTTCACTTCCACCTTTGTTGACGAACTGCGTATGACATCATTGTTTACAAACTACAAAAGGGTCTTAAGGGACCTAATTATGTGTTGAGGTGTCTTAACTTTATTCTTTTTTTTCTCATATTTTTTTAACATAATGTGACAGATTGTTCACACGTCGCTGTCAATTACAGAGAGACTCTGCCACAGGAGAGTACCTGTCCCACACCGGTGCACGCGGAGCGAGAGCTGATTAGCATCTATTTAAGATCAATGTTGTGAGAATAATGTGAAACGGTGTTCGATCGATAAATTGTTAAAATGTGGGATATTTAATTAAATGATACTTTTAAAAAAACGCACGTGCATCTGACATAGTTGGATGTGCGAACATCTCTTTGTGAAGAAAGTTACATTTTTAATAATTCAACAGAGAAGTGTCCACAGACCTCCCTGTGTCAACAGATTCTCACTGGAACTACTTTCAGAGAAAACTGCTGACAGTGAAAAAGAAAGTAGACTCCTTCTGGGGAGAGAGATTGTTTTTTATGTATCAAAACTGTCTAAAGATCAACACAACTCTACTGTCAGTAGAATGATGCAGGAAAGAGTCCTACAACTAGGAAATGAGTCAGCGTTTTCACTCGTCTCACAGTCGCTGGGTTTTTGGTTGAGACGACTGGAATAAGGTCTGCGGTTAACAAGAGCGTACCGGCGTTTACCGTTTTGTCTCTTTGATATCAAATACGAGAGTGAATACCAAACTTTAAAAAGAGGAGGTTGCTAAACAAGTGACTAAATGAGACTACTTAACGCCATCATTCGCCTTCACAGCCTCGTGTCTCCTCGCATCAATGCAACCGTGGAGTAGTTTGTTTAGAGCTCAACGTTAGCTTTTCACTTCTTGCATTCACGCTTCAAAAATCATAAAAGTGGTGATCATTTGTGAAGATTATCTTGCTGAACAAAACCTGTAAGTATCCTAAACATGTTCTTCCCGCAGTGCTTCTTTTTCTGCATGAATCCAAATGTAAAAATCCAAAACAAAAACATCTCATTCCTCCAGCACTCTACTGGAGCAGAGATGTCAGAGACAAACCTCGAATGGATGCCACTAGAGGTGAGGAGGAAAATCTGATGTATATATTGTAATGTGAGTGAGCTGACCCTTTAATATTCAACATCATTCTCACAGTGGTACTACAGCGCGCTGCATGGTTACCGGATTATACCCTGCAGGTGTTGATTTAAATTGTGTATCCACATTTTGTCATCTGCTGATACAAATCCTTCTGACGGCAATATCCAGCAACGAGCGTGTAGTAGTTGGATAATCTTTTGTATTTTGTGGATTAAAGCTCATGCTGGGTGGATTTTCTTGATGGGGGACGTGAAAGAAGTGACAATCTGTGAATGCATTTACACGAGGAGGAGGGGGGGGTTTAATACCCCCGGCATGGGATGCACCTGTGAGAGCTCATATGTCACAGGTGTGTTTCACTGCGTATCTGTGCATGTATGCCGCAGTGTATCTGCATGTGTTGCTCTGTGCAGGTGTTGCTCCGGAGGGGCAGGCAGCTTGATGATGTAGCTGTCACTTGATTAAGATACATTTTCCAATCACATGGTGAGATCTCCCACCCTCAGGAGTGCCAGCGTCTGGGATTAGATTACCACCTCCCACAATGCATCACGCTTTACATCACAATCCAATAGGAAAGCAATACAAGAGGAGGGGATGCTGTGCAGCCTCGCCTCCTAAAAACGGGAGGTTTTAAAATGAGCTCTGGGGACGTGCAGTAAATCACGACAAACAACGAGAACGCCGCTAGGTATCAGCTCATTTAGCAAATACTGCTTCAACAATATATCAATGTGAAATTAGTGGTGTTCATGAGCTTAAATGCTAGTAAACAAACAACTGTGCAAAGAAAAGACATTGCAGACGATTGTTTGTTTTTTTTGCTTCATGCTTTAATTTGGAATTTTCCGGTCTCAGTTCCCCCGATATCAGATAAAAACTGCTAAGGTGGAGCATGAAGAAACAAGATAAGATAATAATGAAATTTGGCAATAAGAATAAACTCTCATGGAATATGCAGCGGGACATGATACTGATGGTAATTATTACTGTGCACTTGAGACTGATATTGTTCAAGAAAAGCTTACACAAGCTGCTTTTAAGGAAGTCTACCCGCAATTTCATTATTCATTATTTCAGTGTTACGCTCAAACCCAATGAGATTCAAGTAGAGAATCCCCAGACAGCCAGTTCATATCAAGCCGTGTGTCGCGACGGGCACATTTTCATTGTTCTGCTTCAGCAAAGCTTGGAATTAAAGAGCAATACAATTACAATCATCTCATAATCCGGTAACAATCACCTCTAGTACCACGAGAGACGGTCTGAGTCAATGGGAGCGATGCCAAAAGGGGGATTCAGAAAACTGAGGTATCATTTTACAAAATTGACATGTCACCATAATAACGAGCTTTAACGGAGTCCAGGCTGGAGGAGACAACAGGAAATGTGTTCTGCCTTTCTTCTGCAAATACTGAAATGCTGATGCATGTTGTTAGTCAGAGGTACTTAAAAAGTGCATCAGAAATAGCAACACATCAAGAGTAGCTATTTTTATGCCTCGTGTTGTTTTTGTGCATAAAATGATTCTCTAACCTGCTGAGTTACCAAATGTAAAGTTACTGATAACACACTAAAGTAGCTTAGGATGATGTAGACGTTAGGAAAAGTAATTCCAATATGCAATCTATGTTTATGTCACCTTGTGTGGAATAGCTATAACTTGCTATTCTTAGCCAGACAGCTAGCAAGGTGCTAACCAGAATAATGATACGGAGCAGCAGCCCGTGAATGACCTGCAGGTCTGAATATCTGAGAGCAGTGTGTCCCTTTGCATATATCTCAAGAACCGTTCTTCACACTTAGCATGTATATTGCTGGGGACCCGAGGACACGCAGTGTCAATTAGACATGCAACATGTTCAATATTAATAATAAGGGCATGCGCTCCCAAAGGCCACGCCCAAAACCAGCACTGCACTAGTATGTTAAAAATGACAAAACAATAGCCGAGCCAGACTTACTGTAACAAGTAATATGCTAACATCAGCATGCTAACATGCTCTCAATGACAGCTAAAATACTGATGTTTAGCAGGTATCAGCATGTTAGCATTTGCTATGTAAGCTGTTGGTAATGTCATTAGTTTTGCAGGGATCTGGTGTTAAACCAAAGTATCGGACCAATAAAGATTGACCTGGCGCTAGCTGGGAAATCCGTGGATCACCAGAGTTTCTATTATTTATCTTGATGGAAACAAGATCATCTGTAGCAAATATTATAGCAATCCACCCAATGATTGTTGAGACAACAATCTCAACCTCATGGCTACAGGAAAGGTCCAGGGACGATCAAAGTCAGTAGAGTTCATCCTCTGGGGAACATGAATGTCTGTTTATTTAAGTCTGGATCAAGTGGTGGACCAAGTGGCCGACACTTACTGCCACTACAACGGCTAAAAACACACCCGCTTTCAGGATCTAATATCACAAAGTTGAACTTATCTGAAAGATCATCCCTTTCTTTCCAACTGAGACATTGAATAATCAATTAATTTACCTACATGCATTTCTGGTTGACAGTTCTTTAACCGAAGGAAGTGATGAATATACTTTAACAGCAAAACAGTACGAGCTTCATTGAGGGCAGTAAGGAAAACATTGTTACTCACTGCCGGTCCTCACTTTGCTGTTGTTTTTAAAGGACCACAGTGCGGCCAAATTGTTGAATGCGAACGCTATTATGTGAATGTCCTACACAAATCCATTGTTTTCAAAATCATAGGGGCGTAGGAGTGGGAAGGTGGCTCTAACACGTTCCCAGACTTTGTTGATGAACTTACACTGAATTTACATAGAAATTACAGAATGGTCTGCAACAATAAGGCTTTGAAAGTGTGTAATTTATTAAAATTCAAGGAATAAAGTGCCACATTCTTTTGTTTCAGTTAATTAAAGCCTGGGTGAGGCAACATTGATGGAAAATTACCACCTGTCAGGTTGTTAATTCAAGTAACAGCAAGGTTGTTTTTTGGGGTGTTTTACCAATCAGCTCAGCATATGGATTGAAGAAAGTGACGCTTCTAGGCCAGTTGAAAGCTGAAGCTATTGAGGTGCAGGCCCACTTTTCGGGGCCTACGGGGGATCCTTCTTGGACTCCGATTTGGCTGCAGTAGGGAGGTGGGAGGTGTTGGACGGAGAACACGGATATCGGAGCCAAGCTTGATCCAAAGCACGCACACGCGCATTCAAACACATGCACGCACGCACACACACACGCACACACATGCACGCATGCATGCATGCATGCACACACACACAGCAGGCCAAAAGCAGAGCAGACTGTGATCATACCACCGCATCGACCCACCGCCTTCTGTTAGCTCTTTTCATGCTCGCCTTCATTTCACGGTGGGCTGACGTGCATGATGAAAACAAGAGAGTGAGGAGGTGAAATCAGGGTGAAACCTTTGCATTTCCAATGCACGCTCCCACAAACATCTCGTTTTGTTTCATCTCTGTTGCTTTTGATTGTTTTTTCTGTTTACCAAAGCCAATCGGAGTAGGGAACACATTATCCCTTCACTAGGCCTGAACAGCTCACATGAGTAAAATCGTCACGTATCCAAACAAATGCTAAATCTGAACTTGTGCGATACAAAAATGTAAAAGAAAAGCCACACCTGTACATTCTTTTTTCAGTGACCCTTCAATGACCCTCCTCATCTGTTCATTCTGCACAAACACACTGTAATGTATTCTTTTTTTTGGGGGGGGACGGACGGTTCACACAGAGTTAACTGTGCTGCGTTGAGGAGTTTCTGCTGCATGCGCTCAGCAGAGTAATGAGACATTTCCAGCAATCTCAGCTCCCAAATTGACAGCGTCACCGACTAGTGGTCCTATGGGAGGTCTTGTTAGGATGTTGAGCTATAATTGCATGACATGTAGGTTGGGGAGGGCAGAAGGGACACAGTCGCCAATATTTTCTGGTATCTGCTGAGAATTGTCAAGCATGTGACTATCTATATTTTGTCATGTTATGGACAGAATCCCTTTGAAAAATCTCGCCTTTGATACCTCCAAATAATAGCTTCCTTTTTATTTCTCTTTGTCATCGCTCGTATCAAATCGTGAAGCAGCCGTGGGACAAATGATTGATTACTATAGAACCTGTCAGGCCCCCCCCCCCCCCCCCCCACCCCACAGCTGTGTGAAGACTCTCAGAGCCAAGAATAGATCTAAAGACTGACAGCTGCCTCTCCCATAGGACACCAGCCTCTTGCTTGTGCTAATTTGTGCCAATGCCTACGCATGTGGAGGTGTGAGCGCATTAATACCACAGAGGTTTTGGGCACACTTGTCAGAGTCAATCTGCCTAGATTTGAGTGAAAAGCCTCGGTTTTACAGTGCAGCTGGTGTTCATGTTTACTATGCGGCATGCGTGCGTGTCTGTATATATCGTGTTTAATATAGTGGACAGCATAGGAGGCCTTTGTTCTGACGCCCAGGAACTTTAGTATAAGAAGCTGCCCCTCTACCTCTCAGTATACAGTAGTGCATTCTCCGTGGGGGATCCCACAGATGAAGAAAAGACTCAACGTCAACTCTGCAACTAGGAAGAGAACTTTTGAATAATGCATGGCGGCTGCTGCGTGCATCCTATGTGTCGAGGAACAGTGGTGATACTCCGAGCTGTGAATTCCTCCCGAGATAAAAGAAGCTCAGGGTATAGAGCATCGACGTTATTGTCTGCCTTTAACAGAAGGTGTGAATAACTGTCAAACAGAGGAGGCACATAAAGGCCTTTGTTTCAGAGATGGGGTGAAGTTGATCCGGCGTGCACCTGAACGATCTGCCGGATGAAGGCGACTCCCACAATCCTGCTGTGAGCATTAGGCTTCAGCAGGAAGCTTTTCGCTCTCAGTCAATTCATGCATTTAAGGAAACTTGAGCCGATTTTTCCGTTTCTGTTTTTGTATCAGTGCACAGGCTGGATCAGGTTAACAGGCAGACAGGTGGCCCCGAGCTCAGAGGCTATCCTGTCCACCAGACTGACAAGTGGCGCTGCACCTAATCAAATCAAGAGGGCGAAATGAACACGGAGGAGAAAGAAGCCACCTGGGTAACACAGAAATAGCCGGGGTGTTCGAGTGGAAGTGATGAAGCCGCGATCAGAGTCTCGAGCGTTTCTCATCCAGAGTCTGAAGCCCGGATCTCCTGACCTCTCCCGCTCTCCCGCTCTCACCCTCCCCACTTGTTAATTGGCTAGATGGGGGAGATTATAGAGCCCCTGGGAGACGGTTGCTAGGATATTGATGGCAGTCACAGGACGAAAATTGCTCAGGTCATTTCTCGCCTTTCTTTGCTGTGAAGGTCTCCCCGTTTTAGATTTTCTTAAAGACATTGACGTTTTGTTTTTGTGTTTTTTCATTTTCTCTCAGCGGCTTTTGAATTTGTCGAAACATTATTACTGTAAATCATAGAACAATAATAAAAGCTGAATAATTACTCGCATGAAAATGCCCTTTGATCAGCATAAAACCTCAGTCTGCTGAGCATCGTTACTGGAGCGTGAAGAATCAATGATTGAAAGTCAAAACCATCCCGCGACTTGTAGTGCACCGAGAATTAGCATATTCCTTTAAAGAGGAGATCTTCTAAGAAAGACTCCCCGAAGACATGATTTACTCGAGGAAACGGATTGACCGGAGGGCAAATCAATAACAGCGAGCAACTGTTTGTGCACTTCAGCAGAAGCATAAATCTCTGTCCAACAACACGAGGCGGCGATACGAAGATCCGCGGCGGCGGGTTGGGGGGGAAGAGAGCTGCCATCGCTCTCCATGTGGAGACCACGGCCGTGTGCCCGGACACACATACGCTTACTGTAAGCCAGGGCAGAGCGGACCAGCTGTGAATGTGTTCCTCTTGTTATTCATCTCTACTGTAAGCATGAAAACACAGAAACACCGCCAGTGTGTGTAAGGTCAACCAAACAATGAAGGGATTTTAAGGAATTAAATTAGTGAGGAAAACAGACAGAGAAGGCCAACAGTGTATGCAGTACATGCAAATATTAAACATAATTTAGGATTAAAGCTGGACCTCAGGCATTGGCCCCTCGTTTATTTGTTATAATTTGTGCGGTTATATGAGCATTCCATGTTTTATTAATCATTCTGATAACTTGAAAGATAAATCTCTACAGTGGATACGAGCTTTTAAAGATGCGATAGTTAGGATTTTGTTTGCCTCATAACCAAGCAGTGACCAGCAGTGTGAATGTAGCCGACCTCTCAGCAGCTCCTCAGATGGCCACTTGAGGCCGTTTTAATAAGCGAGTCAATTCCCATAGACCACCATGATAAAATGTCCAAGTTAACAGCAGAATAAACATTGTTTACAGCCTGGAACGACAAACGGTTTTGGTTTGCTAGGACTAGGCTCTGTGTTGTTATTTTATAAATAAAGGCGCAAATATAGGTGAAAGTATTCACATCACAAAGACAACTGTGTTGCCGACGTGCATCGTCACTACCAAGATGGCGCCGGCCACTTTGAGCTCCACAACGGCTCTTCAGAAATGGGTGTTGTGACGGAGGCTACGTCTACGGTGACACCACAAACAGGCATGCTGGGATATATATTGGGGTTGCTGCATGACATCGACTTCACCAGTTCCTGAGATTTCTGGCTCTCAAAACTCACCTCCCAGCCTGTGCTCTGTTTCAGAGCGAGAACTTTTCATAGAAATTGGAGTTTGGAGTCACTTTCAAACCCTTCGTCTCGCTCACACTGTCAGCGGTTGAGTGCTGGAGGACGCTGCCATGAACACGCTGCCATTTCTTTCTCAAGCAAGCAGATCAACAGAGAGAGAAGAAGGCTATTTTTTACTCCTGTATTCTGCACGGCAATATTGTATGGTTGTCTGTGTCTCCTCACTACTTCAATATTGCAGACATATTCTTACATGCAGTCCTTAAGAAGTTCTTTAGATCTTTAGATTTCATCAGTTTTAAACATTATCTGGCCCCAAAATGTTCAAAAATATAATAATAATGAAATAAAAAAGTGTAATTATCTATTTCACTGAAGTAAGTATAGTATAATACATGAAAATACGGGGACATCCATCTCATCTAGGAATCCAAAAACACTGTGGTTTCTGCAACTCATCACACTGTAGTCTTCATCACATCAGAGAAAACGTTTGATGGTTTGGAGCCCAAATTGGCTTTTTGTGTCAGGTGCAGAGGAATAAAACAGGTCGTTCAAAATAACAGTCTTATAGTTCTATAAGTGTGGATAAAACCGAGCCTTACTTGAAATGTATCAACAGTACAGTACATTTAGGAAAATATAAAAAATTCAACACAATATCTGTGAATGGTTGAGTTATATAAAGATAGAAGTGTGCCTCCACATTTAGGCGATGCAACCACTTGAGGAAAGATTGTTGTCAAAAGCAGAGCTCATGCACCACCATGACCTCCAACGTATCGCTACATAAAGAGCAAACAGCTTCCTGTATTGGCAGTGAGTGTTTGCGTTCGACGTAAATCATGGATGTAATTCCTCGTGATACTGGGCTGAAAAACACACACACACACATCAATGACAATACAAACACCTCCGAAAAAAAAGAATCAAACCTGAAAACAAGGTAAAACTACAACATTTTGAAAGCTGATGCTCCCTGAAATCACCCTCAAAAAGGAAGATAATACAATAAAATACTAAGATTGATAAATATATTACAAGGGACCACTTAATAAGTTAGTAAATACGGCGCAACCGTGGTGAAAAGACCTGAAATTGAACTGTGGTGGTGTGCCCCAGTTCAACTGTATAGATTAAAGGCCTGCTCTGGGAGCTGCTACACCTGTACAGTACACGCATATCATCATGTAGCTCTCGTCTGATCTTCCTCACTTACACCCGGTCTTCTCCTGACAGCGAGATAACAAGAAGTGACATCACAAGGAATATCATTATGTATAAATGAGCCACCCACTGCCTCAGTTTCCTCCATAAATTAGGAGGCGAAGAGAGAGAGAACAAAGCTTTCAAGGAAACGCGGCATTAAAATCCTTCCTGCTTACTGCGGCGTGAGAGGCGCTAATAGACGGCCCGACGGTGGAACGCGAGAGGAGAATATCATCGCAGGTAGAGCAGTACAGAGCAGGAGGTCCAAGGTGATGTGCACGCATGCACACACACACACACACACACACACACACACACACACACACACACACACACATGCTGAGTGCTATGATCGCACCAGGGGGGTGTGAGCTGTGAAAACTGCCACCCTCTATCTGAAGGTGCTGAGATAAATGAGCACACAGCTCTCCGTTTCTACCCTTTGATTTCACTACTGTGCCGCTCCAGGTAAACATGAGAGGACAGAGGGAGGAGATGGGGGGGGGGCACAGAGCATGTGATCACACACACACACACACACAGAAGGACAAATATACATGTGCATGCATACTTTGTCTGACACACACACACATCTATCCAAAGTTAATATTTTTGCATTCTTACATGGATCCAAATCTAGAGAGGAAACAATCAGGCAGAACACTTGAACCTGTTCTGTATTTGCGGCTTGACACACCGTCAATACACACATAGATCTGTTCCCCTCCCTGTTTTCTTTTTTTAGTCAGTCTTTAAGTCGGCGTTGGCGGGGCGATCAAACCGTTCTCTTCAGAGTCCGTGTAAGTGGAGACAGCACGATGGGATTAAACACATGCGAGATAATAGCTTCTCTGTAACTGCGATTGAACAAGCCGCCCCGGGGGGAGCCAATCAATTCCCTGAACTCGAACCGGAGAAAAAGGCCCGTGCTTTGACTCGCCTAATACAGACACCTCTTCCCCGCTTCCTTGATCCAGTCGTAACATCTGGATCGTAACACAGTGGAGGTTTAATCAGGGGCAAGCATCGGGACAGGAGGAGAGAGCGTTGAATCCATTAAATATGGATTAGAGAGGTAATCGCTTGAGAGTGGGACATGAGGGCAGAGGCAGGCGGGAGGACAGCCAGGTGGACGGGCTGGTGGTGACGTGAACCACAACACGGGGGAGGAGGAGGGGGGAGATAGAGGGAGATAGAGTCGTCAAGGGTGTGGCAGCGGTGGCCTTAACACATGGGCACAGTGTTAGCATGTCGAGGTCTACATGCTAGCTTACGGCTTACATCTGTTCAAGAGCAAAGGAGCGGGGGAAGTGAATGAATGTCTGAGCGCCGACAGCAGCAGGCGCCAGTGGGATTTGTTTGTTTGTGTCTGCGCACACGTCGCCCACGGTGGGGCATTTCGTCGCGACAACACGGTGCAATCCGGGAATAAATGTGGGTTAATGACGCCGCGGACCAGATGTGTCGCGCTCACATGTTGGACGCTGTGCAGATGCTGCCGGCGAGTGAACGGCTGCACCACGGCTGCATGTTTTCACACCGACTGCTGAAATGTGTGATTTCTATCCGCGACACAGGACTCGTAAGTGGCTCAGCAATTACAGATCAGTCCTGTGGTGCAGTCTGGGAAACTGTGCATCAGGTGTGTGTGTGTGTGTGTGTGTGTGTGTGTGTGTGTGTGTGTTTTACTTTAAAGCTGGGGTCAGCAACATTGGAGAAACCAGCGTGAAAACGCTAAGACAGTGTGAGAAACACCGCTACCTCGTGCTCTGGTGTTCTGCTGAAGTCTTACAGACTAAATACGCAATGAACAAGATTTCATGGCAATAAACTAAGCTATGCACCCTTTGCACACGCATCACCGAGGCTAATATCGTAAACGATAAGGCCACTCACACAACTACGCAACAATTTACAAGCAGAGTGTGACCACGATGTCCAAGCAGAAAATAAATCCAGTGCTGTTCAGGTTGAAGCAGGTTTTCTAAACTAAACCACATTTGCATTGCGGATCAGCTGCAACAACGCCACCCATGAAACAAGGCCTTACCAAAAACACCACAATATTGTGGCCCAGGTGGCCTTGAGCAAGGCACTGGAATCCCAACCTACTACCCCTCTGCTGCTTATACTAGGACAGGTTGGTTGTTAAATGTAGAGAACTAATGCTGTGTAACATAAAGAACGTCAAAGTTTTGGATTTGGCCTCCAAAAGCCACCTCCCCCAAAAATTGATAGGAATGAAGTTAAACAACAGACGAGGGTATTGTTAGTACTGTTAGTACTCACAGCTGTGTTTGTCATTCGTCAGTAAACCGAACATCTTTAAGTTTTGGATAAAAAAAAGGAAAAAAGGAGTTTGAAGATGCCTTGAACTTGCAATTCTGATAAATCATATTTCATTTTTTAGACAAAAAAGTGAATTGATCAATGAAGAAAATAACACTCATAATTATAATCTTTAGCTCCTGCACTAGTTTGAATAATACATTCATAACTCTTAAATCACACATCAAAACACTGCACGGCGGACAAAGACAAACGATCATCCTTCAGCCATATATATATGTAGCTATAGATCTAATATTCATAAATAGACTTGATTCACTGTCAGGCATGTTTGTGGATTGGAGCATGTTTCATTCGAAATCTGGCTTTTGGGGCGTAAAAGCTTCTGAGAATAAATAAGAACTAAAATATCATATACAAAGAGATGTGGCAACGAGTGGCCTGGTTTGGCCGCCGGTTGTATTTTGGAGACGCGACCCTCGACAGAATGTTCCGCACTCCAAAGAGTCACTTTTAAAGGCGCCCCAGTAGGTGGAGGATCAAAGCAACTCAGTAGCTGCCCTGGACTCATCTTAAACACTGTGTTCTTTGGGGGAATCAAAACACCGCTCTGCAATACTCCCATTGAGATTGAGCAAAAGGAACGTGAAAGTATGAATGAGCTGCTTTGATATCGGCTTCGGGTGGAACATAAAGTAAAGCCATTTTCTTGTTAAGATAAGAGGAACGCTTTGAACCGCCATTGCTCGTAGTCTTCAGCCGATGTTGCTCTATTTACTCAGCAAATTCTCGATTTTTCGTATCCCAGGCTGAATCGACTGGTATGAAACAGTGTTGCCTCAAAGGCCAACGCGGTGTCTTTGAACGCCCGCTTGATGGCGGCGGCTTAAAAGTCAGCCGTGTCTTTTGACAAGCAGGCTTTGACAGATGTGTCGGGGTGCGGCGGCAATATCGCGGATAAATTGAACCCGGCAGACGGAAATAAATTCCAGACGAAATTGAAGAGGGCTCTTCCTCCTCGTCCTTTCAGTCGTGTAGGAAAACCACCGCCCCCACCCCCCACCACCACCACCCCCTCGTACTGCTGGCAATATATGATCAGCGTTAATAAAGAGAGGAGCTCTGACTTGATCAATCACAGCGTTTGGCAGAAGAGAAGTCTTATTATTATTTCCCTCCCTCGAGTTCGCTGCTCCATCCCGAGAGGCTGCATTCATTCTCTCTCCTCCTCTTTCACACCCATTCCATCATCTCGGTTCTCTTAGGCCATCTCTCTCTCTCTCTCTCATATGCTTTCCACTTTGCCTTTAACACACAACAGCCTCCCAGAGGGGGGATCCACCCATACGTGAGAGGCATCGGGTATCTACTCTGACAAGAGAGCATTATAGTGTCAAGCACCACTAAAGGTTAATGCTGCCAATTTCCATGCTGCAGGCTGTAAAAGGCTTTGATGATAGCCCGTTCTGCTTTTTAAGAGATGATCGCGCTGTTGAGAGGAACAGACGGCACCTGGAGTGGCTTTTCTACTCCGGTTCTTCCTCTCCGTTATTGCCCTCGTCATCCTCGTGTTTTTTTTCCAGTTTCCCTATACTTCAGTTCTCCTCTACCTCTGAACAGTAGCTGTGGTTTCCTCACAGTCATGAGGGGCAAACGCCCATGCTGGAGAGCAATGAGAGAAACCTGTTGAAATAAGACGTGATAATGCTCTGGACTTTAGAACATGTATTGAGATTTATTACCTTTTTTTCTGTTTTATCTAATAATAAGATAACGTTTTTTGACCAACATCCTGCCACCCCGCTGATCAAAAGAGCGATACTTGGCGTCCAGGTATCCAGAATATTGCCACGTAAAATATCTCAAACCTATGGTGTGGTATCAGAATTGAACAAGAACAAAAACACTTCATACGGTGATGATTTATCCCGGACTATTTCAGAAACAACTCTGGATGTTGGCGGAAACAACAGGAGATAATGAGGTCAGGGTGCACCGACTGCTCCAGAGTGAATCGTGTCAACCTGCAAATGTCGTGTCGCGCTGACGACTGTCTGAACCGAATGCAGCAATTGATTTATTTAATTATTTATCAACCGTTTTCTCAGTTAAGAGAGCAGATGGTTTGTTATTGCTATTTGGTACCATTTACCTCGTTTGTCTTTAATATTTATTTGATCAGATAAAGAAGTATGGTTCTCCTAACATTCATAAATGTGGACTAAGCATGGTGCTGGTCTGTCACTCGCTCTCCAAGCTTCTTTCTATTTTCTCTGTGCTGGCTACACCATTTACAACTCATTTAATAAACTGAGGGCGGATAAAAGCTCTCCAGAGTTTGCTAACTGTTAGCAAGCTCCTGAGCAATAAGTACGGACCATTCCTCTTTTGTGAGGCGGTTTATACTCCCACAGAGGAGGTCGAGTAAAAGTCGATAGAGGAGCGCTCAGTCGCACTCTCACAAGCACGAGCCCATTAGTAGCTGCACACTTCCTTACGTGCAGTGATACGGTTGGCGGGTGTAGTTCGGTAGAAAGAAAATAGTTCCTCCATGAAACTGCTGTCGATCTTCTGATGATTTATGGGCAGAGACATTGCTGTTGAGGAGTTCAAATGTAGATTTTTGGCTCCATATAGTTCTATTATATCAGACAAACGTCTGACATCTCTATGGTTGATTTTACCAACACTCTGCAACTCACACAAAAACAACGTAGATTGATAAACAGCACTAAGTAAGGATGGATTTTGGGGTCCCTTAAAGAAGCTCTACCCTACAGGTGTTGTATACTTATCACTCAGCCAATCATAAACATGTGTTTGCTTTAGTAAACTGAGCGATGAGTGTTAAGCATCTACAGCATCCTGCACTACTGCACACAGCAAAGTCTGACCCACATCCTTCCTGTGCTAGCGCCGCCCGCAACTCTCTCCTCAACATTATTCCTGAGCAGCAAAACGTTGTCACATAAAGCTCTGGTGTCTATCAGGAGGAGACACTGAGGAGAACGGTCCTCCCTCGCGTCAGCAGTGTGACATATTCACAGAGCGCAGTGAAACAGAACGAGGAGGTCAGGATGGTGGATGAGAGCCTGTCTTCCAGCGCCCACACGAGTAGCAGGCATGGATATTATTATTGCTGCAATTCACCACGGCCATGAGGTCTCTCTAACCGTAAAGAAGAAGTTCAGTATATTACTCACATGGTCGCTGTAATCCCTTGTCCTCCTCCTTCTCCTCCTCCTCCTCCTCCTCCTCCTCCATGCTGTTTGAGAAGTGACCCCTTACAAAAGGGACTACATCGTAAGAGATGGGGGACAAATCCACCGTTCCACAGACCTCGTACGGCTGAACGAGGTCTGTGGAACGGTGTAGTCAAAGTGTGTTTCCCCAGACCGGTTGCTTGTTGAGCTGCATGGAGAGATGGATGGTCGCATAATAGATAATATATTACAAGTTTACACTTTAAAGACCGACCTTGGAACGGTTTGTGTATCTGATCTTTTAGAGTGTAATCGCTCTAGAAAGGGATGATTTAATGGTCAGTATAGACAGCTGGAATTACAACTCTCTCTCAGCAAAGCTCCAAACACATAAAGGAGCCCCACTGTGGCACCGGGAGACATGTTGCTTCATTATCATGAACACAGGCACTGTAGTTTCAGGAATAAATCCCACATATGCCGTCCCACTGCCAGAAAAAAAACAATGAGAATTGTGTATTAATGCGCAGCTGAAAATAGTTCCCAACAAATACACTATTTACTCCTGTTTGAGTAACTTTTGCCCGGCTGTTTTAGGAAAAATGACAGTAGTGTTTCTAGTTTTAAAGATTTACATTTTCACTAGGAACCAACGGGTTGTAGGTTGAGATCCTCAGACGATGAAGGTAAGTTCAAAAGTACTGACAGACATCGTTAGTTTTGGTGTTTTCATGGGATTTGTTGACAACAATCCTTTAAAACACAGAAGAACTCTGAAATGATTCTGTCAACAAGTGGTCGTATTTGCGTAAATGTTATAACACTTGAGCTACCTTTCAGCACCGCAAGCAGATGTTTCAGAAGCATCCAGGTAAGGCAAAGATATGTAGATAGTTCTGAAGACATGTTCAGTGTTAGTGTTGTGTCTCACACTGCATTTCTATAGTAGCATGTACTGCATAAAGCACAGGTTGTAGAAGACGAGGCTGCCCTTTGTCAGCAGCTGGTAGCACACTGAGGAGCTGGAGAAGTTCTGAATGAAGTCACAGAGCAGCAGCAGTTTACTGAACCGGCAGAAACCGGAGATGGACGTCTGTAATGGTCGGTTTGTATTTGATAAGTGAGGAAAACTGAGGGACAGAAGTAATCTCCCCTCTTTCTCCCACCGCTTCACTCAATTTAATTAATCCGTGGATCACACAGCCCTGTCTCTCCCTCCCTCGTCTCTGTTCGTCCACTCCTCCTTCATTTTCTCCTCATCACGTAAACAGCATAGCGCCGCGGGGTCTTCGGGCTACAGTTTTAGTCACACGGGGCCCGACAGTCAACGAGAAAAGGCTGCGAGCACGAGGCCGAGCAGGCTCTTAATGATATTAATCCTCTGTAAATTAGCAGTGGACAGGGGGGGAGATTCCATCAGGAATGAGCTTCTCTTAAATAGCTGACCCAGTGCTGCCGGTGCTACTTACACGGCTCCCACGCCGGCTCTTCCTACTGTGATTTAGGGGTGGTGGGCTGCAGTACTTTTTCTTTTTATGGTGGTAAAAAAAAAAAAGAAGCAGATGTGGAGGATCAATGGTAGGGTGGGGTCCACGCAGAAACCACGCGCCCATGTACGTGTGCACACATGCCAGTTCGGGTTGTCTGACAGTCTGACTGGAGGGTTCAACAGCAGGCTACAACAGCAGGACTGACCTACATTTCATTCACACACACACACACACACACACACACACACACACACACACACACACACACACACACACACACACACACACACACACACACACCAGGGTTTCCGCCATAGTTTTAGTCTCGTGTGAGAGGAAAAGCCTCTGAAAAACAAGCACCTGGTTCAACACGGGACACTAAAATTGCAGACTGAAGCCCAGAGTGAGAGAATGTGTTCAGAGACGTCGACCTCTCCCCGAGCAGAGCGACCCGCTTCACCTGGTTAATGGGGAACTCTGGGATACACACTCTCACACACCTAATGGCATGGTGAAGACAGGTTCAGGCACACTGCAGTGTAGACCAGAGACAGGACATGTACTACCCAGTACTGTGAATAAATACCATTTCGAAGTACTGGTATTTTAGTTGTTTTTCATTTGGTGTGAGTTTTTACTTCTGCTAAATTTAAGATGAAATATTGTGTTCCACTACATTTATTTGACATCTACAGTAGTTATGCTACTGGATTTATTGACTTACTATCATTTAGTTCTTGGACAGTTACAAAGTCATTTTAAAGGCCAATACTTCCTCATGCAAATGTTTTAAAAACATTAGAAGTATCAGGCTGTTTCTGACCAGTGTGCAGCACTCGACCTCAAGTCCATTTGTTCCTACGGACGACGTAAATCTTTTAAACAAGTCACAAATATATCCTTTCCTTTTTGAATAATTACTGTTTTAGAGAAGCATTTCCCCGACTCTAATAATAAACCACTGTTGCCGGGTTCATGTCGGTGAAGAAACAGGAGAGTTACACTGGTGCTCACTGTTGTTGCGGAGCCGTCTGACTCAGAGGAACAAGATATTTCAGGCGTTGCTGTTTCCCCCACTGTGGTACTGTTGCTTTAAGGTGTGCGTTCCAACCTTATTTCCTCTCCGTTGCAACAGTTGCAGCAATGTGTCTTGTCTAACAGGAGATAAATGACAAACATAATAAAAGATAAGGTTTCACCGAGGATCCTGCATTGTTCTCAAACAACCACTCGAAAACAATGAAAGAAAAGCAGACGACTAAACAGCCACGTAATCAACTGTGTAACAGTTTAACATGTTTCCCATTAAATAGATGTCAAGCGAGTGCGACGCGTTCGGTCACAGGTAGCATGGGCACATGACATATACACACAGTCATCACATTATCTCTGTTGCCATGACTACAGCTGTCAGCAGCTCCAAGATGAGGGGGGTGGAGGAGGTGTGTGTGTGGGGGGGGGGGGGGGGGGGGGGGCAGCTCGAGCTCTTGACTGACAGATGTGACAGCTATATAATCCTGTTGGTCGTGCTTTCAGAGACACACACAGACAGAGATACACACACATAGAGACACACATAGAGACACACACACACACACACACACACAGACAGAGGGAGGCAGGTGTGCCCGGCTGAAGGAGGGCCAGGGTCGGCCTGTTTCGCTGACAGCTGACGAGCACTTCTAAAGACACACTGTACCGGAGAGAGCTGAGGGTCTGCTGACGCACACGGGGGGGGGGGGGGGGTTATTTCTTTATTCGTATTTTACTCGCTGCCGGCCGAGGAGTGCGACAGACGCCTGATAAATGAACGATGTACGGTCCAATAAATAGCGAGCGAACCGCCGCTCGCTCAGTCCCAGCAGGGCTAAGTGATGGAGGACGTGGGTAAGTGCGTCGGGGGAGATGAGATATAAGCTCCAACAACCCCACAGGGAGTGTCTCGCCTTACTACTCTTTATTGCTCAATCAGCGCAGGCTTCGTCGGCCTCACGTCTGCGGGTTAGAGAAAAAGATAATTGTGTTCGTCTCCTCACTTTTAATATCAAAGTACAAGAATAAAGGGTTTACAGGAGAGCTGACTCCAATGAAATGCAAACTGGCAGGCAAATAAAAGGGGCATATTCCCACCGATAGAAAACCATCAGAGACAGAGATACTGACAGAAGCCTCCGTACGCCACTGGAGATCGCAGCTGATGACATCTTGTGTTTTCAGTCACAGGTGAGACTCTTTCCTTATGTCAACTATCAACTATAAATTCTTACTCATTTTTGCTCTCTTCCCCAACTCAGAAACAGAACCTGGTTCTCTGGGGGCTGCTGAAAGTCATTCTGGGAATCACTAACTGAAGTTGCAGGTAACCCAGAAAAAAGTAAATTGCAATCGCTCAATCACAAAAAAAAAGAAAGAAGAGAAATTGATGACACCTAACAGTGCGAGATGATTTCAAAGAAAGGAAGCGTGGAGCACACAGCGGCGTGCCCTCAGACGACTCCCGGCACGGCTGTAATTCCACAAAACTTCACATCCTGAGTGCGAGAGCGCGCCAGAAAGAAGAAAGAGGGTGAACGCCTGTTGAAAACTGGCAATTTTTCACCGCTTGCAGGTGGAAGCGACCCTCTTCTTCCCCTTCTTCTGTGTGACCGCTGGGTTTTCAATGAGGGACCTTTCAGGGGGGGGGGAAATGAACTGCGAGAATGTAAACACGGAGGTGATAGATGACATTTTCCGAAGCTTTGTCTCGCAATTAGTTGTGGTTCAAAAGCTCTGGGGCGCTTACACAACGTCAGGACTTTTTTTTCCTTTGATGACAAAAGGCTTCCTGCTGTGGAGTTTCCAGATTAGTTTTGTCCAGCTGCAGACAGGTAAAAACAAACGGGAACAAAATGTCCTACATCATTCGTGTGTAGCTCTCATTCTTCACAAACATCAAAGTCCCAAAAATACATGTAAAGATTCTCCTGGGAGGCGATATCACCGACTGGTTTACATCGTCATTAGAAGTGAAGGATTACGGTTGAAATAATAATCATACTTCTACCGAGCAAATGTTAGAAATGAACCGACACGACGGCGGAATGCAAGCGCTCCTCAGCGAGTATGTGGCCGTAGTGAAGGCCATCGGTCATCCATCGCGTGCCACGTTCTGTGACACAAGTCTCTCTTGACATGCAATGACGTCGTTTTTCGCGATGCCCCGTTTGCTTCTGGCCACAAGTCGTGCGTGATGTATGGAAAGCGTAGAAGCAGAAGTAATGCTTAGTGTCATACTGTATTTACAACATGGGACATCAAAAATAAGAAACCTGTAAAATAAACCAATAAATACATTTGACTGTTGGATATTCTACTCCACAATAAACGGAGCTCCGGGGTTTAAGAATTCTAGCACATTCCTGTGCGTCTATGGAGGGTGAAGAAGGGCACAGCGAGAACAGCCAGTGGCAGCGAGGAGAGAGGTCACACGTGCCATGATGAATTACAGTAGCCGGGCTCGTCTCGGCTGCTTGTTCATTAATGAGTCCTCTTAGGGGGAGTGGGCCGCGACAACACAAAGGGGACAAATCAACAGGACATTGATTCTCAACAGCTCTTCACAGTGTGTCTGTAGTGCGCGCAGCTTGTTTTGGATCCAATTGTGCGCTCTCATAATCCAGCGCAGCTCGTCTAATCTTTAAATGACAAAAGCTCATTTGCATAATTTGCGGTCGCACTCTTTTTTTTTTTATCGTCACCGCTATAGGACTGGAAAACAATAGACTCATGCTGCAGGCATTTTCAAAGACTATTTCAGTTTAAAAAACAAGACTTGATTATTAATAACCGTGCACATAAGTACCTCACACACACACATGTGAAATATAAAATGACTCATTCAGTCCAAACAGACTCTAAATCAAATATTAGACTGCGTAACTCTCTTATATATGTACATGTGTTTAGCTATGTATAAAAAAATGTCTTTGGTTGTACTAAGAGACCGTCTAAGGAGTCGGCTTTATTTTTTACGAGCTTAAATTAGCATCTAGGATGCACCTTGCTAAAACTACACAAGCTAAGTCCAAATATGGCCACTTCTGGCTCCAGACAACAAAGATGGCGATGGCCAAACTGGAGTTTTTTTTCAAAACGTTGGTCCATAAAGCAGTAGGTGATGCAACAGGTGGCTGTGTCCACTTCCTATACACAGTCCATAGGAAACCGTATGATCTCATACAGCCACTGGTTTAAAAAAAAAAACTCAAAACCAAGAAATGATCAAATATCTTATTTGTCCTCACTTATAAATAAACCATACACACCGTAATGACAGAGAGACAATCTGTCACATGCTGGCACTGAGCTACATATAACTGGAGGTGTGACCACTGAAGAACTCTCTTCCCTGACTGAAACTGCTCAAACAAGTAAAACACTGCCTCGTTTTCGACTTTGTGTTAAAGGAAAATGCCAACTTTGTCTCTATGGATTACAAGTGTGGACTTAGTTGGATTTACTGCGTGTGTGTGTGTGTGTGTGTGTGTGTGTGTGTGTGTGTGTGTGTGTGTGTGTGTGTGTGTGTGTGTGTGTGTGTGTGTGTGTGTGTGTGTGTGTGTGTGTGTGTGTGCCAGAGACAGAGTGTGTGAAGTGACACCCATGAGTGCAGGCCCACGCCATACACCCACAGCACAATGGGCAGTGTGAGAGGAAAGAAAAAAAGCTAATGGACGAACAGATGAATAGACGTTTGAATCAATGGATGAAGAGTTGGATGGCGTTCAGGATTGTAGTTTTAGTTATGCAACCATTTAAAAGCAGCAGAAATAACCCTATTGGTTCGGCATTAAAGGACACAGACAGAAAAATAACACAATCTTCCTCGATGCAAGTTAACTACCTGCCAAACCAAATGTTGGTGTGGTATTAAGAGTACATTTTTAATTTTACCTTTGGGGGGAAAGTGGCCTGAGAACTGCTCACTGCAACTATTTTTTAAATGGGTTGCTATCTAAGTTCATTAGCCATCTTACATCATCATGCATATATGATCAGCTCACCTTGACCTGAATAGAGTGCTGAGAAAGAGGAAATGTCAACTGTCTCCTCTTGTGAGGCAAGACGACCGGCAGAGCTTTGTCAGTCACTAAGAGCACATAAAAGTCCATAGTGTGAGTGTGTATCTTTGAACTTTTAATCCACGCAGACACATTCAAGCTGGTTTTGATGTCAAGAAGAATGTGATTACGTGTAGGGAGCATGTTAGGTTGGAGCTTTTTTCTCTACATACAGTAATTCAGTAGCATTTTGCTTCCCTCAGTGGTCGAACCATAGACTGTATATAAGAATTGGACGTAGTCACCATGATGTCACCCTTTGGTTTGTAAACTATGGTTTTTGAAGCGTAGAGTTCGGCCTTATGGGCGTCGCCATCTTGGTTTTTGAAACCATAAGTGAAATGAGAGGTTGGGGTTGATTACAACTGAAAGCTGAACAATTTTTGGGTAAACAAAATAGTAAAATCAGCTTTCATGAACTGAAAACACACTGAAAGAACAACGCTGTGGTAGAGGCAGCAACCTGTCAATCACAAGGTAGCCCCGCCCTAAAGCATCCACTGCTTTATGGTCTGTTTGACTCTAAATGGACCATAATTTACTAAATGAACATCATGCTGTATTGAAGAAGACTTGAAACTAGAGATTGAGACCATAAACTCATGTTTACAATGTTTACTGAGGTAATAAATCAAGAGAGAAGTAGAGTCATTTTCTCATAGACTTCTATACAACCAGAGGAGTTGCCCCCTGATGGCGATTAGAGAGAATGCAGGTTAAAGGCATTTCCGTATTTGCTTTTTCAGACACGGATGTTGACGCCTGGTTCGAACAGGATCTATTGTGGTAAAACAAACCAGCTATTACCAACATTAACCACATGTGACGCCATATCAACCAGCACTGAAATCTTTCATTTGAACACTTTTCACAGACTTTGCAGAAACCCTGCTAACTGTTGTAATAACTAACTGAAAGAAAAGGTTGTATTACATTCTACAAGGAAATAAAGTTGGCTCATGTAGCTAGCTTGCCATGTTGACTGGGTTAGAGTTGCTGAAACAATAAGTGGATTAATCAATTGTCAGAAAATTAGTTAGCAACAGTGTTGATAAGCAATTAACTTGTTTAAAAGGGGGCAGCAATTCTAATCCAATAAACGATTTGTCAAATTAAATAATTATCTCCTTCTGTGTGTGTTGAAACAAAATCTGGTGTTTATACACAGCCCTGTCTCTGTTGAGTGGACATATATTTCAGACTGTTGGTGTGACTTTTAACTCTAAACCTTAGGCTCTTTAAACTATTTTTATACAACAAACTTGACTCGGTCTCCTCTGCAGGTAAATGGTTGGGAATTGACCACTGACAAACACTCCACACACACACACACACACCGGCCGGTCTGCTGGTACGAGGAGTTTAGGAGTCTGATCAACCTCAGACACGGTGAGCCCGGCCCTGCCTGGGGCCATCTGCTGCCCTCCCTCTAATCTAAGGGCTTGTCTCTGGTGATTAGCCAGCCACTCTATCACGCTCTCTTTCCCTATACCATTATATACAGTATTTCTGCTTCATCATGTTGATAGTGTTAAAGCTGTTGGTATAGTGTTCTTACTCAGCCTTGATGTGTATCATTCCTCTCTGCTTCCTCTCCTTGATTCTATATTTCGGGCCTTTTATGCTGACGTTAGGGCTTAAATGAAAAAGGGTAGCGCTCTCTTTTCTATGCATTTTTAAGTCCTCAAATTAATCACCTTTCCCAATTTCCGCTGCCATGTGCACCTTTATTATGGTGAAGTATTTCAAAGACTTGAAATGCAGACAGATTACAGCAGCAGTTTCAAGGATACAGCGCCCAGTGTACGTATAACAGCCTAAATGCAAATGAGGTCAATAGCATCAATCAGACGTATAATTGAAGGATTTACCACCAAGTTCACTTTTAACCTCAGTTTGAAATCTTTCGCTCTTGAAACTGTGAGTATTAACGGCCTTTCAGTGTGAAGGTTAGCTCTCCTGAGAGCACTTGGGAACAGATAAGATAGCAGATGGACTAATACGTGAAAGTAACAACTGTAGGAAGCGCTATGCTACCTTGCACTACATGTGCCTTGTGTTCAACACAAGCAGGCCACTTTGTTTTCTGTCCATATGTTGAGCCATGCTAGCAGCGCGGTTCTACAGATGGCTTGCCATGAAACTTTGTTCGCATATTCATGGTGTCGAGATCGTGATGCCCTGATGGTTTTTTTCTCCAGCTCCACCATCAGGTTTACATTTGTGGTTTTGAGTGAAATTATCTCAACAACCTTTGGATGAATTGCAATTAAAAAAAAGTTGGTACAGATATGATACTGAAGACACTCATGTTCCACCAAGGATGAAATGCAATTTCTAACTTTGTATATATGTCCATCTTTCGGTCAAAACGTTTTACTAGTCTGATATTTTGACGGTATCTATTTTCCTCCACACACGCTCTCAACATGACAGCCGACTGAGCCGGAGGCTAACAGTCCAAACAGAGATAACAGCGCAAACAGCAGCAACAGTGCTGTCAGAGCTAACAGTGTTTACCTCAGGGTGCTAACAGCTGATAACTGTCCCAACCGATGACGTTATCAGCTGTAACCACCGTATGAGTGCAGGGCAGAGGCCGTTAGCTATCCACTGGGGTACGCTCACATGCACTAGCATGCACTAGCATGCATTCACGGCCGGCCTGGCTATGTCAACAAAGCACAGAGAAGCTCAGATTACAACACACAAATAGCAAACATAAGTTTGATGCTATATTAACGCACAAAATATGTTTTAGAGAACCATTACCTTTATACTTTAATACTCTAGCCTCAGCTGTACTTTGTCAGGTAGTGCCGATTAGCAAATACCTGCTCAACAGCTGCATGTTCATTGTGAGCATGCTAGCATGTGGATGTTAGCGTTGAGCTTAACAGAGCTGCTAGCATGGCTGTAAACCCTTAGTCCTGTTAATCACTCTTCTTCTGCAACTAAGACCAAAGCGAAACACGCACAAGTCAGAAGACACAGGGGTCAGTGTTATTCCACAGAACACCATCAAATCAGGGATTGGCAAATACCGTCACAAACAATTACCTAAAGCCACCGTCCTGTCACTGTTGCTTAGGGGCACTCTGAGGAATTACTGCGCCATTTCTACTCAACAAAACAAAAACACAGGGTCCAAAAACAAGCAGAACATCATTTAGGAATGGGGTCAAAACTGCAGCAGAACATTGTGACTTCCCATAACAAAAGGCAATGTGATTATATAAGATCCAAACCAGCAGCGGCTCAATATCCTAATGTAATATTCTCATGAGGTTCAGCTAAATTTAATAGCTTTGATATACGATTCCTTAAGCACACATAGCTTATAGCAGTCTGTGTTTACAGTTCATCACATGAGCTGATGAGGAAATAATCTTCTTGCCACACAGCTGTGAGTGCTTTCCATAGCATCTACATCGGCTTACGCACAAGACAGCAAAGCACAGCAACGCAAAGCAACAGCAGCAACTACTGTGAAACAAGAAGCTTTTATGTTCAAGAGACCGTAAAATATGCCCACGTCTAGCACACGGCCGAGAACAAAAAAAAAAACGATTGATGGCCAGCGGGAGAGATGAAGGATTAACGACAGGGCTGCTGGATGGACAGGAGGATATTTACTCCTGAGCCTCCTCCATCTCCACGGCTTTATTAGAGTAGCATCGGCGGAGGCAGCGCGGCCTCTAAATGTCACTGCTTTCTTCAATGACGACGCTATTCCTTTCAGCCCACTGAAGCCGCCTCGTTACCTCCCGTGGGAGTGAAGGGCCTGTTTTGAATACCACTCCCTGACCGCTGAAGAACTCGGTTTCCTGAAAGAAAAAAAAAAAAATGGGCAGAGGATCTGTTTGTGTTTCAACTTGTGGCTGAGCGCAGATTCCAGTTCTCGTTTGTTAAAGAGACACCGCGGGGACGTGACCGCTGGGAGACAGAAAAACACACGGCCGCCGTTTGTTTTAGAGAAGAAAATTGGTTGGGAAATTAGAGAGTTATGAGGCATGACTGGGATAATACAGCGGGGGACATGAATGAAAACAGCAACTAGCCCTTAAAATAGCCTTAAGCGAGGCACGTATCATCTTTTAGAGAATTGGAGTAGACATTGTAGGTTTTACATAGTGTCGAGGTATAGGGATGACTAAACGTCAACTGTGATGCTGCTCAAACTGAGCTGGATGACCGGAAATTTACTGGAAACAGAAAACGAGCGGGTCAGATACTAATCTTTTTACAGCAGCTCGTGTCACTTTGCTGTACCAGGTCAAGGCTGATAATCAGGGGGAAAAACATCCCCACATAGCATCAATCTATCACTGATCTGCTTACTCACGTCACCACCATCCACAAAGCACACTGAGCGACATCGTGCCCGATCTGAAACATGTTATGAGCCATTTGAATATGGCGGAATAAGGCAGCGGGAAATCCTCTTATGTCACTCTAAATAAAGTTTTTTTAGATGAAGTGTAATCTCTAATCCTGCCATCCCTCCTTTATCAGTAATAGCCAGGTTTTAGCGTAAGCCATGCCATTTAGATTAAACAAACTCTGGCATCTCTTTCGGCCCCTTCCTCCCCTGGATGGATTGGCTATTTAAATAAAAACCTGCAGCGGTCCTGAGTGGAGAGTGGTGGGGTAATATCTCTAAAGCCACAAAACAGATCAATCTGGGTGGAACGTGACGTGTTGTGCTGCGAGTGCTTTTAAAATCAAGTGCAACGTCATGGTTCGCTGTGGCCCAGCTCTGTACCGCTTCAGCCGGAGAGACGCTGAACCGCTGCATGACTACTGGAGCATGAGCCGCGCTCGTTTGTCCACTCAGACAAAAAAAAAAAAAAAAAAAAAAAAAGACTAACTTTGAAAAATAGCTTCCTTCCTCTATCGGACAGAAAGATGCTGAGGCAACATGGCTGCTGCCGTTGTTTCCGGAGGAAAGCTCCACGGGCTGCTGAGCGCTCGCTTTGCTGATGGTTGTAGGGCCAGACGCTAACAACAGACACAATTAGCCTTCACTTCCACTCCAACTGAACTAGAAAACAAAAACAGCGGCACACGGAATTAAAATGAAATGGCCCATTGGCGTACTGTGTAATGAAAAATGAAAATCCCAGGGAAATTGTCTTAATTTATATGCATGGCCTATATTGTGTTGCCTGTTGCAAAGGAATTTAAACAGTGGCTGGCCAATTACCTCCCCGACTCTTGTTCGCCCTCAGGTGCTATGCTAATTAGGGTCAAAGAGGGTAACGTTGTAACGCACTCGCCAGAAATGAGGCAGGAATCTCCCAGGGATGTTCTCATTTGGGATGATGCCAGTCACATTCCCGCTGATATCAAAGCCGCAGCGTCTCAGACGGGTGTTTGTTTCTGGCTCAATTCGAGACTGTCGGACATAATAAGCACTCGGGTATTAGCACACGGCTATTTAAGGAAAAGGATTTTCAGCATGAACAGAGAGAGCAGGTTTGTAATTTAAACCCGGGACAGCAAGGAGGACACAAATCAAAAAATATATATATTTTTATAGAATGAGAAATTGTATGTAACATTTAAATTTAGATGATCAGGCAAAACTAACCAATCTCAGATTTCTCATGTGGTTCTTTTAACGGAAAATAAAGCAAGAGAAGCAACTTTATGCTGAACTAGTCCGAGTCACTTGGAAGAGATCAATACCTAGCTGTTGTTTTTCGATCCATCTCAAGGCTCTACTTTTGAACAATCTGTTTCGCTGTCTGCGTTTGTAATGGCGTCGGCTGGCTGTGTTGAACTTGTGAACCCGTCACGCCCGTTCTCCCTCAATTTCCTGGACGGCCTCTTCACTGGTGTCCGCCGTAATAGCAGGTGATTGCGGGCCACCAGCCACTAACAATCCTCAGCGACGGTGACATCCTTCACTGCGAGTGGGTCTCTGAAGGGAGGGATGTACTCGTCCAACAATGGCCTGTCAGCCGCACATTGAGAGGTGACATCAGTGGGACGTAGGGGACGCGTTCGGAGCGCCGAGAGCTGCAGGACTGAAACTCTATTGTCCCAGCGAAGTGACGGGTCGTTAAAGATGCGGGGAAGTACGCACAAAAACTCACTTACACACACGCATGTTTGTGGACTCACAGTGCTGTGATTACATGATTCATCATCTCATTAGCTCATCTGATAAAACAGAAAGATGTCTCACAAGGAAATCGTCCTCACTGTGTTTTAAATGAAAAACATGTTCTCACTGATGCTGACTATCAACGATGAGTACACACGTTTGTGATTCATGATGTATCAATTGAGTTTTATGTATAAAGCACCTTTCAAGCTATTTTAAATGCAATTCAAAGTGCTTTACAAATGATCGACGAGATGACAAATAGAGAGAAGATGAAGAGACGAATGCACATCAAATTAAAATAAGAAAATAAATAAAATACAACACTGCAATAAATTGATCATGTTAAAACAGTAAAGATCAGAGGGAAATAAAATCAGAAATAAAATTTGTGTATATACTAAAAACCATAGCATAAAAACACACAAGACACTACAAAATAAGACGTTATAATAAGCAATAACAATAAAAAACATAAAATAATAAAACTATGAAACACAACATTAAAGCCAGACTGAATAGGTACATTTAGATGAATACAAAATATCAGTATATGGTTAGTTAACCATCAAGAAAACACTCTAAGTTTCAAAGCCGCTGCTTTGTGTAGAGTGTGTAACAGGTGGCACTGCTCACTGGTTTGCTGTTATGCGTCTAAACTTCATCAAGTCTCGAGTGGTTTCAAAATGTTCCCTCTCCATGTGGCGGCTGGAAATCATGGATTAAACCCAAATTGTACCAGCCATTAAGACTGGTGGACACACACACACAAACACACACACACACACGCATGCATGGTAGGTAAGTAAATATGATGGAGCCACTAGTTGGACAGCCTGTGCATGACTCAGGTGACGTTACAGGCTTATGACAGAGAGACACGTGCTGAGAGGTGTGACCTGAAGGTAGGAGAAAGGGGATTGGCTCGATCAGGGGCTGGAGGTGACTCCTGCATAATCTGAACGATAGATAATCCGGATATCCCAGGGAAGATTACGGCGGCCCGCGTTCAGAGTGGGGGGTGGTGGGTGGGAAGGGGAGTGATAAACAGAGATCAGATCGGGATGTGAAACCGGATTGATACACGATTTGGCACCTGTTGATGCGAGCCTCAAGATGTAAAAACCACGACAGTAACAATGTTGATTTTCAAAGTTGTCCCTTCGGTGTTGTTCAAGATCCACTGGAGAAAATGAACCTGCGTCGTTATGAAACTCCACAAGGAACACTTACAGTCAGCTATACGGAGAAGATTTGGAGACGTTACAGTGTGTGCTTGCGTGAATACACCATCACCTACTTCTGCCACCTGTAATTGCTTTGTCCTCAGGCACACATGTGAGGCCTTGACAGCTCAAAACCTGGCAACGTTGTCGCTCCAACAACAGGGTCTAATGAAGCACGCACACACAATGAAGCACGTGAAGCACGCACACACAATAGGAATGATGCACCTGCTGTGTGTGTGTGTGTGTGTGTGTGTGTGTGTGTGTGTGTGTGTGTGTGTGTGTGTGTGTGTGTGTGTGTGTGTGTGTGTGTGTGTGTGTGCGTGCATAGGTGGTACTTAGCAGTTCTCGGTTACACATGAAACATGCAGGATGCAGCAAAGAGTGTTACATCTATTGTTATCCTGGCATGGAGACTTTTCCGCTACTGGAAACAGATGAGGCTGCTGTGGCTTATTTTAACATTGCATTGAATGGGAAAAAGCTGCGGATCTTAAAACAGAAATCCAAAATATAGAGCGCCAGACAGTGAACGAGAGCGAGAGAGATGCAGAGGAAGAGGTGCACAGGGAGTGCACAGTTGAGAGGAAGAAGACAAGAAGAAGAAAAAAAGAAATGGTGTGAAAATAGCGTCTGAGAGGGAGACAAACTCCCTGCAATCTCTCAAAGGCCCCGGAAAAAAGCTGTGGCAAGCCATTACCACCATCATCATCATCATCATCATCATCACCACCACCCTCTTCCTCACGGTGGCTATAATCATTCTGTTTTTTTTGCTCCAGTTATCCTCACTGCCACCTTCAGAAATATCACTCGCGGCGTCTAGCGGAGCCTGTTGTCTCTATCTGCCTCATTTGAATAAAATCCTCAGAGCAAAAAAAAAAAACTCAACTGTCTCACCTTCCAAAACAGATACATCATATTTTCACAGAAGGCAATAAAAAGCAATGCAGGCCCAATTCCCCATAGTTTCCAAGACAGGGGCTGTATTTCAGCTCGACTCATCAATATGCAAAACATCAGAGGCACAAGAATATTCCCTCCACTGCACACTCTGCAAACGTGCACAAACATCATCACAGTTTGTGTTTCTTTTTTTTTTTAAAAAGAAAAAAAAAAAAGCTTCGATTGGAAATTAAAGTATGCAAATCTTGTGCAAACATACAGTGATAGCATTTTGTTGAAATGCACTGGGATTCAAAGCCCTAAATTGCCCTCTGTGATTTTAATACTCTACAGGCAATTGTCAAATCAAAGAGGCGTAGGGGAAGAGAAAGACAAGATGACTCCAGGGCTGAAATCAATGAGCTACCTTTTTATTTGGGAAGAAGTGAACAAACTCCAAGCACTGGATTAGATTTCAAAGCAGAGAGCCTAGAGCTCTCCAGTTGAGGAACATGTACAGTGTGGGAGAAAGGTGGCGTAGCGTGGGAGAGAGGCGTAATCACTATGACCTACAGTAGGCTAGATGTAGGTTAACTCAGTCCCTCTCTCTCTGCCTTTCTCTCTTTCTCCAGTCTGCTCCCCGGGCTGCCTTTCCTGGGTTGTTAAATCCCCGCTCCTCTAATCTCCTTACTCAGCTACATCCTCTTTAAAGATGCAGAACCACGGGAGAGACGTGTGGGATACGTCAACTGGGGGAGCTGGTGCTGGGCGAGGCGAGGGCGGGGCGGGAGTGAGTGTGTGTGTGTGTGTGTGTGTGTGTGAGTGGGGGGTAGTGAGAGAAGTTGCTCTGGTAATGAGAAAATATCATTTCTGGTCAAATGCGTTCGTGTAAGAAAAGAGCACGCCTTCACCTCCTGAGCGTCTAATTGAGGATTAAATCAAGTCATTTAATTTGTGCCTTTAAGGACTTCCCGGTGCTTATTTAAGGAGACTACTGACAGTCACTCTCTCAGTGTCCATTAGAAATCATCACGGCAATAATCACTGCAACATCTGTACTCTGGAAGCAGGAGCTAGAGCTCGGCAGCCGAGCTTGGTGGTTGGCTTCCCATGCGTGTCAACAGTGATAATGTAACTCAAATGGATCCCACTGTGACACTCAGTGGACTCCATATGATTCTTTCTCCGATAGGCAGTTTAACACAAAGATAAGAAATACAGTAACCGGCAATCAATCTACACACGCACTACATGTATGGATTTCTAGCACGCACGCACACACACACACACACACACACACACACACACCGCTGATGTTGTATCAATACCATCAAAAACCATTCTACTCGGCTTCCCTCACCAAAGCACTGTTGTGCGGCATTGCCCATCAATCATACGCCTGGTGTAACACGCGGCGGCAACGTTTCAATAATGGTGCATCACCTGAGACTCGGGCAGAGGAAAGTGATCCATTCAACAACAAAAAAATGGATGCACGGTTATCTTGCGTGCTGCATGCTATTCAGCGTGAGCAGACGAGCCCACACTGTAGATTTTCTGGGTCATCTTTCAAGTGTGTGCATCTTTGAAGTTTGTGCAGCGTTGAGTCGCGCACCTGAAATAACATACATTTGAGAGACGACCAAAGTGTGTCATTGTGGACCCGCGCAAGTGAATATGTCTTGTTTCTGCACAATAACATTTTATTTGCAGGATTTTAAAATGATGCACTGGTTTTAAATGTCCCTTACAGTCTGAAAGTTATCGCAACATTCAGTGCGCATTTCCCACAAATGACGAGCTGAAGACACACACATGATCAGAGATCTTCAGAGTGTGGGAGGTCGCACACCACACAGCAGCACACACCGGTTCACCGCCTATGCCCGCCATTGTAAACGAGCCATATGTAAAACAAGGGATCACATTTAATCTCTTAATTAGAGGTTTCAGCGGTACCTGTTTCCCAGAAGTAGACAGACTTCCCATCGTCTGTCTGCGCCGGAGCCTCCAGGAAGCCACAGAACAGCAGCAATGTCACCAAGAGGTAGCAGCTCCCCTCTGTCCTTATTCGGAGGGTCCCTGCTGCGCCCCTCCACCCTCGCCCCATGGTCCGCCACAGGACAAAAGTAAATCCACTCAGCTCGGAAGGTCAGCGAATGGCAGTGTAGAGAAAAAAAAAGGAAACAAAAAAAAAAAAAAACACTAGTCCAGAAGGCAACAAGAAGTGAAGTGTGCTTCAGTTTGAGACGGTGAGGAGAGAGTGAGTGTAGGAGAGTTCAGGTCCAGTACTTGGTCTTGTGAAGGACAGAGAGAGTAGTTTTATGCTCCCAACTTGACAGGATGGTCCCAGAGGGAAAGCTGTCAGTGACGGTGACTGAGCTGCAGACGGACGGTCCGGTCTTCCTCCTCCATCGCGTCCTGCTTCCACTGCTGCCGTCGCTGCCTCTGTCCTCTGGCTGCGGAGCAGTGACAGTGGGCGAGTGTCTGCAGTGTTGTTCGCCTCCCTCCCTCTCCCTCTCTCTCTCTCTCCTATTCGCTCACTCGTTTGCTCCTCTCCCCGTGCCACCCTGCTCTCGCTCTCTCTTTTTTTACATTCCTTGGTTTTTTTTCTACATATTTTCCTCCCCTGCCCTCATCTTCTCTCTCTCTCTCTTTCCCTCATTTTATTATCACACTCTCTGCATCTCTAACATGCTGCTTCTCACTTTCCTCTCTCGTTTTTTTCCTTTTCCTCCTGCCTAGGGATACTCCCCCTCCTCCTCCTCCTCCTCCTCCTCCACTTGCAGTGCTGGGAAGGCGACTGGAGACCAGCAGTGCTCACACTGGTCTCAGAAGCTCCCATAAGCACTGCTTCCAGGATCAGAGACAAGCAGGGCTTAATGCAGAGCGAGAGAAAGTGTGTGTGTGTGTGTGTGTGTGTGTGGAGGGGGAAGCAAGGAGGAGCAAAACACTAAAGCAGAGAGGGAGAGAGCGGGAGGATGAGGGAGGGAGGGAGGGAGGGTATTTATGCTTGTGAGAAAGGGATGTGAAAGTGAAATGATGGAGCGGAGGAAGTGACAATGAGGACGGCACAGTAACAGCTCAATACCTCCATATGAAAATGTATAAATACTGTGATATCCTCCATCACAAATACAGACAATGATGAGCCAACCTGTAGCTGCTGTTTTGACAGAATAATTAAGACGTGCCATCGTATTTGCGTCTCTGTGTCGAGGTTTGACCTTGGAGTGTTTTAACTTCAGGGTGAGAAGCTGACACGCAGCTTCTTTGACCTGCAGTGTTTTAAGATCATGTGTTTGTGAAGCATTTCATATCATAGTAGTGGAAACAAGAGAATTAAAGAAGTGGGTGCTTAGCATATGGCCCGGATACACAAGCAGAGTGCCACCACTAGGAACTTCATCAACCGAAAATAATCTAGAGATATCTCAGTGAACTCTTTGACTATTTCTTAACAGACCAACACACGTGTCTGCGTGGTGCCACATGTACAATTGGATCTCACTGATGACCACTTAAGAGGAAAATCAGTGGAAGTCTGGATCGATGATTTAAAGGATAAGGCTGATGTTATCATTTTCAAAGCCATTTGCCTCTCCAAAAGCCATTTGCTCCAATTAAAAACATGAATATTACATTTTTTTTATTTCTTTTTTTAAGAAGTCATTTCCTAAAAGAGGGGACTATTTTCTGCCGTGGATTAATACACATTTGGCGCACTCGTGAGTACTTACATGTGGGACGGACTCAAAGTAAAGTACGGCGCTCACGTGAATCAATAGTGTGGCTAGTTGATGTGTTTCATAGTTTATGGACAAAACTGGAAGAAGAAGAAGAATAATGTTATTGTTGATTTGGGCTTTTTTTGTGGGAATTATAAAAAAAGAATAAAGAATATCACCAGCCTCATCCTTTGAGATAAGAGGCAAAGTATGTGGACGGGATTGTCTCTAGATGTCGAGCACAGCCTTCAATCAAAAGTTTGAATGTTGTGCTGACTCAGGTGTCCTGACAGGACGTCTGACCGGCAGGTTAGAGTTTAGCAGAGTCAGCCCGTCATAGCGTGTTGTTTTACTGAGGCAAGGCAGAAGGGATGCAACAGCCTGATTAGTGCCAGATTTACAGAAGACCGACAGGAGCCAATTCTTCTATTGTTTATTCTAATTTGCATTTTTGCAGTTGATCCAAGGGGGAGCACTGAATTGGAATAGACGAAATGTAATCAAGTGGCGACCAGCAAGACGTGATTCTAAAGCCAGCGCCCCTCAAGGTACAGTTCCTCTAACGGCAGCTGAATGCTGTCGTTAAACAAGAAAGCAACAACTTGTTTGCATTAAAGCGACTGGATAGCTGCCAAACGTCTGCCTGGTATTGACTATGTATTTTATTTTCCACAGGAAATCAGGAAGAATAATGTCTAATGTCACTTCTTGATGAAAACGATGTGGAGGCAGAGCAACGAGAAGTACGCTTGGCGTCACGTTTCCTCGAGGCCATCAGACTCGTGCACGCTGCTCGCTGCTTGTTCCATAAATTCAGAGACGGCAGCAAAGGAGCAATCCCAAATGAATTTAAATCTCCTTTAGAAACCTCAAGCAACAGCAGTAACATTCAGCAGGAGAGCTGTGCAGACTGGTCACACCATCAATACCAAGAAAGCATCATCAGGTAACAGCACACAGTTCAGAGTCGACCTACGCAGAAAGACTGTAAAGTAAAAGATTACATTTTCCACTTTACAATGATGAACATAAAAGTATTAGTTCTTATAAGCCTTTCTGGGAAAGCTTATGCTTAGAGCCGCTGACTAAAACTCAGCTTTTTTTTTTGCCAACAATGTTTTTAATGTTGTCTTCACTATTATGTTAACTGCGACCTCCCAACCCTCTGCAGGAAAACGGAGGATTGTTGCTTCAGGTTGCGATTGAGAGCCAGTTGCTTCTCCAAGTGAAGAAGTCCACGTATCTCAGCGTCTTGTTGACAACTGATTGTAAGACGGAGCGTGATATTGACGGACTGACTGGTCTCGAATCGGCCATGAAGTGAAACGACGCAGCCATCGAACAGGACGGTCACGGTGAAAGGAGAGGGGGCAGCGAGGAAGGCGAAGCTCTGAAAATTGTTTTTACCTTCGTCTGTGGCCATGAGCCGAGAGAGAATCAGCTAATGGATATCAGGGGCTGAGATGAGTTTCCTGTGCTGAGGGGAAAGAGCAAAGTCCTCGGACTGGTGGATTGCTTGAGCACATTGGGTTTTTTTTATAATTTCATTCCGCTACTTTAATGTTCTGCCTCTGGAGAGCGAGAGACAGCGAGGCGTTAACAGCGTTTACAGGCAGCATGTTTTCACAGAGAATTAAGTTTCATTTCCACCAAACCAGAGTCGGTGATTGTTGGAATGGTGGAAAGACTAGAAGACAGTTTTGGTGAGTTTTACTCTGTTTCCGTTAAGTGAAGTTTGTTTCGGGATGTGTTAACAAGGCGATTAAGATGAGAGAGTAACTTGAATTCAGAAGTACGGTTGTACGTTTGTGTTTTATGAGGAGAATAGTTTTCAGAATATTTCCTTGTTTTGTTTTTGTTATTCGCTAGACTAAAGAAAGCTCGTGGAAAGTAACGAACTCACCGCTCAAACTAAGGGAATATATCGTCAATCGTCGGTTGTTGAGCTGACGATTCGAACATATCGCCCGACGCTATCGCACATCCAGAAGAAGCTTGTAATAAAATGGCTGCTCTTTCTGTGGAGGGTACTCCAGGGACACCAGACTTGTAAGAAGTCCCACAACACATTGGAAGGAGTACACATCTAAGCTGGCTTAGATTGGAAGAACTGGAGGAACTGTCTTGGGAGAAGGACCTCTGTTGCCGCCATCTTTGCCGACCCTAATGAGCCTTCTACCTGAAAGCTGTGCCGTTATTTGAAATAAATGATGCCGATCACAATTAGATATTATTTGTGGGAGTGGCACAGAAATGATATGAATAGATGGATATTAGAGGAGACCATAACTGAAGTCATTATGGATGAAATAGTCGTCCCGATGCATGATTGTCTGGAGGATGTGCCTCATTGGGGACGCACGTTATAATACAATGCAAACATATGAAACTTTTTACTCATCTCCTTTCAGTCAAAAAGATAAAGTGCAGTGACTTTCATTGTACTCAACTTGTGTTACACCTAAAAAGTCCACCATCTTTCCGTCACTCTGTATGACTTGACGGCTTAATAAAAGCGTAACGTGTCAGCTAATGACGTAACGTCTGGATGTCACCGTCTTCGCCGTTAAATATCAACTGTGAGAAGCCCACTGGATCCAGACAGACAGTCAGAGATAAGTAGATAAGACGAGGCGGCTGCGGGTGGCACTGCCGGGATGAAAACTCCCCACCAGCCACCACCTGAATACTGGCAGGACAATCTTTATGAGTAGAGGAAAGGGGCCTTCGCTACAGATCAGCTTTGACATTTATCTAATCACCAAAAAAATCGAATTTGTAAAAGAGTGAAAGGAGCAGCCAAGATCTCTCAGTCACACGAGGACAGTCTGACAACACGTAGCTCAGATCACAATCAACACTTGGCATCAATGAGCTCGTGGATTTCATATCTTAACGGGACGTCAGACCATTATCTGGCTGCCAACTGGAAGAGAGACTTGCCTTTTAAAATAATTAGAAGGCTTCCCCATTCATCAACGTTGGTTGTCTTACAGACATTCAGAAATCGCATTGTGTGTCTTCTGTTCATTTTGGAACGCAATCAAGAGTTACTTCTGGTAATTAGAAGTCAATAAGTGGATCATTTTCTGAGAAGAGGAGTCAGAACAAATCTGAAAAGTGGCTCAGAGAGTGTTTACGTACCTGTTGCTTCAACAACTACTATCAGATATGTAGTCCCCTCCACTCAAAAATATATATCGTAAATACATATACATATATATATATATATAGTATAAGTAAAAGCAGGGCTACAGAGTACAACTAGAAGATCTGTCAATGAGACTAAACATTTTCGTCTGTGTGTGACATCACAACATTAAAGCATACCAGCGACTCAGAATGAACAGAGCTCCTGATTGTTTCTAGTGTGATGTGGTAACTTGAAGAATGAGAGCGCGCGCACACACACACACACACACACACACACACACACACACACACACACACACACACACACACACACACACACACACACACACACACACACACACACACACACACACACACACACACACACACACACACACAGAGAGAGAGAATGGACTTCACATTAAAGTTGTGTCCATCAGTGAGCCTTCTGAAATGAAAACAATATTTGCATATTCATAGCTGTTCATAGAAGCAGCAGATGTTCTTGATTGAATGTTTAATTTAAATGTCGTTAATTGTTAATGGCATTTTTTTGTGAACAAAACGTATCAGACACAAATAATGAATCTAAGCAGAGTACTTTATGTCTTTTATGGCTTTAATTGCTATGAATACAAAATAATGACTTTTTTGAGCAACTAGTTTTAAATTATTGGCAGACTGGATGTACTGAACAGACGGATAGACAGAGAAGCACGACGTGCTGCAGGGTCGGCTTGTTTCTTTATCCATACACTTATTACAGCAAGCGTATACTGTGAGCCTACGGAGAAATATCAGTACAAGCAAAGTACACACTGTACCTCAAGTTCTTCCAAAACAACAATAGACTGAATTAAGTGAAAAGCAGATACATAACAAAGACGTGAAAGAGGTAAAAATGCTGCACATTAAATAATCCATTCAGATAATATATGTCATTGTATTACTAATGATGTGCTGTGCATCTACTAGATGTTCCTTTTTCTTGAGTACGTTCCCTAGAAACTAATTATTCAGCACAAATTAAATATATACACACACACACACACACACACACACACACACACACACACACACACACACACACACACACACACACACACACACACACACACACACACACACACACACACACACACACACACACACACACACATATACATACATACATACATACATACATACATACATAACCAGTTAAGCTTCTTCTTTACTTGCACCTGTAACTGAATGTGTTGACATGGTGTATTTCTGTGAAGCACACCCACTCACAGCTGTGACTTCTGTGCATATTTAAGACCATCTGTAGGCTCGTTAACATATATATATATATATATATAATATTATTATAGCACCACATGATGTATGTTGCAGGTATCAGCTGCTCTAATTGGAAAACACTGCAACTTTTAATGATGCTTCCATCGTGTATTGCAGTAATCTGTCAATCCAGTCACACTCGCTCTGCGTATTCTGAGCCTCGAGCTTTGTTTGGTTTGCTGTGTTTTGCTGCATTTCATATTATTTCATTGATTCGATTTTAGACACGGCCTGTAAAGTCCTTTGAGACGTGCTTGGAATGAAAGAAACAATTAGCTCCAATCCATAAATGTAAATAATGTAGACTCGTTGCTGTACAGTACAGTAAATCCAGGTCAAACGGTGTTAATGCTGCTGTTGTTTTAACTCCCCTGGGCATCATTCAAGCGTCATTGTACCTTATCATGTGCTGTAACTCACTGTTATTTAATTCAGCATTAGCCCAGAGTTTGTAAGGGTTATGTTTAATTAAAGTGTTTGTTCCTCAGAGTGGTTGCTTATCAGGGATTTGGTGTTTCTTGACGAATAATAAAGAAAGAAGAGAACATTGTGTGAGCACACTGAGGGTGCCTCTCAGTGAGCGCCTTTGTGAGCGATTGTAAATACCTTTCACATATTACTGTTATTGCGTGCTGTATAATTAAACCATAGCTCACACCAGTTTGTGGTTATGTTGTATCTTATCACAGATAGGAAGGCTGCGGTCGCCCTGCTTATTAGCCGTGATATGTAATCACAACATATGAAGTGAGATTACTGCCGTAATAATATATTTAAGTGTGGCAATATGAAAGTTATAGACACATTACAATTCAAATCATTTTTCTAAATAATAACTAATAATATTCACAGTAAAATAGGCCCTGCTGGGCTGGATGCCTGCACATAGCGAGGTGCTGGCTGTGAAACTAACAGCTCGTAGTTTCACAGACTACTGGTCTGTTTAAACCACGAGTCAATATTGCACATTGATGTAGACGCATGGTGCATCTGTGGTTCTGTCCCGGCCGTACGTTATATAGATTTCATTTGGTAACTGCTTGTTCTCGGCCGGCACTATTTTGTTCGGTGGAGGTGTGTTGGCGAGGACGTTGCTCCACTTTCTCCTGGTACCAGAGTTTCAATCGCAAACACATTTTCCTGATATGGGATATTAAGTCAAAAATGTAAATCTTTAATTGCAGCTATAATGACTTATTCTATCAAGTCATTTTATAATATTTCAAATCTATAAAGCTGTAGAATCTGCTGTCTGCGGTCGACGTGGAGAAAATAGATGATGATTGAAGTAATAGAGTAAACACAATCACTCGACAAGAGATCACAACTATTAAAATTGATGAACATTATTGCACTACTTGTAGTGAATTATAAATCAGCACTCAAGGAGTTACTGCAGCATGTTATTTGGTAATCAGAGCAAAACAACAGCGCGATCGGGTTACTAATAGCAGCATGAAGACTCCTGCCATCATCAAATCTGCCTTCTGTTACCATTTCTCTTTTCCTGAAGGAGAGCAAGGTGCTTCACACATGTCATCCTGTGAAAGAATCCTCTAACTTGAGAAGCTGAAACCAGGAAGTGTTTGATATTTTCAACAATTATTTGATAATCAAGATGGTTGGCAATTAACAAATAAAGAGGCAACATTTGTTATAAATCAAAAAACCTCATTTTGTGATTACTTAAAAAAAAAATCCACCATTTGATGAACCTGTCACACTTTGGAAAGGACTGATGGCGGGCAGGAAATTGCAACACATTCCAGTCCTTTCTGAAATGGCGGCAGATGAAAGGAAACGCCCCCGGCTGTCAAAACGGTGAGACTTTATAAGAAGGAGCCTTTGTTGTCTCAGAGATATTGAACATCAAAAAAAAAAAAAAGTCACGAGTTGATATTAGAGATATTAATATCACCTCGTGACATTCTTCTCTCTATAATAAGAAAGCGATGATTAAAGCTGATTGTCAGTCTGTAGTGCTGGAGGGTTACTGGTTGTAATACCTGGACTCTGCAGTATGATTGACAACAGGAGATTATTATTGTGTATTTGGGTGAGTGTACATGCGCGGAGAGGAAATAGTTATTGGCCAACAAAGAATAATGTCTTGAGGTTATGCAAATAAGTCTTCAGTAAACTTTCTGTCAGAAGTGTTTCATTCAGTCAAAAATCAAAGCGCACAGAAAAGGCCAACGTTGTTCCTCTGGGTCAACGGGATCCCGGTAGTCGGTCCTCTGCTTGCGTGAATCTATTCAAACTTTTTATTTACAAAGTGTTGCAACTGTTGCATATTTGCATCTCTGCTGGTATGAACAGCTTTGATGTGAAACATTCCACATGTTCGTGTTGTTCGTTACAGCGACCGGACACAGATTCATTACGAACTGTCCAGTGAGAGCAGAAGAAGAACATTTTATAATACATTGTTAAACAGAGAACACAACAAGCCATCGTTGCTCATTTTATGCCGCTTAAAGCAAAGCATCCTTATTGCTATAATCTGAGAAAATATGTTTTTTCCAACCATTCAAGTACAAGAGACAGCAGGCTATGAACAGATGTCTCCGTGCATGTCAGCGCAGCACCAACAGAGTTCTGACTGGGATGAAATGGATGTTATGCACTTCAGGTGTGAAGGACAGTCGTCGTGTCGTCATCTGTGACATTTTTTTCCAAACAGTATCAGACCTAATCGCTAGGTCGAAGAGTTAATTAACGGTCTGAATCAGCGCCACACAAGCTTGAAGTCCATCACACTGTGTCACAGCACCAGTGGGACAACATGAGCCAGGTGACACAGAGAGGAGGTGAGCGGAGTCATCGCAGTCCTCTCACAGAAGGCTACAAAACACCAAAAGAAACACCTCGTACAACTTGTTTCTCACACAACAAATAGAAACACTGGGCAGGCTGAAAGGTCCTGTGACAAGATGACAAATAGCAGAACTCTGCAGAGCATGAATGAATGACTGCAGTGTGAATAAAATGAAAGAAAACTGGATTTTTTTGGACAACAAATGATAGTTGTAAACATGCATTAACGTGTTTTTTGAGAACACAACATTGACATATAACTTTAAGTTAATATGATTGAACTTGTTGGCAAACAGTCATTTATTTGCACATCCAGCATACAGGGAACAGCATCATCATCCATCTGGAGTCGAGTGTCTGGCCACCTGGTTAACAACACAAGTCCACCATGGCCTCTTTCAGCTGTATTTCTGTTTCCACCTCTTCCTGTGGGAAATATCTGGCTCTTCAGCTGCTAAATGCTCCGCTACGTTCACCAGCTTGTCACTAACTGTGTCTACCTGCCGTACAGCGCTGAGCAGGGAGTTTAAACTGGGTTTTGAGAGCTTTTTCCCCTGAAAAAAGCTCAGAGCTGTGGCCTGAAAACAACGCTAAGAGCGGTGAGAGTGAACCAAAACAGATAGTACATGAAAATCATTATAAAGCTCTGTGAAGCCGAGGAAAGCTGCAGATTCACATCGTCATTTAGTACATTGCTATTATATAAAATATCGATGATAGACGTTTTAAGTTTGGCAAATGGTGAGCTGTTACTTGTTGTTTTACTAAAATTGTATAAAGATACATTACACATTCATAATTAACCCTGTTCTCGTCGTTGTTTATTCTGTATTCCAGTTCCGGCTCAGATTCCTGCATGACTCACAAAGCAAAAGGACAATGAGAGCGACATCGACGCCACGAGGCCGACCCGACAGCGAGCCCCCGGACGTCCTTGAAATGTGGGTCTCTGGAGGATGAGTCACGAGGCGGAGAGGGGACGCGATGCTGCAGCAGCACTTCTCAAGTCAAAACATAGCCTCGCGCCCGCGTCTTGTGGATCTGTTGACCGAGCTCCAGCGTGTGAATGCACCTCATGTGACACAATGAGATCAGTGTGCAACAGAGAACAGAGCTCTGGGATATTGCACACAGACTATTCTTAACTTTGTTTGTTTGAGCCGATATGACTTTGCACCACGATAAGACACTGAAGTGAAAGCGATACAAAACACAATAACACAAAAATGCAACAACACAAATGACTGTGTTTGTATCACGCAGCACCGTTGGCGGCATGCTGCACACCAGCCCTGCATTCTCCTCCTTCAAACCTACGAAACTATTTGATTAACAGCCGAAAGAGCTCGTCTCTCCTGGCAAGTTTGAACTTATAATGAATTTCATGGCAGACGCAATGAAAAAGGTCTTTGCTTTGTTTGGACAAGGTTTACTCGGCTCGCGAATCGGCTGGTTCGCTAGAAGACGAGTGTATATATTTAGTACTTCTTTGTTCTCTTTATTATGCTTTGCTTGTGTCTACATACTGTCGGTGAGCAGGTTCACATAGACTTACAGTCACGTCCCAGAGAGGGAAGGTGGTTGAATCAGTGAAACTCCAATCTGCCTAGACAAAGACTCTTTTGCATGCATTTAACAATAAGCAAAAGATATCATTGTTTGGCACATGGATCAGATGGTAGATCAATGTGGGAACCCTCAACATGCACACTAGGAAAGCCAGGAGAGTGTAATTTGTAGGGGACAGGGTTGGTTTGGAGCCTCTTGTGTGTTCCAGAGGAGACGGGGATGTCGGGTTGAGAAGCAGCCTGTTCAAAAATCTCTGTGTTAGATGTGGCCGATCGGGAAGGGAAAATGAAAACTTCCCCCCTGGGCATCTTTAACTCAGAGCCAACAGGTGAATAAAGGCTGGAAACAGGTGGGGCATATAAAACACTACATTAAGAGCAGCAGCAATATCAGGAGGTGTTTGCAGCAGAGTTCAGCACAAAACACGTTCAGCATTCAAAACCAGGAAGTGAGCAGAAATCAGAACAACAAATCTTAAAAGTTTCGTTTGGTTTCATGCCCTTTGTTTTCTTCTGCAGAATACATAGCCCCCCACCTGACCTTTAAAAGTAAACTGGTATTATATACTACTAGAAGCCACAGTTGCTGTGCAGCAACGCATGTAAATGCTATTTGAAGCATCGTCTATGTTAAAGATTCCCCGACTGCGATCAGAAATGCTAACAACATAACATTACCCGGATTGTGAGGGACTGAGAGGAGGTGTAATCCCTCCCTTGGGTCTGTAGACAAAGGTTTGTGCTACTGCTCTAGATCTCAGACTGAAACCACGCAGGCTGACAAACAACGACGGAGCACGGCTCTGCAGCCATTCATTCCATTGAGCCTTTGAGTAGTGACTTAATTCAAGGATTGTTTCACAGCAACATCACTTGTAAGTCATTCGGGCAGCCCGGGGCTCTGTTGCCAGCGTGATCCTGAACCCTGAGGAGCAGCAGGAATATGCAGAGTTCACACCTGATGTGCTACTATGATTGATTAAGAGGTTTCTATGAACTATAAACGGTCTTGTATCGCACCTTTCTTGTCGTCCAACCACTCAAAGCGCTTTAACTACATGCCATTCACCCGTTCATACACTGATGACAGGACTAGATCTAGATCAGGACTAACTGGGGTTAAGTGCCCAAGGACACATCCACATGGACTGCAGGAGCCGGGGATCGAACCGCCGGTCTTCTGATTGGAACAGTGTGGCTGCACTGTGTTGAAGTGACGTAACTGTCAAAACCATTGCTCGGCCGGTCAGCAGTCATGTCCCATCAGCTGATCTTTGTTATCATCCTGTGGCCGATGGGTTGGTGCATCTCTAGATTACATTCTAAAGTTCCTTCCAGTAACCAATGGGGTGAGTGTCAAGTTACACACCCCATTGGTCCACCAAATGGATGTAATACTACAACGCTCCCGTGGCAGCCGGAGGACGGAGGAAAAGCAATGTTTGATTCGTTGACCACGATGTTATTGAATTGATTAAATGCTGCATTCTGTGGAATGGGCCCCATACGTTTTTCCTCAGACAAAGCTGCTGGAGTGATTGCCTGGGGACAGTTCCACAGTGAAGTACCCCACATTAATATTGGAACAAACTACAACGAGCCTGAGATGATTCAGCAGAACTGGGCTGAGTAATATTTGCAAATACAGCATAATTTCGTAAAACAGGGGAACAAGGATTCGCCTCCCAAGATAAGTAGCAGAAACTTCTGAGAGTAAAAGTATTGTCAGAACGATATCACTCTGATCCACAGGGAGCAGAGCTCAGCCCGAGCCAGTAAAGCTACTTCATGTAGTTAAGCCCCACCCATCTGTTTTCAATCCGTCCCACGTCTCGTATTCATTTCAAGCCACCAGAAAAATAATGAACTTGAAGTAAATACACACCATCTGAGCGTATCGACTTCATCTATATTTCATTCACTTAATCTGAGCTCTGATTACCAAACATTTAGACGCCGAGCTCTCTCTGCGAGTTTCATCAAAGTAATCCCATCCCCGAGTGTGTGACCTGTAGGTCAACCCAAAGAACCTGAGCACAAGGTAGATAATGGTTTTATGAGATCAACGAGGTCAGAGGACGTCTAAGTCTGTACAGGAGACTTCTGCGCTGCGGATCAGAGACCCTGGCGTGTCGACGGAGGGGGGAAACGAGCGGCAGACATTTCTAAACATTTGACTAAAAGCCATATGGCAAGATAAATATTTACTTTGGTTTCAAACGGATACACAGAAACCATCAGCATCTGTTGTAATATGCATGCACAGCGAGCCTGATGATGTGAACACTAATTCTCTCTGCCTGCAATATGTATGCGTGTTATGGCAGCTGAAATCTCTCCATCTCTCTCTCACACACACGCCCACAGTCAGAGAGTAGTTTATGCTAGACCTAACTCAAGCACACACACACACACACCATTCTGATCCTACTGAAGGCATTTACACACCGTGAACCATCAGAGCTATTCATACCAGCAGCGATGGAAATGTATGCCACTTGCAGTGCAATAAAAGGTTTGAATAGATTAACACTATTGACCCAGAGCAGCGTCTGGCAGTCTGTCTGAGGTAAACTACTTTATAGCATAAACTACTGTAGGCTATTTTATTGAGTTTCCATTTAGTGAAACGCTCCGAGTAAACAGTTACGCAGTGAACAATATATGTCTAGGGCTTTTATTGTGAAAGGTAAAAAAGCGGAGTGGCTCTGGTATGTGTTGCCTTTGTGAAGGTTGAAAGGAGTAAAATAAAGTTTGCCGTCTTAGTTCGGACCAAGGAAGCTTCATGTAGTGGTACAGTATAGTGTGTGAACAGTGTGAGTGGTTGATATTGTTACTTTTTGTACCCATTTGAGAGTATATGACATGTAAAGTACAGCTGTGGACTCCGTCGGGTGAAGTCCTGTTCTGTGTTTAGATCCAGACTTCCTTCAGTTCTTCTAGAGAGCTGTAATCTTCTCACACCACAGACTGCTGCTCTCCAAATACTGTCATTTCATCAAAGCAGGTTGTAGCTTAGAATAAAGGAAATTAGACGATGACACGATGAATATCAACACAACTAAGCAAGTTCTGCTAATATAATGCATGTTGTTCATTGGCTCTGACCTGATAATCACACTTTGAAGCTACTGTTGCTCAAACACCGTTTCCCTTCATTAATACGTTTCATATAATTCAGTGAAATAAGCTCCTTTGTCACTTCCCTCGCTGTACTTTCTCTGACAGCGCATTAAGAGTCTGCAGCCACACTGGTGCTACAGCGAGGAAGTAGTGCTCATTGCAAAAGAAAACCAGTCAGATAGATAATTCAAATTTTGACCTGATGATGGTTTTAGACTAAAAGTCAAACATTCACAACTCAACCTGCTGGGGGCACTATACTATAGATGGACAGTCAGGAGATCACAAGGTCTTTAGGATTCATCCTCTGGACCAGAATCCACATTTAACGACTGCTCTATGTTTTAAAACATAGAAATGAACTAACATGTTCAACAGAATGTGAAGAGGTTACAGTGTTGACGTTATGTCAAAGACGTCTATGTATTGTGTTGCAGAGATATCTACTAAAAAGAGCATGCTAACTGACTAGCCGCGGCTAGTTTGTTTGTTTAATGGACCCCTCACCGGGGATCCGATCCCATCGTAGTCGGCTTTTTTTCCTATGTAACACATGACTGTATATTTACATCGTATAGACCCAGCAGGAGTAGAAACGCTGCCCCGTTGCACCTTAAAGTTTGTGGAGATGTTCAGGTCCAGAGCAGCTATGAGCAACACCAGATATTATTTCAACTTGAATCCATTACTCACATGTTAAATGATGAGACAGGCCAAAGTATCAGCCTGTGTTTGATTTAGTTAAGTGTGCCAACTGTTTCACGCAAACACGGCAGACACAAGCAGCGCTCCCGTTGCATACATTATTATTATGAATGTGTAGTACAATCACACTGGGCAGAATACGGACAGAATGAAGGGTACTTAAAAATGCTCCTATAATATCACTTGTGGGTGGACACTATGGACCCACAATGCATCACACAGTGGGAATGAAGGAGCCACTTATGTTGTAAAAATGTGTAAAAAGCTCTGGAGAAAACTGAGAAAAGTAAGAACTAAAATAATGAATTCTAGGAAAAACATTTTACGAGTTTTCAGTGACATTTTCAAATTGGCAGACTTCCTTCGGCACACGTTATATAATTCAATTTGCGTAAGTAAATAATCTCCTTGTATACTGACGAGTAGGATGTCAACATTAGGTCACATGGTACACCTGTATAAAGTCTGAGCAGCTAGTTTAGGCTAGTGTGCAACTGGGACACGAAACTAGACGTTGAGAGGCAACAAATCCATAAGATGAAGGGTTTACTCTCGAACTGACCACTCCCAGTTGACCTCATCAAGTGGTCACCGGCCAAAGCCAATTAGCGTGATGACACGCAGGAACACCTCCCATTAGCATCCGAGGCTTTTCACAGGGGTAAAAGAGGTTGCTACCTTATTTAGCTTGCCATTGATTAATTGTCGTCTTCGGCTCAGACTTTCACCCTCCACTTTGGGACACAGCAATTTAATTAACTAATGAACTCCTTGATGAATATGTTAAAATGTGCATGAAAGCCTGTAATGCAATGATTCATTTTTTGTGTGCAAAATACGCACATTAATTTGTTCGGACTATAGCTGAAATATAAATATAAGACGAGCCTGGCTAAAACATTTCCAAAGGATGAGACCCAAAGTTCAACGTTCAGAGCAAGCATGGATTTAAGAATGAGGAAGTGAAAAGACATCTGGATCTCCACATTAAAAACATGCTACATGTGGTTGTAATGTCACAGTGACACATAACATTTGAATGAATAATACACGAGTGGAGTTAGGACCGGCTACATATTTAAGTATGGTCCTGTAAATGCTGTTGACACAATGCTTGTATGTAACCTAGAGTCCTAAAAATGCAAACAAAAGTCAACCGGCGAGGCGGCAATTCTTCTTTAAATGTGAAATAAATGTGAGAGAGACGGAAGAAAAGAAGACGAAACTAAAAATATGTGCAGCAATCAAGAGAAGGGAATTGCTGTAATGTGCAGAGTAAGCTCCGGTGTTATTGATTAGATATACTGTGTGAGACGAGTGTGCTTTTATGTCTGTGTGCATGAGGGCACGCAATGTTAAGTGTGTTGATACGCATGTAGGTGTGAGGAGGACGGTGCATGACGAAGACGATGTGAGAGCTGAACAGTACAGTTTCATCCTAGAAGCATAGATGCTGCTGCAGAATCAATGAATCGCTGTTTTTAAAACACATCTCATTATTAGAAACAAAGACTTCACTCAAACGGAAGGATATGCAGCGATTATGATATTATGGGTCCACACCATCGACTGTACATAAGAAGTGGACGTAGTTATCGTGATGTCAACCATTGGTTTGTGGCCTGCTGTTGTGAAGCCTCAAGTTTGGCGATTTTGCCGTCGCCATCTTGGATTACGGCCGTCGCCATGTTGGATTTTTTTCAGCCAATGAATGGAATTGACCATATTTGGAATGCGGAGGAGGGACGTAGGGACGCTGTATACGTCAATCACAGTAAGCCCCGCCCTAAAGCATACCGTGCTTTATGGTCTGTTTGACTCTAAATGGACCATAATCTAATGAACATCATGCTGTATTGAAGAAGACTTGAAACTAGAGATTGAGACCATAAACTCATGTTTACAATGTTTACTGAGGTAATAAATCAAGAGAGAAGTAGAGTCATTTTCTCATAGACTTCTATACAATCAGAAGAGCCGCCCCCTGCTGGTCATTAGAGAGAATGCAGCTATAAAGACACTTCCACTTTGGCTTCACTGGTCCAATACTGATGGGTAAAATGTGGCTGATAACTGATGCAGCCCTATCAAAAGAACAAATTAATTAATTGTTTGCGCAATATTTCCCGCAGTTAATTTAATTACATTTAACAATCTTTATTATGGTGTGTCAACATAGTACGGTTGAAATGCAAACAAAATTGTTTTTAACACTTCTAAAACTGTTTCATATGGGTGAAAAATAAACCCACATCGACTGCCATCAAGCACACTGCTGTCGCCGACAATCACAAAGCACATCTGATCGATTTGAACAGTTACCTGCGCGCTACAATGACAGCCTGCAAGCTATTAAGTTTCCTCCATTTCACCAGCCAACTGATTTGCAAAAGGCTTGACATCAATTTCCTTGTTTTCAACTTTGTTCGCCGAACAAGCCGTTCCAAAAGAACAAGTTATAATGTGGGAAAAGTGCTGAAATAATCAATATGACAAAAAAGGTTCATAAAAGTATTTTGTTTTTGTAAGCAACCTGCAATCAAATAAATTAATTCATTGTTAACTTTGCTAATTAAAGAGCAGGTTAGCTTAAAGAAAGTGTTTAAACTAAATCATGATAATTAATGAAAATAGCAGAAGCACAATATTGGATATTGATTTTTATCTCATTTTTTTACTCAAACTTGAAATGTGGTGACTTGTTTGTGTGTGTGGAGGCTGTGTTTTTCTTCTTCAATTTAATTTGGTTCCCTCTGGACACGTTTAGATAAAACATTTAATTTTGGAAACAAACAAACTTGTTTGTGTTCTAAACAAAAAAAAACGTCTGGGAATCGTTGACAGCAAATATGGGTCAGTGTCATTATCAGAAGCCACCAAAAAAGAGGCTGAAGCGAAACGACGTCAGATAAAGCTGCTGTTTTCAGCGGCCACTGCAGATACAGGAAATAAAGAAGACTTGACCCACATGCCACATGTCGACCTCAGCCATGACACGCAGAGACACGCAGCATCTACATGGCTGCTGATAGAAAAGCGTCTGCATCACACCGTGTGAGAGCTACATAGACAACAGAGTGACAGCCATCGAGAAAGAACCTCACAGCTACACAATCTACAGGAGTCTGCCCACAGGAAGTGCACAACACAAGGCTTTTTTTTGGACTTGATTACATGGATTTTCATTTCTGACTCTGCTTGTGCTCACGTTGCAGTAAACAACTTGTGCTTCCAGGCTGTGACCAAAAAAAAAAAAAAAAAAAGGTCTTGGCACGCTGCACATCACGACACAGCAGAAAAACAACATTGTCTAAAACATTTTTTGCCAAATTTGACCCAGATAGATATTCACAATTTCAACATCTGCCAGATACAACTAATGCAATTAGACATGAGGATTACTGAGGGTATATTTTTGATACCAGACTCTCGATCCATAGCGCACGGTGTGAAGTGCATGGAGCATTTAGGGGCGTGTCCGCTTCAAACCGTGCTAGAGGGGCCCAGGGTCGTATTTAGTCTCTTAATTAATCATAGGTGTGTTTTGGGCACGACATGAATCAAACCAATCAGAGTGTCATCTCCCCATACTGACACAATGTGGGGGTGAAAATGCTCGAAACTGCCTCAAATCTTAGCTAAAGTCAGGTTTAAGCTCGCTGAACGTCCCTGGCACGAGGGTGCGCATGCCGAAAATGACATCATCACTCATTGTTTGTAAAGCGCGAAGGTCTTTTCAAGCCTGACTGCCACAATAAGATAAAAGCAAATCACACAAATTAAGAAGTTAAATAATGAGTTTTTAAATGCTGTAAAAGCAGGAGATGTGTGGCGACCTGTACTTCACCTGGTAGAGCGTGCGCGCTCTCTCCCCTTTCTGTTATATAGCTGCTATAATAAAAGGTACTAAAAGCCCAAAAAGTAATTATGACAGTAATTCAGAAGCAGCAGATCTTACAACTCTACATTTGGGTAAATATTTGAGTAATAATATTTTATATGATGTTATTATTTACAGTCTTTAACAACGTCGGTCGTGCTGTGTGTGAGAAAGGGCCTCGTATTTGTGACAATAGAACACTGATTTAGACTTGATTGGAGCTAAAAGTAAATAAATTAACATATAGATTACTTCTGTTGTTGGAGCTGAATTACAGCTGAAACATGTTCATATCCTATTGTATAAGCAAAGTTCATATTAACAACACAATCAGCTACAGGAAAGGGAAATGGGACATGATTTATGTAACTCCGAGACAATTGAGATCACCTAGATAACCTCAGCGAGGACTTTTTAAAGAATAAACTTTATTCTGTAGCTTTTACAATACCGTTAATGGATACATGTGGAGGACGACTTGCAGTCATTTCATATACATCCACAGCAACTCCACACTTCATGCATTTTAGAGTTACACTCTCATACCACACTAAGCACAGCGGAGGGAAGCACCTCTGGTAGCGGCACCGATCTTACTGCCGCAGCCCTGTCGTTGGAGGCGCCTGTAGGAGCGGCCCAGAGACCGCCATTTTTTTTCCTCTCACTGCTGCCATAGCAACTAGCTCAAAAAAAGCCACCTGACCTGATGTTAACATGATTTGACAGGCAAGAACGTGCATGTGTGTGTGTGTGTGTGTGTTTTATCCAGAGTATATACTTCTCTTGTGCGTGTGCGTGTGTTTGCATGTAAAGCTCATTAACTCCACGCTGTGCCATTGCCATGCTTCTCAGCTGAGACTTAAACCAAAAAAAGAGAGAAGAGGAGACGGCCCTTAGTGCTCGCGCTCACCCACAAGGTTACAAGGTTTGTGCGTGTTTGACACTTAAATTAAGCTCTGCATTCGCGGGGGATGGGGGGGGGGGGGGGGGGGGAACAACCCTCATCACAGCACTTTAGGACACTTTCATATTCTTAATATGGTGTAGAGGAATTTCATCCAGTCCCAAAGCACATAATGACCCTAATATGTCTACATGGGGGTTGATAGGGCTGTTGATCAATAATTACCCCCACATCCACTCTGATTAATGGAGGACACACCACAAGTAAGTGGCCAGTGTTACAATGCATTCTGGGGCCTTACATTTAAATCAATCAGCCTGTATTTGAGCCAACTGGTTTCACTAATTTGTGATCTGAGATAACTAGTTAAGAACTTACTTCTTCTGCTTCTCCTGATGGACCATTGTGACAATGAGTGATGTTAACGATGCATTCAGCGCCTCCGTTGTGGCCTCATAAATCCCCCCCCCCCCCCCCCCAGAAGTACATCCCGTGCAGTTAACTATATTCCAACCCGGGGAATTCTTTGTTTACCCTCTATCTGACTCAGAAACAAGCAGAATCATTTCTGTACAGCTGAATATGGAAAGCTTTAGGAGGCTAGCGCTGCTTGCCCTGGTAGATGGTTGTTGTTTTTTTTGCCGGATTTGCATTTTCCTTTTCTTTACAACAAGTTTATGTTGTCTTTTGGCATTTCTGTCTTCATTATACAGCAGAAAACAAGGGAAGTGAGAGGAGAAAGACATGCAACACGTTCCCTTGGCTGGAGTTGCAGAACATATGTTACTTAACCTTGGGCTACCTCGATGGTCCGCGGCAATTCCAAGGCATCGTGACCTGTAGTTACTACGGCCACAATTACAAGAACCAGAGCCGGGTTGAAAAAATACCACATGGGGCAGCCTGGTAGCTCACCTGGAGGAGCAGGCGCCCGATGTACTAAGGCTGGAGTCTGACCCACAGTGCTCTGCTGCGTGTCGTCCCCTCTCCCTCCCCCTTTCCTGACTATCACAATTGAATAAAACGCCCCAAAAATAAAGTCTTTCCCTTTAAATGGCTCCGTTAGCCCCATATGTTTCAATGTATTCTTCAGCTTGTTCTTGCAAAAAGGAACGGGGTTTGTAACAATTAGCCGGCTGCATCAACAGATCAGGAGCAGTGAATGAACCGAGAGACAAAAATGTGCAGAAGAAACACACTTATTCAAACATATATCTCACAGTTGGTCTCCTTAAAAAGCCTGCAGGACCTTAAACATACATGGTCGAGAAATAATGTTTTCTCCAGCTAAATTCTAGCTGTGTTATCTATATTTAATCCCGTATCCTTATTAAAGAAGCTGCGTTTCTTCTTTACATGATGTTACAAATGTTACAGAGAGATGACAGTAACACGGTAATATGTAAATGAGCTGCATGATGGCGAGATGCCACTGGGGCCTCATTCGACCTCTACAGCCGCCGTCACACACCTTCCCTTGAGAGCCTGTCTGGGTGAAGGTTTGCCAGACGTGACCGACGATCACCCAGCCAGCTCTGCGTCGATGACCTGTCCTCTCCTGTCCCCTGACCATGCTGCAGTTTGGTAAAGTAGACGGTGATCAGGGAGATTAGCGTAGCTGCAGACCGTCACATTACATCCGCCGTGTTAACACCAAAGATAGCCTCTCAGACCGAATGAAGACGCTTTTATTCAACATTAGTGACTGTAGGATTTCCTAGATCAGACGCTCGTAATGCTCTGTGCATCTGAACACTGGACACAAATTGTGTCATATTTGTTTTTGCATTCTAGATACACAACTATTGGGTCAGAGCATCTGCAGGGCTTTCACCACGACTGCGTGATCATTAAGATCAAACAAGGTGAAGATGAGATTCCATCAAGTTTATATATATATATATATATATAAATCAACACATAGAGGAAAGAAGGAGAAAACACAATGTGAAATATATCTTTTCTGACAGTTTATCTGTTGTACAAAGTTTGCCAAAGCAGCTGCCTCACAACTTTGCCAATGTTTGGGTTAACTACAGCACATGGCATCCTAATGCCCTCTATTCCTACGGGTATTATTTCTGCAGGCAACTCATTGAGTTGCACGCCAAACACTCAGCGAGTTGCAGAACCCGGCTCAAACTTTCCTACTGAACTGAACTCTCACCATTTACTCCAGATGATTACCGAGGTAACTCTCTAATGTGGAAACCCAAGTTAGACAACAAGTCTGCAAACCATCAAACAGAATATAAATATAAGAAGACAGGAAGGTAATCAGACAGCTTTCACATGTATTGGAAAAACAGCTGAACGGCTGCACCATCCACTACCTGCTAATCCAGTATATAAAAGAACTGTCTACATAAGCAACTTCTCATATTACTTTAGACATACATCCTGCCTAACGCATTATCTTGCAGACATGAACATATACTTGGTGCTCCATTTATCTTCTTTATCTATTATCTAACCTTCTCTGTAAAAGCCTCTCTTTTTTAAAATAAGGCATCAGATTGGACTCCAGCAGGAGTTAATCAGAAATGCAGCATGGTGCTCAGAGATGACATGGTTTATAAGCGCGCTGGAAACAACCATCAGCCTGCAGACAAAATGCTGGCAAATTTGCACAGAATCTGATCCGTGCATTAACCAGCCACTTTGGCAAACACCCCACCGTTACATGAGACGCCTTTTGATTCTAAACGTCTCAGACAGAGAAAGCGGGCGGCCAGTTTTACAACACTCCAGTGGAAAAATAAGTCCTCTACCTTTTGCTTCTGAACTCGTCACAGTGGTTCTTAAAGCTTCCATTGTCAGGAGGGCGTGTGCCTGAGACAGGGCTCCCAGTCTTCCAGGACTTTTTCAGTGAAGATCTAGCTGGTATGACTGACAGGGATCGCAGCAGAAGTGACATGAGGGGGTGGAGCTCAACCAAATGCTGAATAAGGCATTTTCAGGTCACCAACATGTTACGATGAATTTCCATTAACTGAAAATAAGGCAAGAAAACGTTAAAGTTCTGAGACAAAGACATTGATAACTGTCAGACCAGAGAACTCGGTGGTAGCGACCTGTCAATCACAAGGTAGCCCCGCCCTAAAGCATACTGCGCTTTATGGTCTACTTTAATCTAAATGAACATCATGCTCTATTGAAGAAGACTAGAAACTAGAGATTGAGACCATGAACTACCTTTTGAATGTTAATATGAACGTAACTTTCAGATGACACTTCTATCCATTGGGGAGCTCTCATAGATAAAATAGTATTTCATTCTTAGCCGAAGGAAAATAAGAGAAACGTGAAATAATTTTCCAGGATATTTTACCGTTTCTCTAATTGTCCATGTGTTTTCCAGGTTTTCCTGTCTGGACTGAGCAGAGTTGAATCACAGGTCAACAACTAAAGCATACTGTGAACTGCCCGGGCACGGTAGATCAGCTTGGAAGTATTTGACAGACCCCCCGCTGGGGTCTATCCGGTCCCTAAAGTGTCACAGCAGCTGCCAGAGACGAGTGTTGGTTAAGTGCCTGGAAGCATCCAGCAGCCCTGCTGGATCTCAAACCCCTTTGATTCCTTTCTTCTGTATCTACCATACACTGTCTTTCCATGCTTTATTTCCCCCTCCTGTCTCATGATAAAAAAAAAATATTGAGGGAAATTAGGAAAGAATGACTGCTCCAGTTTTAAAAAAGAAAAGAAGCTGCTCTGTAATTACTGATTGTTTGTGTCTAAAGAAAGGGAGTTCTTCCATTTGGTACACAAAGGCATCAACGGTGCCATTCTGGAGACAATTGAAGGCAGCAAACGTCTGTTTAAATGTAGTCTCGTAAAAAAAATAATGCACTTCCAAGTTTTCAAATTAGCCCTGAAACCATTTCTTCACAGAAGCAAACAAGTGTTCGTGCTTGTGTTTGATGTCATCGTGAAATGTAATGTAAAAAAATAAGCTGTGAAAAGCGTCAGAACTCATCAACTGGAGCCACTCTTATCACCATGTCTGCTAATTGCAGTCAACAAACATTCCTCATTTGCAAATTTAGGATTCAATTTGTTCTACATATTTAGCAGAATCAGACATCATGTGCGGTCCCACGGCCGTGTGCTCCTTCTGCCTGCGGCGTAAAATGTCTGCTGAGCTCTGTGCAAAATAAATCCTTCTGCTGTTGGGTCAGACCACGATGAATCCCTGTTGAATCTCCTTCAATATGATATGTTTCCATGCTCCAGCTCTTTTTAATGTGGTCTTTATCTGGCTCCTGCTGAGAATCCATTTCAAAACAGCAAGACTGTGTGTTGGGTAATCCCACTTTATGATAATCATTGGGATGATTCCACTCCGGCTGTTTGTTAGAATCCAGACAAACTGCCATGATGAATGATCGTGATGCCGTCACTGATACACTGATTCTTATTTCACTTTATTAAGAATTATTCTTTTTATGAGCTCAGAAAATCATTCGGAAAATATACGAACTCATTACTGAGCAATTAAGAAGAAGTGAATTGTAATTAACTTGAGGAGTCGTTGCTGTTAATTATCAGCCTCCCAGCAGCTCATGACTGGGACTGATGGGTGCACACCTCTCAGTGACGCTCAGTGGAAAAGCCTCGGCGGTATGTGCCATCATATATCTGATCACGCAAGTGTCCTCACACTGCAATGCAGTAAATTGCTGTAATACACCACAAAAGGCTTGTCGATTAAAAATAAAGTGAGTGCTGTCGCTGAGCAACATTATGGGAAGAAAACAGTGGAATCGGAAAAGCTTTCAAAAGAAATCCAGTGAGGTACCACCTTTTTTTTTTTCTTCTTCTTCTTTTTTAGGTTAAGAACAAGTCGACACTAGAAATGAAATACTACAAAAACGCAGAATATCCTCCACTTCACCTCTGCAATATGCAGTTTTACACATTCCCTCTGAAGCCCTGCTTGTGGTTTGAAGTGCTGACACCTGAAGTAGGCTGACGTATCCTCGCCGCTCGCCGGCTCTTATCGGGGACACGCAGACGGCTTCCTCACACAGCTGCACACTGGACCGGAGCTGCCACTTCTAACCTGCCTCCTCAGACCGGCGCCCAGGTGTTTTCATATGCCTCGCGGCGATTCAAAATGAATTAGTCCTCTCTGTGTACGACACGGACTGCATTGGTACCGGGAGTCGCGGTGACGCGGGAGAGGATTCTGAGATTAGGGGAGACAGACATTTGGTGTATAACAAGCATGTCGACAGCACATTTCCTTCTTTCGGTTAGACTATTTGGCAGGTCAAATCTCAATGTTTTGAGTCACCATGTGATGCAAACTAACTGCAAGAAATAATCCAACATTTTAGGGCTTTAAGCGGAGAATTATCGGCATCTGAAAGCTTGAAAATCAGAGTTTCAGATCAGAGAGAACAAACTGCAGCGATGGCCTCCCTGAGATGCGACTGGAGCTCTGAACAATGGCCGACTTTCCTGCCAAAGTGCTGTAGTGAGTTGAAAAAAACCTGCCGGTACATGGCTGGTGGTAGAGTATTCTGATGCCAAACTCTTGTATCAGCGGCAGCAGATCTGCCTTATAAACACCAACTTAATATGGCTTCTTACAGGACATCCACCATTTAATTATTGTGACACTCAGGGGAAATCACAGACTACATGGCTCTTAAAACATTAAAAAAAATAGTGTGAATGCACGTTATTAAAAACGTATTTTCTCTTGAGTAGCAAATCCGTATTTAGGGGGATATTCAGGGACACTGCTGATCCTGATTTCTGTCATTTAGCACCGGCTTTATGTCTTGTCGACGATGCCAAGTAGGTCATTGTCGAAGCCAACCTGTGTCACATCGCTAGTTATTTTTAGCACATTTTCTAATGTGACTACCAGATGGATTCTGCACACAGCTCAGTCCAATGAAAGAAGCGTCACCGAGTTAAACAACCGCAGGAAACTTGGACAAAAACTGACCGTGTTGTCCTGCATCATTAGAACAGATCTCTCTGGTACTCAAAACAAACACTAATTGATTTTTTGCAAAGACAAACTTTAACCCAGGGCAGTTTTCAGCACAGTCGGTGCAAAAGCATGACAGGTCATTATTTCTATTAGCCATTTTCAAAGTGTACTTTTCCCTTCAGCTTGCCAGATCATGCATTATTCAAAGTGTTTTCCTCTGAAATCATACGGCGATTAAACGGATTAAAATAAGTCTATTATCACTGTAATGGGATGTTTGCTCACAGGCACCAATGACCACATTGTTGTTGTTTGTTGTCGGGAGGATTCACCGCCTGAGTGCTGCCGAGTCATACGTTCACACATGGCAGCACACTGCCATCCTCTGGCTCAAGCAAAGCTCTTCTGCACGCTGCCAGTGACCGAGTACAAACACTGTGGGCATTTAATTAAGTGAGCGGAGATGTTGAGCCTGTTCTTTGATATTTGCTATGATATTTATTTTGGGTTCATTTTAAAATAATTTATGTTAAAATGCAAGATTTCACAAGAAGTAACAGATTTTTTTTATTTTCCAGTATTCTTAGATATTATCTGAACAAGTGTGTAAAGTTAAACTCGTTAAAATAATCATGAATAAAATGTTTCTAGCACCTTTAACTGCATTCAGTATTTTAGAAGACTGTGATTGATCAATGTACTTTATACTCATATACTGTAAACAGTACAGGTCAATCTGGTTAAAGTATATCTTGATGGAATAATGTGATCAATTGTAGCTGATTAGGAGCGACTGGTGGAGATTGTGGGGAAACTTGATCAAACCAGGAAGTTCTGTGACGTGTTTCTGTCAGCCGACGACTGTTTCCAGTCACTGCAGTCCAACGTCAGGAGGCCGTCTGGTTCAATCTATTTGGGGAAAAAAAGTTTCCAAATGCTGGCTTGTGATGCCAGTCTAATATTTTATTATATTATAATATTTTAACAGTAAACTAAATATTATGGAGAGCAGCATCTACATTTGATCTCATTACACAAGTAAATAGTCCTATCTTGGCTGCAGTTTCAATTTTAAGTTATTAATTATGGATTTTGCCACTAGTGCTGATGTACTAATGAAGCAATCATATATGAATATTCCTACAGTGTAGTGTTCCAAGAGACTTGAAGTATGTTTGTATTCAATGGCACCATTTCTCAATCTTGGCATCAGGACACCACATGAGTTTAATTAATCAAACAACAACACCAGTTCCTACTGTTTGTAATAAAATGTCACATTTTCCTGTTTAGTTTTAATGATAGTGATCTCTATTAAGGTTGACTGGTTCCCTAAAGGCACATGACTGTACACTGTTGTCTGCCTCAGTGGGCTGGTGATACATAACATTTACAGGGACGTAGGTGCATTTTATGGTTATTTGTGTATTCAATAGGATCACCAGAACGCATAACTCTCCTAGTAAATTGTGATTATACAGTGGCCTTCCCATACAATGCATGTTTTTATCTATTTTAAGTTTGGTTACTTTACTTTGTGAATGGTGTAAATGGTATTTCTCAGAGGTGGAAGTAGTGAGGTAAGTACTTTACTATATTAAGTGAGTATTTCCAGTTTGTTCAACTCTATACTCCTAATTCACTGCATTTCAGATGCAAATATTGCAATTTTAACTATGAGCTGCCTCGAATGTAATTTAATAATATTATTTTAAGTTTTATAGTATAAAGAACATTAATGCAGGATTTTAACTTGTATCTGAATACATCCACCACTGACAGTGTTGTGTTGTGGTCCAACCGCTGCATCTCTCCGCCAGCATGAGGCTGTCCAATGGGGGAGAGGAGGGAGGAGCTTCCGTCGGAGTCATTCGCCATTGGTGTGTCGAGCCACAACAAAACAGCGAGGAGACGACGAATGTCAAACAAGTAAAACACGGGTAAGCACGTTAACAAATGTAATATAATTAATACAATATGTAGCCTGCGCTAGTTTTATGCACGTAGCATGTTTCAACGGTTATTGTGACGTAACTATGCGAAGTGCGGATTGTCCCGCAGAGCCGCCGTTGATTTTGTACAATATGTTGATTAAATGTCAGAAATACGCGACGATGCGGAACACCGTTTTCCTGATTGTGTTTAAATAACAATTTAAAGCCCAAATGTCGCGTTTGGTGGTGAGACTGAAGGCGGTAAAGCGGGTTTCCTTCCACCGGTACGTTATGTTCCCGGCCGAGGCTCAACGGCTCAGATGCATGGCGGCCTGTGATGACAGCGAGGCTGTAGACAGCCAGGCTGTGTAAACACACCGTCCTGCAGGGGGACTGTGTGACTGTGGTGCATGTTAGGATAGACCAGTGTTACATAGTACATGTACAAAAACACATACAAACGTAATTAAATCACAGTTAACAGTCAACATGTTGGTGATTACAAAAGGGGTTACATTCCAATATTCGTTGAAAAGCTTATAATTTAGAATATAACATTCATTCTGTTGCTCTGTTTCAGTCTTAATTCAAGTTATATTGAAGCATTTTTAATAAGAGTTTGATAGTATTCAATGGTGCTGCCTGGTTTAAGGACTGTTCAGCTTTATTGTGCCGTTTAAAACATTTGTTATAAAAGTAATCAAGTAATATTAGTCTACTGAAGTTATTAAAATATGTACGATACGTAGTACAGTTTAACAGGATAAAAGTATTCTGTATTACATCTCTAAAGTATTCCCAACAATGGGATTGACCTACTTTATAATAACAGGGGTGGATTGTAACTAAATACATTTATTCAAGTACTGTACTTAAATACAACTTTGAGGTACTTGTACTTTACTTGGGTACTTTAATTTTACAGTGGTGGAGGAAGTATTTGGATCATTTCCCTAAATAAAAGTATCATTACTACATTGTGGAAATAATGTAGTAATACTCAAAATCATACTCAAGTAAAAGTATACTTTAAGTACCAAAAGTAAAAGTATATGCTAAATGGCCCATTTAAAATTCATATATAAACTATTACTGAAATAAAATGATATTTATCAGTAATAATCATTCAATAACACAATACATACGCCTGTATAATAATCAGTAGTGGAATAACTGAGCACACATTTCATGTGACGTATGATGAAGATATGAATCATCATATGTTTTGTCCCTAAATTATATTAAACTACCCAACAGTATCTTATTAATAAAAACAGGTTGGCTGTATAATAGTAAAACTGAAGATATTGAACATTAGGTCCGTTCTCATTAACATAAACCCTATTCTAGTTGTCAGAGGATCATATTTCTGAATCAGTTGAGGCCTTAAAGACCAAAGAAGTCGCAGACAAGGCCGGGGCCCTGAAGATCCTGCAAATAATACAAAGCGTTACCATATAAAAGAATAAAAAACTAAAGTAATATTCATTTTAGAAGGGCACTACACGACAAACTGATTAAGCAGTGGTCACAGTCTGCTCTCTATTGAGCAGCACACTCCCGAGGCCCAGCTGAATTGTTTCTGAGGTTTCACAACAGATTTTCCTTCATGCACCAGTTGAAGTTTGTTGGCCTGGAAAATGTTCCCCTGGAATCCATCCAGGTTCCAGTTTCCCATTCAAACAGCCGTGTGGCATGTGGTTAGTCAGCACGTCCCGCTGTACCTATAGAGAGTTCCTCTGTGCTCACGCCGTCCTTTTGTGTGCCGTGTGCAGACAGACAGCTGCAGCTATGGGCAAGCTCCATTCCCACTTGGCCAACCCCAAAGACGAGAGTCAGGACTCTCTGACGGCCTCCGGGGAGTACCGAGACGGCGAGGAGGACGGAAAGAACGGAGACGTGTCTCAGTTCCCCTACGTGGAGTTCACCGGACGGGACAGCGTCACCTGCCCGACGTGTCAGGGCACCGGCAGGATACCACGAGGTAAAACCGCCATCAAACAAAGAGCATTATCGGTAAACCCGTATGAAGAGCGGTGCCTGTACAGCCCCAGAAAATGTGAAGTATTTCTCAATAACGTTAAATATGCATGACTGAATAAGCACCAATTAGTTTAAGTCCAGTGTTATTTCTGTCTAAATTAACGGTTAAAAACGTCTGTTTCGTCAGGACTGTGGGTTATGGTTGATCACATTTGATACGATATAAGCAAACAACCAGCCAGCTGTCATCACATCGTAATCAAATGTTGATGCATGGAAAGATGTGACATGATCTTTTCCTTCCACGGGACGAAAACACACAATACTAAAAAGTCTCCACCAAAACTGTAACTGTGGCAGAAAAGATTGTGTTATTGAGAGTTTGTGTGTTCTCAGGATCTTAAAATCTTCAAAGTGAAGCGTGAATAACATTGATTTATTCTCCCTCAATATACTGGAGATCCTGTCACATGATATTTGTAAATTACAAGAAAGATACCAACCAGGCGAGTGTGTGATGCTTTAGAGTAAACAGCAAACAGGCCAAACAGTCTTAAGTCTCTAAGTCCAGCTTTCTGTGGACACAGTGCTCACTCTCCGTTTGTATTTCACAAGAGTTCACAAGAGTCGAGTCTTACGTACACGCCTCTACCAGGATTTTGCTGTGGCACAAAGTGCAAACACGTAGTCATGGCCGGGCCTGTGACAATCTCCCTCAGCCCCACTAGAAGTTAAGTTAAGAAAAAAAGCATTTAGCAGTGAGGACGTCCATACGTCCGGCTCACATGAAACAAGTTTATATGAACCAGATCTAGAGTTCATATTGTCTTTCCAAATATAAAACTCCAAAAGACTGAATATAAATACAGGTTTCAGGCCTTTATGTCTACAACAAAATTCATAAACCACAGATGAAGCAAATACATAATAACGTAAGAAAAAACAAGAGAACTACTAAATAAACAGGCCATAATGCCTCCATGTCCAGGCTTTAGAGACAAAGTTAGTCTCCCCTTTCCATTTTTAATCTCTACACCAGAATACTTCAGGGTTTTGTGAAGAAGTTTAATGTCAGATTGATGCTCTTAAATTCTTCTTATGGAGCTGGACACACTCACCACTTTTTATAGACAGTAATCTGGACCCTGTTTTCCATCAGTTTGTGTCTGAGATCGCAGCCGATAAACAGGCTGTAATGTAAATGCTTGGGGCTCACCGCCAATGTACGTGCACTAAAAGCGCTTGTTTTTGCCACCGACCTGCTCAGATTGTTATTGTAAGTGTCTGACAACAGCATGGAAAGAACCCTACGGAGGAATAAAACCTTCTTCTGATTGTCATCGTGTGTCTCGCTCTGAGAAGTCAGGCTGTGAAATCTCACGTTTCGATTCAGCCATGACATTAAAACTCATTTAGTTAACGCTAAGCTACGCTTTACTGTACTCCAAACACAACAAACTCTGACAACAGAAGCACTGCTGTCTTCTCCGACTCTCAATCACCTTTCCACCATCCTTCCAGCAACAAGTCACACGATGCAATAACAAACAGAAAGTTGTATTTCTCTGTACGCTCCTCTCCAAAATGCTGTCAGACACTTAAAATACAAAAACAAGCACTTACAGTGGACTTAATCACAAAAACATGGGACAATAGGGTCCAGGGTGAGTTACCCTTTAACAATAAACCAATCAACAATAATGTATATCTTTAACTTTAAGTGGGAAACAGAGAGACTCTTCTCAAGAGGTGTGCAGTATTGTATGAAGCCCACACACTCTGTTCTCCATCAAACAGCAGAATGACACAGCTACACACTCTGTTCTCCATCAAACAGCAGAATAACACAGCTACACACTCTGTTCTCCATCAAACAGCAGAATAACACAGCTACACACTCTGTTCTCCATCAAACAGCAGAATAACACAGCTACACACTCTGTTCTCCATCAAACAGCAGAATGACACAGCTTTCCTTTCCTTCCTTTGAATAATTCAACAGGTCAAGAGAATCAGCTCGTGGCTCTGATTCCATACAGCGACCAAAGGCTCCGGCCGAGCAGGACGTGAGTTGGCCTCTTTTCTAAAGATGAATGGTGTTCTCCGTCTGCATGATGAAACTCCGTGATAGACTTTGAAGCCCTCAGCTGGTTTCAGGGTCTCACTTCTCTTTTCCGTGTCACGCAGAAAGCTGTATGTCACGATATCAGTGGCCCTCTGCCTGCTGCTGTCCGGCCTGGCTGTGTTCTTCCTATTCCCTCGCTCTATTGATGTCTCCTATGTGGGAGTGAAGTCCGCCTACGTCTCCTACGACCTGGACAAACGAATCGTCTATCTCAACGTCACGGTGAGATTGTGTCGGCGTAACCCCCCCCGACTCATATGAAACCCTGGACGATTAATAAGTCTGCTTGTGTTTAGGTTGAAGTCTTAAAGTAACTATAATCAATATTTGTATATGAACAATAACTTCTTGTATGGGGCAGGAGTAATCACTATAGAATTGTCGTGTCTTTCAGCTCCACAGTTTTACTATTTTGGTTTACTGCTCTCATTAGTGCTGTTTTTGGCTGCTGCAGGAAGCTGTTTTGAGGGGAGGAAAGCTTTCAAAATGTTCTGCATGTTACCGGTAAAACACCAAATGGCAGACAGACAAAGTTAGCAATTAGCTAAATTAGTAAATACTGTGGAGAATTTAGCAGCTAAAGAGCGAAAGACTTCCCTCAGGAAAAACAGACCGAACCAGAAAGGTGCACCGAGTGCAGTGCAGATCACTGCTGTATTGTGTTACTGCAGGTTTAAAATGCTGTAGTTAACATTGGGGCTTTTTTTTCTCTACATGAAGCCCTCTTTTGACACAATCTGACGGCTTTGATCTTCCTCCATCCAGAGCACTCTGAACATCACCAACAATAACTACTACACCGTCTCTGTGACCAACATCACAGCCCAGGTGCAGTTCTCCAAGACGGTGATCGGCAAGGCCAAGTTCAACAACAGCTCCGTCATCATACCGCTGGATGAGCGGCAGGTGGGTCACAATACATCTTAGTGATCGCACACAACACTCCAAGGACTCTGCACTGGAACAAACCCATGATAAGAGAATCTATTATTAAAAGGTGACAGAAAATGGATTCTGATGCGCTTCAGTTATGAATGCAGCGTGCACAACAGACTTCTAACAAGCGCCACCAAAGCCTGATGCGTCTTTAAATTCTTGTGACTACAGCTGCTCACACTTGGACCACTAATTAAACAGAAAAACATACCAAATGATATTAGCTTTTGCTGTAATTAGCATAAATGTGTAATATGTTCATGTGCTCTGCTGTTTGTCTCCTCGGTTGCTTTATGACTTGTGTTTTACTACAGATCGACTACACTGTTCCCACCACCATTGCTGATGAGATGAGTTATATGTTGTAAGTATCTTTATAGAAGTCATAAACATATCCCGTTTACACTTTTGAGCATTTGAATCATGAATCACTTCCTGTCTTACAGTGACTACTGCACCTTGCCGACCATTAAAGTTCACAACATAGTGGTCATGATGCAGTGAGTACGGTCAACTTCTTTCTTTAAATCCTCATGTTTGACTTTGAATATAATCATACTGTATGTGACGTACTGTCATTATTTATCTTGATTTGTATCCTTTCATACATCAGCATCGTCCTCCACACTCACATAGTTTCACCCACTCATACTGAAGAGAAGCCCAGAAACAAGAAAGTTTAACAACTTTAGCAAATCAAACAAGAAGCAGCTGATACTGTAACGCCTACTCTTGTAATTAAGTGGTTTTATATCTCGACCCGTTAAAGGATTCAGAAGTGACGGTCTCACCTTGTTATCCGATGAACTGCTGACTCGGGGGTTTGGCTTCTTTCAGGGTGACGGTGACCACGTCGTACTTCGGCCACGCGGAGCAGGTCTCCCAGGAGATGTACCAGTATGTGGACTGTGGGGGGAACACCACCTCCTTGCATGGCCATGTGCAGGTCTACCAGTAAAGAAAAGAGCGAATGCATCAAACTCTGCTGTGACTGAGGTTCTCACGGAGAACACTGGGCCGACTTCCAGAAAGGAAACCTTTGCTCGGTCACAATGGAACGACGTAACTTTTCATAACTAGTCGGTGGCTCATTCATTCTTAAATTCCAAACCGGGTCTAATGTGAGGTCAAAGCAGAAAGAATTTAGCAGGATCTACCGTGAGGTTTATTGTCATTTTTCCACCCTGGTGCCAACAAAACAGACATAAATAATGTAATATTCACATTAATAGACACTCCCATCATGTTTACATTGTCACCCGTTAACAGTTAAATTACTGGAAGCAGTGGCTTCACATAAGATGCACTTTAACATGGTCAATAACCACAGATATTAATAGGAATGTTGAGTTCTCCCTGCTACTCTATACCACTTTTAATAAAAAGTACAACAGCTAACGTTCAAGAGTGAAACCCACCTCTTTTCCTGCTCTTTTTATTTTGTTTCATCAAAATATGATTCTTGATATTAGTGCAATAGATGTTTTATCGTATGTCTTGTTGTTTTGGCTTCTTTATTTTCATTTGGAGTATAGGTAGTGTGAGTCTTTTCCTTTGTTGAGCTGGCTGTCATTCGGCGGAGTGATTTAAAAGCAGACGTGACTACTATGAAGACTGCAACATGTTACGAGGAGGTTACAAAATATATATTTTAAAAAGGGATCACTTTTTATTTTACTGTGGGAGCACTAAAAGATACAGAAATGTGTAAATGTACAATGTGTACTTTCTGGCTTTCTTCCCCTTTGGTTTAGGTTATTCTATTATTTTGTGCTATGGTGTCATTTTGCAATGATGTGTTTGCCATATTAACCCACTCTGCATCTATAGCTTGTATCATGAGTTGACTTAAAAATAACTATGACTTCCTTCTGTGACTTATCGTTTTGTTTTGGCATTTTCAAACAGATCACTTGATGTACTGAACGCCCGAAACACCGACATGTCCAAAAGATGAATTATTTTAAAGTTTCAGATCTTAGTTCAGTTGTGTTCGCACAGGTACAATATCTCGTTGTTACATTAAGTGTGTTTTTTTTTTCAGAGCCAGGAGATGTGTCTCCAAGTATCTAACACCCTTTAACAACACCTTATTAATAGCTCCTCATCCAAACTCTTCCATCATTTTACTTCCAGCACAATTGTGCTTCAGCCAAAGTTATATAAAAAAACGATTGAAAAATAAACTGCCTGACAAAGGATTTGATACATTTCATGCTTCACACAATCTCGCGGAGTTTAAATCAGGCCTAACATTGTGACGTCTACGCGGTGCTTTTGTGTTTCTCATGCATGAAGCTGGAAATAAAATCATGTCTCATTTCTAAAGGTTTGTTCTTGTGATATTCTCTGTACACACTGGGTGGCGCCGAGTGGTCTGCTTAACTAGAGTATCTCTCACCTTGCTGTTACTTCAAGGTTATTGAATTTAATCTAAAATATTAGAAATAGCAAAAAAAAAGAGATATACTGTTTAAGGATAATAGAAGACAAAAAAACAGTAAATATTCACATTTGAGAAGTTGAAGCAAGTGAACTTTGGGCAAAAATAATAATAGTTAATCTATCAAAATAGTTGGTGATATATTTTCTTGCTAATTGTTTCAGTTAAATGTATCGTCTCCATGCAGCAAAATGCATTCAGTCATGATTCAGTAAAAGAAGCAGTAATGGGGCTAAAATGCAAAGAAAAATGGAAACTCTACACATTAGTTTAAATTATTTAGGAGCATAAATATGACAATCAAACTTCATACCAATCTAATCATTAAATTTGTATTGAGAACAAATTTTATATTTTTCATCGCTTAAATCTTACTGGGAGAGTGTCATCACCTTGATGAGTGGACAGACCAGCTGAATGACCAACAACAACGTCCCTTGGCGCCACCACTAGAGGGCGCTGTTACAGAAACACCAACATTGTATGTCAATGTGTTGCTCACTACAGGCTGTATACTCCTTAATGGAGCCAGAGGCACAAGATGTCCCCAGAGTATCGCGGTATGTTCACATCTGCTGCAAACATCAGCTCACTTCCTGTCTGAGATCCAGGTCATTGGTTTGGACCAGAGCTTTACTGGGACGCGCACACACACACACACACACACAGTAAGCATTGCAAGTTTCCCCTTTCAACTGAGCCAGTATGTTAGTGAATCAGCTTTATTATTATTATTATTATTATCTTTTACTGTCACTGTCCTCTTTGACAATATATTTAATGTTCAATTGCAACATATTCTGCTTCATATATTGCATATATTCTCCAAGTTTCAGAGATGTTTGACCAACATGTTATTTATTTATTTTAAACAAAATATTGGCTGATATAATATTACAGTACCTAAATTGATGTATATCATCGATTTATCCAGGGCTGCCCCCTCTTAAGTCGCGTTAGTCGTTTTGGTCTTAGATGACTAAGATTTCTTTAGTCCAATAGTAATTTTGTAATGCTTTTTCATGCTGAATGACTCAATTCCAGGCACATCTCTGGCAAACACAAGATTTAAACGCAGTTTTAGAGCTCCATTGTTGAATCAACTAATCGGTTAGTCGACTCAGAATTCAAGAACAGCCCTTGCGTTGTCAAGATTCACCACCAAGTGTTAAACTCACAATGTGTCTGGATCTAAACAAAGCAGGACGATCTCAGGCTGAGCTGTCTGAAGGTGGAGCCAACATACAGAACTTTGTATCAACTACCGTTGTAGGTTATAAAGGCTACTGGCTTAAAATGGCCAAAGTCATTTTTCAAGCAAAAGCAGGATTTTCATATGGAAATCTACTTTCCTGTGAGCGCTCGGTCGGTAGGTTTCACTGTGACGGCCACATCCGCTATTGATCTGGTTGTGTTAGAGCCATTACAGCAGACCTCCCCCTTACTTCATGTGGACCCAGCACTTCCTCTCACCAGGTAAAAGTAAATGGTTTCCCCACATGTCTTCTACATGAACACACATGGGTCTTGCTGTCTAGAAAAGAATAACCTAGTTGGCTCCACACTGAACCTCTTTCCTGACTGTGGTTTTCCTTCACAAGAATGAAAACTAGTAGTGTAGTGTGTCCAGTGGAGGAGAATAACATCGTGACTATTCGTGTTCCCATAATGACTTATTAGGCTGATTCAAGGGTCGGTTCAACCAAATTACAAATCTGAATATGTCTCACTTTTCATTCGTGTTATTCGGTCATGCGGTTTGTTTGTTTTCCCCAGATCTGCATCCAAGGTTTCTGCCATCATTCCAATAAGTGAATTACATTTTGTTTATGGAGGGCACATGATTGAAAACGTAATCTAGAGTCTCTCTAGAAACAGTGTCCCTGCTTCTCTGGATAACAAACAAAACATGCCATTTTTTTTTTAACATTTCATTTTTCACCTCTGTTGCTTGTCTACGAGGACAGATATCTTCAGAGATGGATATCCAAACCTGGACAAAAAAAACTATCTGCAATGTTTGAGGTAAGTGAAAAATGTTGCATTGGAATCCAGACACTGGGAGTTTGTTGTTTACATATTTATTTATTAATACTAACAGTAACTATCTGTACATAACCATATAACCATATGTGATATGTGAACACTGAAGTCTCTCTGTACAGTTAACCACATTAAAATCATCGTATTATTCCACTGAATTATATACACATAGTATGTTGTTCATTGAAGCTTAATAATGATAAAAACAAACCTAAGACTTAAAGTTTTAGGATTGCACCATCCCCATCTGTCTGACATATCTTTGAGAGTTTAAAATAAACTCCACTTCAACTATTACTTTTAAAGTTTGGCTACACAGTGTGAGTTTGTACTGAGTTTATACACAAGTAGATAATAAACATATTTTGGCAACTAAGCTAGTTAGCTTCTTCGTTAATAATTCACAGAACTCTTGTGGTTATCGTTGCTTTAAAATATAAATTTAAAGCCGGAGACAAACTCCTTACACAACATTACTTGTGTGTAACTTGCATGTCCGATTCAAAATAGGTATTAATTCAAGATAGCCCCCCCAAAAAACACAATTAACTTTACCTTTCAACACACAGTTGACAACCATTTTATTTGGCTAGTTCGTTAGCTAACGTTAGCTACTTCACACTGGATTGACGTAACAACTAATGTAGCTTAGCTAACGTCAGCTAGCTACAAAGCTAACGCTAAAGTTACCGTTGGTACTTTTTAACTTCGACAAAAAAAAGATGGTTTGAAATTCTTTCTTCGGCGTATCGATTAATATTTATGTCTAATTTACTTCCAACTAATTTTTGTGTAACGTTATATGTGGTGGACACTTCCAAAAGCTCATTACCCATCTAGACTCTTCCAAGTCAGCCCCGGTGTTAAACCGTAACACCGGTCCCCGTTCTCCTTGCCCCGCCCCGGCACTAACCTGTGTGGAACGGCGGCCACGACTTGGGGGGGAGGTCCCGCTACTTTCTCCTCCGTCTCCGTCTGTCTGCTGCTGCTTCCTCTCTCTTCACAGTTTGAGACACACACACACACACAAATAAAAACCCACCAAACATGGGTGTCGTGGGTCTCGCTTCAACTTTTCTCTTGGCCGCCTTGGTCGCTCTGTGCTCCGCGGCACGCTCGGACGCGCCCCGGGGAGTCGCGGTCGGGTTCGTTTTCGACTTGAAAGCGAAGTGCGAACCGCAGTGCGAACACGGAGGGATCTGCATCCGCAACAACACATGCCACTGCTCCAAGGGCTACGAAGGAGAGACCTGCCAGTATGGTGATGTTACAAACCTTTTATCTGTTATTTAATTGCATTTAAGGTGGAACATGTTCCCCCATTAGAAAAGTATAAATATATGTTTCCTCCTGTAGAGGAACCAATGCTTATAAATATTGATGGTTAATACAATGAATGAGTCATAATTAAGTGTTATGCAATTAAATGCACATAAGCTACATAGCTAAAACAATATGCAGGTTTTAATGTCAGTTAAATGCAGGTATTTTTTACAAAGATGTGTGTCAGCATAAACCAAGCATAAACCTACACTGATGGGAAAAAGCATCTAGATTTTAAAGACATAAAATCCTAATTTTCACAACACTACAAGAGACCATATTCCTCACCGTATTTACTTATTTCCCTTCTTCCTTTTACAGTATCTAAGATAAAACGTCTCTATATTAAGAGTAATGTCAAAATGTTGTGTGTTCTCGTGTGAATGTAAAATGCAGCCAACTGTTATCCCAAATGTAAGAATGGAGGAACGTGCCTTCGCCCTGGAAAATGCAGATGTCCTCCAGGATTTGGGGGAAGATACTGTCACAAAGGTAAGCAGGCTTTCTTTCAGCACGGATTGTTGTAAACAAAACATTTGGTTGGTCCAATATGTGGAGCCATCTTCTTGTATTTTCATTCCTCCATGTGGTACAGTTGAAATATATCGGCACATTCAGTCGAAAACTAGAGCAGCTAGATATTTTTTTCCAGTAACAAAACTGCAGCAGTAGTTCAATAAGTATTTTAAAGCTGGTTTTGTGGCAACATCTAAATAAAATGAGAGGATTTTGGTTTTATTCACCAGAATTTTCTATCAGAAATCTTTGAAACAGCATTTAGAGCCAGTATTTTCCAAACCTTTAGGTTGCGAGTTAAATCTGAGGACTCGCAAGACAATTACCAGAACAGGGAGAAAGGAAAAAAGACACACGCAATATGTACACTTTTTCCAGACTTTCTTTAATTCTTTTAGATTTCTAGAGAGTTTAACTAAACAAAGCTTCTAGAAATAAAATTAAAACCAAGAAACCACTGGTAGACATATGCAACTAGTGATTAAGGGTCCCAAATACTAATTTCAATGGGGTCACAAGGGAAAAAAAGGTTGGAAAGCACTGATTTAGACAATTCAATTGTGCGTTTCTTCCCCCTTGATTAGGAATCATGCCCAAGTTATATATTTCTAAAATCAGTGCAGCCAAAAACAGTTGAGGACAGGACGGGTACAGCTACGTCGTCCCTGCTGATGGGTGTGATCCGTGTCTGTCTTTTGGCAGTGACGTGTGACGGGGGATGCTGGAACGGAGGAGAATGCATCGCTGTCAACGGAGCGGCCAAGTGTATCTGCCCCTCGAGCTGGAGCGGCTCAAAATGCCAGGAGGGTCGGTTTATGGCCGTTTCTAATCACCCTGTTAACACCAAAGGTCAAAGTCGCCACATGGAGCCGGTCTCTCAGCTGGAGCTAAAACACTTTTAAATGCTTTTTTTCGGTGCCAAGTTGCAGTCGGGATGGGAAGCGTTCGGTCTAACCCCCCCGCTCCCCGACGCAGCAGTTCATCTAACTTAGTGCTCACGAATGGCATGTAAATTGACGGCTCGTGAATGACGATTCTTGGCAGTAAATTGAAGCTCAAGTTGGACTCAGCAGATCTTTTTCAGAATCTTATCTTATCTGATAAACTTATGAAGCAAAAAAAAACACTTTTCCTGATAAAGGGTTTTCCTCATATTTTAAGGCTACATAACATTGAGTTGACTTGACTTTTCAGTAACACGTGCAGGACAACAGTTCTCTACTATTGTGCGCTCAATGACAAATTAGGGCTCTATAGAACTCAATCAATGTATGTTTTAGATTAGCAATTTAGCCTAGCCTACATTCAAAGTGGCCATACTAGTGTTGTTAAGCTGTTTGTTTGTTGACCTCCCAACATCACACAAACATTCTGATGGATGAATATAGAAATTTGTCCTAATTTTTCTTTTTAAATGTAAGCTATGCTTTAACTGCAGTCTTCTTCTAAAAAAAATCACCTTCAAGCTAACCTGCTTCCTGAAATGCATTTATTCGCTTACTTGCGGAGAGTTAGATGAGAAGATCGATACCACTCTTGTGTCTGTACGCTAAATATGGAGCTACAGCTAGCAGCCTGTTAGCTTAGCTTAGCATCGAAAAATAAAACAGCTAGCCTGGCCAAGAAATAGTCCAGCACATAACGACATGTCAAACCACAACTTAATGTTTTTAGTCTTTAAACAAACAAGATATAATATGTTAAATGAGTGAGCTTTAGAGGTGTTTGGTAGGCAGGTTTTGTAACCTTTGGGCAGAGCTAGCTGTTTCCCTGTTTCCAGACTTTATGCTAAGCTAAGCTAATTGGCAGTATTATGTAAACTATTCTGTTAACTCGTAGTTATTCCTGCATCTAGAGCATTTTTCTGCCGAGCTAAAGCTCAAAATGTGCTGCCTGGCATGCTAAGAATGTCTTTTCTATGGTTTTGTTGCAGCGATCTGTCCCCAGGGCTGTAGGAACGGAGGCCTCTGCGTGGCTCCAGGAATCTGCAGCTGTCCGGAGGGATGGCTGGGCGGCGCCTGCCACACCGGTGAGTTTCAAACTGGTCCCGAAGACCAAGCACTTCCATATGCATCAGTGCACTTTACAAGCACGATTCGTTTTGTATTTCTCTGCTGCTTGTCCAACATTTTGTCCTGTTCGCTTTGGTTGTACTTTCCCTGTGATCTACAGAGAAGACAAACGTTGCAGATATCCGTCTGCCAAGCAGCTGAGAATGATGTATATCGGATGTATGTGTCTGCTAAGGGAAAGTTCTCAGCTCAGTGTTTTTCCAGATGTGACAGATGTGAAAACACTTTTCACTTCCGTTTCTGGATTTGTGGTGTTCGGATTCACGAGCTCTTCAGAGACGTTTACTTGTTTCTCAGGTTTAACAATTGATTAACGTCGTTTTTATTTTTTTGGTCTGTTTCTATATCGTCTATAGCTGTGTGCGCTCAGTCCTGCCTGAATGGAGGGAAGTGTATTTCTCCAGACAAATGCCGCTGTCGCCCCCCTTTCTCTGGCCCTCGCTGCGAGGAGAGGAAGAAGTCCCACTAGTGTGACCCTGCTGGGTTCACAGGTCAACGAGGCCCAACAAGTGACTTCATGCTGATGAGGACTGATGATTTCTTTCTTCTATTTTTTAAAGCTAAAACATTTGTAGTTTTTACATTTGTTTTATGTATTTCTTTTTTAAGAAACCTTGAACCTGTGTAATGTTCTCATTCAACTGTGTAAACATGTACTGTACTGTAATTTGTGTCATTAAATGAACAAAAGAGTGAATTGCATAGAGCACAAGCAAAAGCATAGAAATAGTACATTTTCTTTATTCTGTCAAATGTAACTTGTACCACAGTGTAATTTGGTGTTGTCAGAGATTTTTATATATAAAACAAAACCCTGTATAAAACTCAAAACAGGTGGTCATTACTTTACCCAATCAAAAAATGTATTAATGAAAGCAAAAAAGAAAAACATATGGCAATGTATTTAATCTGAGACAAGTGACTGATGTGTACCATCTACATTAGGCATAACTAATATAGCATCCTTGCATTATTTCTCTCATAAATGAACAACAAACAGTGCACATCACTTTGGTAAAAAGGTTATAATTTGGCTTAATTGTGTAAAAACTAAAAGCTTGCTGGTAATAAATAACCTGCAGCTCATGAATAAATCCTCACTGAAACAGATTGATTCGTCATTTTACTTATTTTACATAATGCTGTGCAGTAACACTCACACATCTGTAGAAACTCTCTGCTGATGCATTTACCAGATGTGTGTTACTGTGAGCCTTGAGGTAGTGATATACGGGGACGAACAGACAAGTGCAATACATCACGTCCCCCTGTTAGCCTTCAAATGTGCACAGAGCCACACACATCCATCAACACACACGTACGTACACACACACTCGTACACACACACCCAACAACTCACGATGCTCTCTTCTTGCTTCGTACATTTTGCAGCTTCTTTCAACCCATTTCTCATTTCTTCCCCATCATGCTTGCGACGCCTGTAAAGGTGCAAACATAAATTCATTTGAAGTCAATTTCACATATTTTTCAGTATATCCAAGGTGGCCTTTTAATTATTGCTTTTGTTTTTTTAACATCGCCGGGTATTCATCTTTCAGAGAAAGACGTAGATGTGGAAGAGTCGTATTTAACATTCTGAACAATAATATAGCAGCAAAAAACTATTTCTCATAAAGATAAAGTGGAGTAACGTCGACCTGAGCAGAGAATGAAGTTAATCTCTTTTAACTTTTTGACACAAACATGGCGCTGGGAAACCCCGAAGGAAACACAACCCGTAACACTAGAAATATAAGTGCTTTTCCTGTTCAGCTACACAGAGACGTGTACTGGATAAGAAGTGTGACTACTATGCTGACCTTAATTGCACAGGTGAGGCCATTGTAGCCTCTCCGACAGTGGCAGTAGTCAGGAAGGACACACCTCCCTCCGTTCAGGCACCGCTGTTTACAGACCGCTGATGAGGGAATCAATATTACAGTCAGAAATACATCAAATACTGATATTAATCTGTTTATTCTGACTACAAACTGATGACAAAGCTCAGGTAGGACAGAAGGTAAGTTAACTACTGTGTGTCTCTACATTACTGCATTGTTTTATCACGAATGAACTCACGTGTTTGACACTGGAGACCCTCCCAGCCGGAGGGGCAGTGACAGGTGTTTGGTCCCAAACACTCGCCGCCATTTTTACACTTTTGCAGACAAACGGCTGCAATGGGAAAAGAGGGAAGTATGAATACAGTCTACAGCAGCTTGGGGAATGATTTACCAAACATATCTCCCACACTGCATCCCTGACATTACCTGGATGCAGTGACAAAGACGTGGAATCAACTTTTTGTGCCGAAAATTATTCTTACATCTATACAAACAAACAAACATGAGATGCTTTTCCCAGTCGCATCCTATTTTGGGAATGTAACGTGTGTTAACCCGACCCTTCCAAACCCTAACACAACCCTAACAAATGGAAACAAATGCCGATTGAATACATGACACCAGTGCATGATCTCTACATGACCTGCCATGTATTTGTCGAATGTGAATAAAACGTGGGAGTCACTCACGTATGTTGCACCTCTTCCCTCTCCATCCTGACGCACAGGAGCATGTGTTGGGTCCCACACACTTGCCTCTGTTCATGCACATCGGCTCACACACACCTGGAACACATTTGATAACACGTTCGATTAACATATTGAGTTGTAAGCTGCCGGCGGAAGGGTATCACTTGAAACAAGTCAGTGATGGTACTCACTCTTTTGACACCGTTTTCCTGTGTAGCCTTCAGGGCAGGAGCAGACATTGTTCCTCATACACTGACCTCCATTCTTACAAGGAGGGCTGCATAGAGCTGAAAAACACAATATAAAACACCAGGAGGCTCATAGAAGTGTAAATCAGAGACTTGAACTCTGGCATAACCTCCAACCTCTTGTGCATTCTTGTGTCATAAAAAGTACAACAATTTCTGCAAAAATGTGAAAAGCATCTCCATCTTTTAAAGTGGTGCGTTCGATAAGACAGAAAGCCCCTCAGCGAGGTCTGTGTAGCTGACCCTGGACTGGAGTTAAGTATGTCTGTCAGCGGGGATCATTGAATAATCAACATAGTTTTAGTGAAAATAAACCCTCTGCACTGCATCTTTTTTAAAAGCCAAGTATGTTGGCATGTTTGTATCAAAAGTGCAGATATTTCTGGCAATTGTCATTCTTTAAATCTGGCATTTCTACACCAAAAAACATTTCGTGCCACTGAAACAGCTTTTGGGAAACTCTCCATTAAACTCTTAATTGAAACCCCGACTAAAGAAACGATTCTGGGTTTTGCAGTTTTGTGACCCACATTGAATAAATGTTAAAGGGATCATGATGCTCTTAAATGGATAAGTAATTCACCAGAGGAGGAAAAACAGGACCTCCATGATATCAGAGCTTAAACTAGAATCTCCTCGCGGTTGCACACCTCTGTCGAGTTTACATCCACATCTGTCCCAAATATCATCACTTCATCATTTTATCCTACGAGACATTTCTGTGAAAATGTAAACATCAGCGTATGAATTATTGAGTTATGGCCGAACACATCGTGACCTTTGACCACAACATTCTAATCGGTTCCTCCTTGATGAATTCCCTCCTGGCGTTCCTGAGATATGGCATTCATGAGAACGGGACGTACGGACGGACAGACAACTCGTAAACAAAATGCCTTGAGACACAGCTGTCGCCACCGCGGAGGCATAATAAAGAGCCAGTGTGAGCAACACAACACATCTCTTCAACTCTGATTGCGACTGTATTGAAGAGTCTCCTCAAAGGTCGGCTCCTAGTAGCTGAAATGGAATCAGGATTCGAATTTCCTGCACTCGCTCTCTGAGGTCGAACAGCAGGGCAGTAAAATGTGTCAGCGTGATAGATATTCATCACAGTTTTTACCGATTTGACACTGAGAGCCGTAGAAGCCGCTGGGACAGGCACAGATGTTGGGCTTCGTGCACGTTCCTCCATTCAGACAGACGGGGTTACAGAGAGCTGTGGAGGACAAAGGAGCCACGTTGAGATCTCACACATTTAATGTTCGTATTTCAAGCTTTCTTTTCAGTCCTCAGCGTATGGCAGAGAAAAGCCTGTATGTTAGAGGATTTACTGAACTGTCAATGTGGTCCATGAAATATTAGATGTGAGGAGAACTTTTTGGGAGAAACATCACGTAACTGAGGTGTGAATTCACACTCGGTGTGTCAGGTGTCAGGTGTCGTACCTGAGTTACATGTTGGTCCGTACCAGCCAGGTTTGCATTCGCAGACATCAGGAGAAACACATTCGCCTCCGTTTTCACAGTGCCTGTTACACACCACTGAAACGGATAAATAATTATCACGCACACTTCCAGATGTGCCATATCAAGAAAATGACATAAAGATGATTTACAGGTGAGACATGCAGCGCAGAACCAGTAAAGACTCACAGTGCAGTCTAAAGGACCTGGGAAAGTGACACATTTCATTATGTTGGCTTCTTATAATTAAAAATAGAACAGTGACTGAGGTTTAGGTGCTGCCTTGAAGCTACAGTTGGTAACATTAATAAAAATAGCTTTTTGGTTAAAACTGTCACTTCATCCTGACGGTAGTACATGAGACAGATAATCAGTGAAAAAATCAGTGCAACTAATGGGATTTGCAAGATTCCACTGCACCACTGAAGCTTGCAAATATACACAGTACATCTTGTTTGTCTAAAAACTCAAATCTCGGCAAGAAACTAATTTCCCGTATGTTCAACTATTCCTTTAAAGTCAGCACTTTCACCTCGGAGTCATTGTTTCATTTCAAAGTGTGTCACTGTCCTTCTACTTACAGACAACACTGTACATCTCCCAGACTGCCACTTGAACACAAATCGTAAACACATCAGAAACTGCTTCCCCCGGTCAAAGTACTTAAGCGACATCTCACTGATTTCACATCTGGGTCCCACGTAGCCGTAGGGGCAGGTGCACAGGTTTCTGGCCAGACAGGTGCCTCCGTGTTGACAGGGCGGCTCGCAGCTCGCTGCACACACACACACACACACACACACACACAGGGTTGTGACAACAACACAGGGATCCTCATCAGTATTCTGTGTGTCGGCATGTTAAGACAGGTGTGAATATGAGCTCGGGTTTACCTTCCTCACAGGTGGGCCCGCTGTAGCCCGCGGCGCATTCGCACACATCAGGTTTCACACACTTCCCCTGGTTCCTGCAGTCGGGTCGACACACGGCTGAGAGGGGAGAAAAGTGGCGACGAGATGAATGAGGTGAAATCCCTCGGAGGCGATTTAACGGTAATGCGGAGCACTCCGAGGTTAACCGTCTTAAAAACTGAGCGAGTCGGCAGAGGTGCATTCGAGAATGATTACATGAATAACAAACGTGTATTCCAGCACCCAAAATAAACAAGGCGTTGCTCCGTCAACATGTTTCCCCTCTCACCGATATGACAGCTGTATCCGGTGTAGCCTTCCTTGCAGGTGCAGGTGTTGGGCAGAGTGCACTCCATGTTCCTCCCACACTGGTACCTGCACACAGCTGGAATCAAATCATCGAGTTTACTTGAAGAAATCCACTCATGATGTGGGGAGGGAACAATGAATTACCTCCTAATGTAACGTATCCTTTCAAGCTTTTTTGGATCTTTTGAAGTGGGGTTGTATGAGGCACTTCTCCAAAGTCAGTGTATTAACTACAGTAGAAGGAGTTTGGAGAAACAGTCCAACATAACAGTCACACTATATCACAAACTAACGAACCAATCAAGGCAGAGACCGACAACTTACGTTACTGTTTTTGTCAAAGGAGCCTCGTGGCTTTGAAGATAAAACGGCTTAGCTTAAAAGTGACAATATTCTAAATATTCTATAACTAATAAAATCGTCTAAAATGTGTTTTGCTGCCGCCCCCGTCCACAGCAGTACATTGCTTTGCTCCTGTGCTGTGCTGCCGCGTGCCGACCTCCATCTACAGTAGGTGACTAACTACGGATGAGTACCTCAAACAAGCCCACTTCCAAACATCTGAAGAGTCCCTTTAAAACAGACAAAAGATGCCTTTCTACTTATTTTAAAATGTGCAATATTTCAGTCAAGTTATGTTCTAAAATTGTCAAAACATGCTATATTATATATATCATTTGACACATTTTCCCATATATATCTGATGTGTTTTCCCCATAAATACCAAGAGTTAGTGATGTAAAGTGTTGCGAACAGCTGTGATTAAAACAGCCTCACCTACAAATAATATGTCAACAAAGATGATGGGATTTGCATATAATTTACATAAATGTGACAGAATCACCGGCACAAAGACGTTTTTTTTTTACTTTGTCTCACACTAAAGTGCATCTTCTATTTGACACGATGAAGGAATGATAGAATCAAACCGAAACAGGAAGTTGTTTTTACGACTACGTTGACTCTACGTACCTTTACAGGTGACTCCGTCTCCGGTGTAGCCGTAGGGGCAGCGTCCACACCTGAAGGACCCGGTGACGGTGGGCTCACAGGGAACACCGGGGAAGCAGGGCGAGTCGGCGCAGGTCACATGGTGACCCCGATTGACCCCGGCGGTGAGGTCGGGGTGCAGCTCCGCCCCCGCTGGGACGTCTGTGGACCAAACTCTCCTGATACTGGGGATGGTGGCCTCTGGTCTCGTCCGCCTGTCAGCGGGTCGTCTGGGAGGCGATGAAGACGACGAAGAGGAGGTGGGAGTCATTTCCTTGCTGGAATTTGATTTGGTGATGTAAATATGACCATCTGCTCCGCTGGAGACTGTCCCCTGACCTGTAAAATACTGGAAGTTAGAGGACACGACTTAAAAAACACAAATATACATCAACATTAAAACACCTTTGATAACCAACTAATATTATATAATTGAAACTTGCTTGAGGATTTTCAAACTAAACTATTTTTAGTATTTATATATATATATATATATCCTGCTGTTAACAATCAAAAAGTACACAACGTGTCCGTTCGTCCGCATCAGTTATAAATTGAGCGATTTGCTTCGCTTCCCTCTCACCTGTCGTCGTGCACGTTCGTCCGTTTCCATGAAGACCAGCAGGACAGGGTCCACAGACGAAGCCCGCTGAGACGTGGGCGCTCTCGAAACAATGAACTCCCGGGTGACACGGCCGCCTGGAGCACGCCGACGAGCCCGAGGGTTTGGGCCTCGGGGAACCCTGCGGCGCTCGTGCAGGCGTGGTCATCGCTTTGACTGGAGGGGCACGAAATGGATGAAAAACAAACAACAATTAGTTTTAATTTATGTAAGAATGCATGAAACCAAGAGCAAAATGAGACAGATGTACTTCTTAAGATATGGCCTAAAAAAAGAGACAATAAATGAGAATATCCTTGAGCTGCACTCACTGCCTCTACAGGTGAATAAGCATTCGATCAGCATTATTTAAAGGGACAGTGTGTAGGATGACTGAATAACCCTCTGCTCCCTCTTCCTTTACCAAGACTGTGCTAACGTTTAACACAATTTATTGAAGAACAAAAATATAGAACATCTCCGGCCTGCTCTATCCTAACTACCCATTACTAACACGAGGACTTACGTGTGCAGATCTTCCCGTCACCTCTGTATCCTTGTGGGCAGACTCCACAGATGAAGGAGCCGAATGTGTTGTTACAGCCCACTCCGGGGAAACAAGGCTGAGAGACGCACTCGTCTTTGTCTTCTCGACATGTACGGCCTGAAAGCACACGAAACACCGGGCATGACTTAAAAAAAACAACTAAAAGGGAAGAAATCAGGTGAGAAGCCTTTATTGCATGCTGTGAAGCCCATTAGAGGGGCAATACGTTTTATTAAGCTACAATAATGCACCATTTAAGTACCATTCTTGTTATTAAGGTGTCGCTTAAAGGGAAATGTAGAGTTTCTTAAACCAATTTGGGGCCATCAACGTTATAGGAGATGATAACAGAGTTCTGGGGATTAAGTGACACCTGCAGCCTCGGCTGTAAACAGGAATGTGGAACAAGCAATGACTTTTACCTCTATTTATTTATTTACTATCTCCAAGCGCAGGTACGTGCATGCACACGCACACACCGACACAACATCCAACTACAACAAGGGCCACAATGGAGTTTGAGTTGTTTTGTGTTCTTCTTGTTGTTCTTTAAATTGTGCATGTAAGTTGTTGTTTTAACCATGTAAGTGTCTTTTTAAAATGAAAAATAAACGAAACAGAAATTCTAAAAGCATTTATTTGGAAGTAAAACCAGACCAGACACATCGAGCAGGCACATCTTTGAGTCTCTTTTCTTTGCACTTGGTGACTATAATGTAAGAAAACTAACAGGAATGACGGCCACAACTTCAAAAACAAGATCCTGGTTGTTAGATAGCGATCCTCTAAATGGCAGCTTGAACTTCTGCAGGAGAATCAATGTTTCTGTAATTCCTCTGGGCATCGATAAGGTCCCACATCACTTAATATCCCCTTCAAAGTGCAGCCCTGCAGGCACAAATCTACTCAATCAGAATTGCTTCTAAGCCTTTTACTGATGGGGAGGTTTGAAGGAAACAGCTGTGCAGGTTGACCCCCTACCTGTCATTCCAGGTGGGCAGGTGCAAGAGAAGGAGTTGGGTCCGTCACTGCAGCGGCCCAGCCTGCAGGGGTTAGGCTTACAGTCATCGACGTCCACCTCGCACCTTCCACCTTTAAATCCGTCGAGACACACACACAGGTACTCTCCGCTGCCGGGGGGGAGGTGGACGTTGGTCACACAGGAGGCTCCGTTCAGACATCCACAGGAGCGCACGGACACCTGAAGGAGAGGTTTGTAATCTGAAAACAATGTGGTGGCAGACGGGTCGTGTATTTCATGCGCCTGGCTTTAGGTGTTCTTTAGACTTTCTTTATTCCACAATGACCCCTCGAGGAGGATTGTGAAAAAAGTAACGCAAAAAAAAAGAAAGATGCAAAGAAACAGGAAGGAAGTGAGAGGACAGCGACAAGTGTTGCCATTAATAGAAATCACACTTTGGATAAATACATAGAAATACAGTCTGTGTACAAGAAGTGTCTTTATCCGAACAGGAAATGATACAAGATGTCAATCAAACTGGGACTTTAGAATTGCCAATTTAATTTGGCAGAAAAAGAGAGAGAGAGAGCGAGAGAGAGAGAGAGAGAGAGAGAGAGAGAGAGAGAGAGAGAGAGAGAGAGAGAGAGAGAGAGAGAGAGAGAGAGAGAGACTTTGAGATTAGATTTGTGTTTTCTGAGATGTCCCGGGAGCTGTTTTTTCACCATCTGAATCTGAATCTGTTTTGCGGCTGTGAGCAGCTCTTTTATTTCCTGGGTGTATTGCATTGTGGGGAAAAAAATATCCATCAACACAAAACAAATTAAATCTACAAGCAAATATTATTGGTAATTTCATAATACACAACCTGCTTAGAATTACTGGTGTGTCAGTGTGAGCAGAGAACGTCACATCATTAGCGCCCTCTAGTGGGAGGAACAAACAAAGGCTCATGTATCAAAGGCTGTGGTGGGCTAATGAACGCAGGTTTGCCTCTTTTGGATCTTAAATGACACCCATCCCTCCCTCTATGTACACTGATGAGTTGCTGTTGAACCAAAAAATTAGGGCCAACGTTACTGCTGCAGGGAAACTGTAAAAGAGTCTGGTTAAACCTAATATATATACAAATACATAGATATATATAAATACATAAATATATATAAATGCTGAGAAAACAGCATCCACATCGTTTATGATCCATTTATCTTCAGAAACAAAAGATAACATATCTACAGAAATATTTTTTTAAATAATTAGATTTAAAGGATGTACAACTTTTGTTATTGTGTGCATGTATGATTACAATAATCATTATTATTTAAGCTATAGAAAGGGGAAGGACCTTTCAAGTGTTTACCTCTGCCGACTCCTTTGCGAACATTTATTTCTTAATTTAGTTTATTTAGAATTTGCTGGACATGTTTATTGTTCATTTTAATGGTGATTCTTTTCTAGTTTTTCTTATTATTTGTCCAAGTTTGAAATAAAATCCATTTATAAAACCATTTATTTCTAACATCTAGACCACTTGAACTCAACTCTCCACTGTAATCTAACCCTAACTGTATTCTGTACCAGCTCACAAACATACACAAGAGAAACAACAAACCCAGCATCACCTGTATGGAGACTCTGGCTTCAGCGTTACAGTCGTCCGTCACAGTAAACTGGAAAGTGTGCGTGTCTGTAGTTTCAGCTGAGGCCTTCCACATCAGCAGGCCGGCCGGAGACAGAGACGCACCCTCGGGACCCGATGCCAGGGTGAAGAGCACCGCCGAGCCCTCGGGGTCCCGGGCTTGCAGCTGGTAGATGAAACTCTCTCCCTGGAAGGACCGGAGACCAAACGGCAACGACTGGAGCTCCGGAGGCTCGTTCTCTGAGGTGAAACACGAAGGAGGGAGGGAGGGAGTGAGAGACTGAAGAAGAAAGCGATGAGTGAGTCACGATGAGGTGAGTGACAGACTGTTCTGCAGACCTGATTCGTCTCACGTTCAAACATTTTATTAAAAGGTAAGAAGAACACATGTTCTGACAGAGCTCGAACAGAACAATAGCTCGGCAGTTATATCGTCTGATGTTAGCTCATCATTGACGCGTCTGTGTCGGCTCAAATTGGCCAATAAATGACAAGAAATTGCAGTATAGAAAATACAAACGAAAAGAGTAAAAAGATTATTATTATTAGATATTTCAAATTTAAAAAAAATAATTTAATATTCACAACGCAGCCTTTCTTACACCACACAGTGCTTCATTCAGCACTTTTATAATAGCTACATTTTTACATTTTTTAACATAACATTAGCATATTTTTATGGTATTTTTCTGTTGTGGTTTATAGTCATTGTTGCCTTTATTCAAAGAGATCAGTGGAGGGTTTACTGGCAGCGATATGAGAGAGAGAGGATGTGACGTGCATATTGTATGTGTCTGATTACTAATTTCATTTGATGCCAAGTGTTTACAATTGACATTATTTGCTGTTTCTGATGTTGATCTTTCAACTGTGACATGACCCGCTGAGTGCACGTCTTGGTTGAAACGTACAGATTTAAGGAATGCATGAAGAATGTTTGTTCATGTTTAACTTTCAGGATTTGTTGACTCTAAAACATCAGCATCAGCCTTGAAAGTACAGATCAGACTCTACGTTTGAATAAATAGATGAATCATTCATTGACTGCATGCATGAAGAAAGGATTTGTCAATGATCCACAGCGCGTCCTGGTATCCTCATCAGTCAGAGCAGTGATCTGACGCTACACATTCTGTCGTTTCCTCTGAACGGAGCGGAGCGCCGTTTGACCTACTTTCAGGTGAAGAGGCAAAGTCGGCCAGAAAGTGCAACAACGAGGTAAAGCCGTCCTCGTATCAGCGCCGGGGGACTGAAGCAAACTTCAATGGCTCCGATCTGCACAGAGCTGCTGACAAATGATCAAAACAGCCCGGAGCCACTACCAGCTGCAACGCTCGGCGACGGCAGCTCTACTGCGACACATTCAAATCGTTTGTCTCAGTCTCACATCGTGTACGGTATCGCCTAGACTCCCTGAGACAAACCAGGTGAGCGTGATAATGTACGTACTCTCCGCTAGGGACCACGTGTGTTTGGACGAGTCTGGGCGACATGTGAGGCAAGGGCTGCTGGGATTGGACTCCCCCTCGCTGTAGCACAGGCTGTCAATGCTGCAGGTTTTCTCCTGGGAAGCCAAGACAATAAATAAAACAGTTATGTTCAGTGTTTTATTTCTCTTTGAAACAAACTGCCTTTCATGACAGAAAACATGCTGAAGCCTGACCCGCCTCAGTGAGGCCTGCGTGCAGGAGAACAAGGAGAGTTTTGTGAAACACTCCAACAAAATGAACCTTCGAGGAAAGTTCGAGGAAAACAAACGTGATCGTTTCCTGTGTACCTCACACATTCAGCATCACTAGACTCAGAGGGTGTACCGCTATTATTTACAGTTGCATGATGAATGTTCACTCTCCCGCAGAAAACATGGCTGGAGTTAGAAGTGATGTTTGTTCTAAAAACTAAATATATTTAAAAATAACACTTTACCATACAAAATAATGTAAATCTACATTATAATCATAAATATGTTACTGATATCAAAAATAAAGATATCAAAATATGATTATCTTGTTTTATATTATTGTAAATTAATATATTTTAACCATTTTAATCTCCATTATGTCTTCTGATTGTACTTATTTATTGTTTTTTTTACTGTGTTGTGAATAAAATGGAACTGAACTGACTGACATCTCCAGCACAGAGAGAAATATCTTCTTCGTTAGCGGACGACGCAAAGCTGGAGATGTTGCTTTACTGTTGGATCTCTGTTTTAAATGAACACCGCTATGAAGAGAGCCGTCTTACCCTCAGGGTGCAGAGGACTTCGGTGTCGACGCTGCAGATCTGGCAGGCTCCGTCGTACAGAGTCAGTACTTTGGCGTTACTGAAGCTGTAGCCGTCGTTGGAAACCTGCCATCAGCAGAAGCTTGATTACTGTGAGTCACTGGGAAAAGGCATCAAACAAATAAACTGAACCGTACAGCAGTGAGGTGAACTACAGACACGATGCTGGTCCTATTTACCAAATCTAACCGCTTGGCAGTTGAGTTCACAAATAAATTTCCAATTTTTCCCACTTCTGAGTAAATAAACCACGAAGCTGGAGTCTGTGGACGCTTTCCACAACTGAAGCCAGCGTATAAAACCAGCAAACATTCACATTTCATTACTTCAGTGCAGGTTTACTGTACAATCTTTTGAGATAATTAAATAACCTGAAACATAACAGAATTGTCATGCTAATCCTTAGTTTCAAGAAGGATTGACGATGACGATAGAGGAAAGAAAGGAGGAACAAAAGCTTGAAGAGAGAAACCTGAGTACGAGACCAAGATCGACTGGTCGGGATCGATCTTCGTACAGCAGAAAGGGTTGGAGACGTGACTAACTTTGATCTGCCAGCGAGCCAGTGGTCGGTTTGTCTCCGTCTCCTGGTCCAGGCCTGCAGGAGCCCGGCTGTCCTCCAGGGGGAGCTGGCACTCCAGAGACGTCACATCCAGAAAGACGGCCAGGACGAACCGGGGCTCGTCCAGAACCCAGTACCCATCCTCGAACTGGACAAGAGACACCGAGAGAGAGAGGGAGAGAGGGAGCAAGAAAGAGAGAGAGAGAGACATGGACAAAATCTAAAAGACTTCTGCATAAACCACTTCACGCTTTTGCAGGTGCGTTACTCGTCTGTACGAGTCATGAGTGTTATAAATAGTAACGTTTTAGTGAGGACGCATGTGTTTGTGAAGTAGTGTGGATACGACTGGATAAATGAGACTTGGACTATGCAGCACAAGTTGTGTGAGAGTTTGCAAACGGATGTTTTGATATATAGTTAACAAGACTTTACTTGTTTTTTTTATCTTCATGCATCATGGATGCACAATGTTTTCTTCAAAAATGTAAGGTAACACAAGGTGAGTAATTGATACACAAATGGTCATTGTTGTGGCTGAAGTATTCCTTTCACCGGTGGAGCTATGAGTATATTTTGAGCTACATCAGCTGTCTCACAGAGAATATCTGAAAAGGGATCAGAACGTTTATCAGAATCATGATTACACGGACTGACTCTGACTATCTACCTTATCTATAATATCTTAGTCTGCAGTTTGTAGTTCCATGGCCAAAAAACTTCTGACAACCGCTAAGTAATAAAAAGATATCATATCAGGAAAAATGATGCATGCAATCGGCAAACAAGCGGATTGTAATGGTAGTTTTTCAAACTTCTCCAATGTCCTTTTTGCAGTTGCCATTAAAATACAGGTAGGCAGGAATAATTGTACACAGACCCAGTACAACAGACTTCCATAAGTCGTGTTTTGCAGTTTAGATTGTTGTGTATTGAAGCAGTTGAATGAACCCAACTCTGTGATTTGTAGCTGTTCCTCTGGTCTGGTGAGAACAGTATGTGTCTACCTGTCCCCCCCCCCCCCCCCTTTCCTGTCAACTATGCCCCTCCAAAATAACACCGCAAGACATCTAAACTAAATAAGACGACATGCCTAGAATAAACATAAATGGCTCCCTACGGGAATAAAGAAACGGAACAAGAAGCAGAGACAAAGTACCTTTTCTTTCACAAACTCACACTTGAGCTCGTAGGAGTCCTTGAAGCCTTGACCGGAGACCTGGACGGTGGCGCAGTCTCCCTGTCGCACATCACACAGACCCTCCTTCTCCAGCTCGGTGATCTCTGGGATCTGGTCTTCACAACGTCAACAACAAAAAGAGCATTTTACTGTTCGTTGGTCAATTAAAAGTAGTTTTGCTTGTTTAATCTAACGCACTATGCGTTGGAGCTTTTGTTTTTTTTTGTTATCGGTTTTCTTTAAGAATTTGGGGTATTTTACAGTTGAACAATAGAGTTGTCAGAGCTCGCTGACTGCGGAATGTAAATTAAATTCTATAGTACCGCAAACATATTTGGCATTTCTACCGATATGTCCGCAATAAGGGAATACGGTCCGTCTGTGTATGTTTATTTAGTATTTTACCAGAAAGCACACTGCAGTCATACGACCCAAATCCTGGGAAGCAGACGCAGCCCCACTCTGAGCACTGGCCGTTCCCGTTGCACAGATTGGGACACTTGAGGACAGCCAGAACATCCTGGTACTCCTTTTCTCTGCTCCTCTCCTCCGTCAGCCTCCTCTCACACTCGTTTTCCAGCAGCGGTGCAGTTGCGTTCAGCCACGACTGCTCGTCCTTCAGCTGCAGGTCGGCGACGCACATCGCCGCCGCCCGGCTAATTATCGACTCCTCTAACAGGCGCCGGCAACCCAACGCGATGCTCGAGCCCGCCACGGCCTGCTGGCACTGAGTCCTGGCCTGCTGCTCGGTCAGGCCAGAAGGTGTGGGCCACTTGAGGGAAGCGTCGGGTGGAACCGCCGCTTCGTGGTCCTCTGGGAAAAAGTAGGTGAAGCCCTCCAGATCAGACTGGCTGAGGCTTTGGTGCGGAGAGTTGGAAACGTAACGGTGGGTCTGACGCTGGCTGTGAGCCGAGGTTGAAGCTCCGTCCCTGCGCGGCCGAGCATCACCACCTCGACCCTGGGTGCTGTGACTGGAGCGACCCGGAGGCAGCGGCTGTCCGACACTTCCTTCGCCTTTGAGCAGCTCCACCGAGCCGATGTACTCCGCCGTGACGTCCAGAGTGGGGATGACACTGGTGAGGTGCACGTTGCCGTGATGGGAGCAGGTGGAGTCGGAGGAGGAGGAGGAGGAGTCAGCTGGTTGAGAGCGGACTCTGGGGGATGTGAGGCGGGGCCCGGCCTGACAGCTGCAGTACTTGCGGGGGCTCAGTGCGCTCATGTGGGACGGCGCGGTGTCAAACAGGCTGCTGCCTGGAGGGAGCCTGACAGAGGAGAGGAGAGGAGAGGAGGAGAGGAGAGGAGAGGAGAGGAGAGGAGGAGATGTCAGTGAGGAGGAACCAGGGTCTGACAGAAGAGTCTTTGCAGGTCCTGATAGAGGGCCCTGTGCAAACGCAGTTGATATTGTGAACTTTTGATATTTTGTCCATATCAAAAGGCCAATCAGAGTTCGTTAAAGTTTCTTATCCTACATAGCTAGCAAGCTGTCTAGCTATTAAACCTCAATATGTCTGCATATCACTGCTCCTAACAAGCACTACCAACATTTTTGTGTCAACCGACAGATACCTTTCTCGTAAAAAAGCACTGGGTTCCCGTCATTTCGCTAACTTATACTTTCTTGCGTCCCCCCCTCATGGAGGATCTTCCAATCCCTTAAATGTGCCTCGAGGAGACGAGGAGCTAGGAGAGAGGAGGCTTCCTATGCCGGAAGTCATTTATCAAGTGGCGTGATGTGTAAATGCCACACCTCCAAATTCAATCATTCACACAGTTTATTCTATTAACAATAATAATACACAATCAGAAGATTTTAAAAGATTAATTGATTATTAGAATCAACAACAGTAATATTAGTACTAATGATTGTCTATGTTAAACAATTTACATACATATATGAATAAAGACCCCTTTTACAGGCCTTTAAGAGAGTTATATATCTCTCTATCTATCAAATTGTTCTTAATTAATGATGCTGTTGGTGTGATGCAGCCTACAGAACCAGAGATGTCTCATTGGGCAGGACAAGAAAGTGGCACCCACTGACCTCCATTCAGAGATGAAAGCCTGCAGGTGCTCCAGTGTGGCGCCCCCTGCTGAGTGGAAGTCGTTGTCCGACCGCCCGTCGAAGGTCCCACAGAGGCCCTCAGTGTGGCCCCGGTCTGAACTGGGAGCTCTCAGCGTCAGACTCATTCCCCAGTGGGACACGTCGGCGCGAACGAACGCTCCAGAAGAGAAAGTAATCTACGAACACCCAAAGATTATCACATGAAGGTTGTAATGATTTCTGACCTATAAACTGTGTATAGAGAGTGTTTATTATAGAGAGAGTATAACTACATTCATTCAGCTGTGCCGTCTCTCTAGACGGATGTCCTCGCTCACCGTGACTTTGCGTCCCTGGTAGGACTCGGTGATGCGGATGCCGCTCTTGCTCAGGTCTCTGTGCCTCACAGACAGGTGAGGTTTGGTCTCCCCCATCTCCCCGTTGCACATGTCGAAAGCGATGACGTCGCCGCCGTCCCTCGCCACGAAGCCGCACGCGCACGCGGCGGCGTGCACCACGCTGCCGCACTCCCACTGACGAACGTGGACCTCGAACGGCCTCGCGACGCTCTTATAGAGGACAAAGGTGCCCACTTGGTAGTTGTCATAGTTCCTGTACGTAAACAAAGACACACACTCACAGGTTTGTTTGCCCTCCAGCTCGTCTAGTGCAGACCATTAGATATTATCATATGACAGAATAAACATCATTCACTATGGACAATTTAAAATGACCACATGATAAAATATGCTGTTTCCTGATGAACTGAATAAGTACCTGCCATCAAATGTGATGATGTGAGGATCAGTGAAGGAGTAGCAGTAAGCGGAGGGGACGTCGCTCACTGTTATCTGAAATGACAGTTTCATTCCTATTCAGAGATGTAGTGGAGAACCAACCGTACATTCCTGTACTGTAATCATGTGTTTTCTGAATCATCCCTTATGACCGACTAGAACTGTCTCTGCCTCTATTTTCTTGTTCGGAACGTCAACCTCTATAGAAACGTGGCGACCAGGTGCCAGGAAACTACAAAAAAGGCCGACCCGGTGCCGAAAGAACGCAAATATAGTGAGGTGTAACGCTGAGCAGACAAAGCTCGTTTAGAACCAGAGTGAACCCTGGGTTGGCGAGCACCAGAACAGGAAAAATAATTTAAAAAGAGCGTTAAATAGGAACACTAAACATAGAACACAAACCTCTTGAATTAATAAACAATCAACAAAGTATTATAAAATAACTGTCTTTCAAATTTGAATCCGTTTACCTCAACTGGTCCTGGTGAGTACCCGTTCCAGAGGAAATTCTGCGTGACGATGGATTTAACGGAGATCCGGGTTGTCCTGTTGCCATCTTTGACAAAGTCGGTGACGGGGCTGAAGTGGATCACAGCTCGGCTACAAACCCCGTCCCTACAGGGGCCCCGGGACAGATCCACCACGCAGGAGGACAGAGACAGATCTGCACCCAACAAACCGTCATCTGTGACACAACAAGGATGAGAGGTGCTGTGAATGTATTGTAAGCTGCACACAAGCTGTGATGACTCAGCAGTGAGTCCTCACCTGTGCTGCTCGTGCTGAGCTGCAGAGACAGAGTGCACTGCTCTGTGGAGGACGAGTCCTCCAGACACGGGACAGGAACTGTGCTCTCCACCACCAGCTCATACAGCCTCCCATCCTCGGACACACTGCTCTCCTCTGGTCGTAGCTGCACAAAACAGGCATGAAACTGGTGAGCGCCTCTCTACATAGAGCCTTCATCACCATCGCATGACATTCAGAGGCAGAGATTTTAGTATATATAGTGTAAATATAGTGTAGTTCGAGATTTATTTGTGATAAATGTTGACCGTCAGCAAGAAAGCATCATAATGTAACTTTGGACACAGCCTGGCTAGCTTTTCCCCCCTGCTTCCAGTCTTTATGCTAAGCTAAGCTAACATCCTCCTGGCTCTAGCTCCCTATGCACAAATATTTGTATTAATCTTCTTGTAACTATCTGCATGAAAGATAACTGCAGTAATTCCAAATTCTGAAATATGTATCAATATATACAGTGAACCATACATACGTACATACAGTATACACACAGACAGAACCACACGGACATGCATGCAGACATATAGAACTGCTCAAACAACAGTCACACACTGTTCATTGAGAGACGCCACACACATAAATTGCTGTGATATACCATAATCCCAGCAAAGAACTCCTGACTTTGCACTGAAGCACCATGAACGTTGGGCGAGTCCAAGAAGAAACTGGAGCTGGAGCAGTAAATCTGAGAGAGGGGGAGAGATTTGTTCAACTTCTTTAAGATAATTAACAAATTGTTTTGCCTACATTGAAGAGAGAGAGAGAGAGAGAGAGAGAGAGAGAGAGAGAGAGAGAGAACAGAAGGAACGACACAGCAAATAAAAGGGAAACAATCCTGCACGTATAAAAGGTTTTATAGCTAAGTGCAGGTCACACACGAACAGCGAGCAGTAAAACACAACGACATGTTGACAGGTTTCAATAATCGCTTCAGTCGCAAAATCTTTGATTTAAGCAGCGAGTCTTATTTCCAGAAGTTGATTGATGGGTCTTCCACTGACAGAACTCAATGAATTTGAAACTTTTCTGATCCGTTTGTTTCTTTTTCTTTCCAGATGTTTGCCTCACTTTGTTTATTATATAACTTTCGCCCACCGGTCGAACAACTTTCAAACATGAGAATGTTTTGAAAATGAACTGGACTCTGCATCCCACCTTGTCCCCCAGACGGAGGTTGAAGCCGTCCAGTTCGATGCAGGCGGAGGTCTGGATGGTGGTCTCCTGTTTGAGCTCCTCCTTCCTGCCCTCGAGGGAGAGGCGGGACCAGGCCACCACGTAACCCAGGGAGCTGTTGGAGCTGCTCCCGAAGCTGCACCTCAGGTAGACGGAGGTTCCCGTCACCTCCGAGACAATCACTGGTGCAGATGGAGTGGGAGGCTGCTTTGCTGGCAGGAGAGAAGCAGAAGGAGTGGGTAGATTAGTGGAGTCTAACACGTGTTTTAGATTAGATGATGTCTGTGCAATTAATTCTCTGCATGTTGGTAGTGTAGAGACCGAAACAGAGGAGGAAAAGGAGCCAATCCAGCTGTTTTTGAGCCTTTATCAAAGGGCCAGTGTGTAGCTTTTAGGGGGGGGCCGATTGTTTCATCTGAAAATAAGAATCGTTGTGTTTTTGTTAGCTTACAATGAGCCTTCATCTACATTTGGAGCGGGTCCTCTTCGCAGAGCCGGCTGCCATGTTTCTACAGTAGCCCAGAACGGACAAACCTAACACTGACTCTAGAGAGGAGCTGTCATGTTTTCCCCGTCTGCCATCGTAGTTCTTCCACACGCTTGGCACACAGGAGAAGTTTCAGTTGGTTGCAATCTGCAACCTCACTGCTAGATGCCTTCAAATCGTACATACTGGCCCTTTAAGAAGTCAGGATCCTAAACTGTAAAATGATGTGGACATCTGGTCTCCAAACACCTTGTACTTTTGATCTGGAGCTGTTTTTTGTGGTTCAGGCAGGAGTATTACTTCCAAGTAATGGAAGTTTTTGTGGCATCAGTTTGGGAAACCTGTTACATGACAGTGCAACAGATCCCTGACCTCAACCCCAATCAGGTTCAGATATCTTGAGCAGAGTCTTCCAAGAAGAGAGGAGGCTGTTACAGCAGCATATAAATGCACGTATAACTATCACATATGGATTTAACGTTAATCAATCAACATGGTCTGCTCAGGTGTTCATGTATTTTTGGCCACAATCTACATTCAAAGCAGAGCTCTAACCCAGGTGATGTATTGTAATCTGTATACAGTGTGCTAAAAGTTGGGCAGGACCATTTCTTTATTTTAGTTTATCGCTACTATTAAATCAACATCTAGAAATATAATATTGTACTAAAATTTGACTGGAAACTGATGCTAATTCCTATTCCAGATGGATTAAATGGCAAAACTCTGGGAAAGTAATAAAACTTCTTCTAAATTAACTTTGTCATGACTGAAAAATGAAGGAAATCTGTATGCAGAGGAAAGTAGCTTATACTGAGGGAAATGAATTCATATTCAATATTCAGCAAGACCTGCTCTCTGAATTCAAAAGTAGAAGAGAGAGAGCTTGGGAATTGTATTATCTAAAACAAGTTGTTGTTCAGAGATATTTCATCTTTCTCTCATTAAACCTCGCGGCTGTGCCAGCTTCCTGAAACCCGCCCTGGCGTAATTCACGACCTGGCTGAGGGCCGTCACCATGGAGAGGAGGCCCAGCGGACGGCGGGGGGACACATGCTCGGCTCATTAAGAGGAGCGGTGAGGGGGCCGGGCGGCGCATTCCTCACCGCATGGCAACTCCCTGACCTCCCGATTGTCGCGGTGTTTGACCTAACACGGCGAGACAAGCGTAAGCCATAAACACAGCGGCAGGGTCCTCACTTTGACATGTTCCGTCCACGTTCACCCTGTCGGGGCCGCAGCTCAGCGACGCTGCGGGCGAAGTGTCCGGCATCTCTGTTGAGACAGATAGGAGAGCAACAACGGCACTCAATTACAAATCAACATTCATTTACATAATAGATACTGTTACATGGAAGAGAAAGAGACTGTGAGTTTGTCTCTGAAGCCTCTTTCAAACACAGTTCCCGGGGAACTACTGGGATAACCTCAAAGGCACCTCTAGGGATTTTCACTATTCATGCACTTCATTCAGGAACATTTCCATTCAACACCTACGGATGCTTAATGCCATAAAACTCAACAGAAGAATAAGGAGACGGGGCAAGGCCTGATTTACGCGTACGCAGACAAAAACGTCTCTTAATATTTATAGGAAGACGGCGGGCGGGGAGCTGTTTATGTGCGGTGCCAACGTTCTCGTAATGTCATTAATATTCACCCGCAAAAACATTGGCATAAACGGTGAACCCGTAAACGAGTCGGGTCATCAGCGAAGTGATCGGTTCGATTGCTCCACGCAAAAGCAATGTTACCGCTTTCATTCACAACACAGTCGTACCTGAAATGTTCTTCGGTCTTGAGGTGTGGAATTGGTGCTACAGGTTACCCTGAATATTGATCCCATGCAGGAAATGTCGACTACATGTGTGAATGTGGCCTAAAATCTTATCTAGTTTAAAAGTGCCTTATGTCGAAAATTGTTGATGTGTATCCGGGAAAGTATGGGATAGCCTCACATTCATTACTCTGTTGTAGTTTTGTTCTAAAGATTTACATTTTGGCCCACTTGAACTTTTGTCTGGTGTGTTCTCGTGACAGTAACACATCCTCATGTTTACATGAAGCAGATGTGAGCCGTGTGGAAGATGGCTAGCAGACATCTCCATTCGTCTTTTAGAGTCGTATAACAGGACACTTCAAACACCTTCCAATCAACAGTTTAACTACGTTTATAAATCAGAACTAATTGTATATTAAACTGCAGGTTTCTATGGAAACATTTTACGCTCAGGAGGTGAAACAAACTCTGAACTAAACTGGCCACACATTCATTTTATTGGTAACCGGTCGTGCTGTAAATCTCAATACTGTGCTCTGAAGAGCCCCAGTGTAGAAAGTAAGGTGTGTCAAGAAGTGTGACAGATTATTCATGTATTTCAACGCATTATGAATATGTATGTAAAGTATTATAGATTTGGGTTCAAAAGAACGTCACTGAGAGTTGAGGTATTTTTCAGAGATGCAAAACTCTAAATCTGTATTCAAGTTAAGCTGCAAGCAGCCTGGCAACACTGCTTGAGTTTAATTCAGTTATTATAGATTTAATAGCACATAGAGAACGGTTAACAGCATGTCGTTTAGAAAACATTATCACAAATATGGATCTTTCTGTTCTGACTTACCCTGAGCGCAGTAACCCATGCAGCCCTGCGTAGGCTGCAGCAGGTAAACATAGAAGTCTCCACAGTTGCGGACGGTGACCGGGATGCGGAACATGCAGCAGTCTTTGCTGATGCCCGGGAAGAGCTGCCAGGCGGCGCAGGCCGTCAGCTGCCTCACCTCCAGGGGCCCCGGCAGAGACTCACCCTCACCCAGGGACAGCCACACAGGAGCCTGAGTCCCACAGTGGTTCACCTGGATGTTTAGAGAGAGAGAGAGAGGAGAACAATAGGGAACACGATTTCACTGTTGTTTCTTTGCTGTGCTAAGGTTTGCTATTATCAGCACCAGAAATGGGTAATAATTGCAGCTTTGCACCATTCCTCCCTTCTCTCAAGCGGCAATTAGTTTGATTAATCCAGCCATTTATCCGCCGTCATTATAAAGACATCGCCTTATTATGTGACACGTGTTCAGAGCGATCCTCTCTTCCTTCCACCGCCCACTCCTGTGGATATCTATCCCCCAGGGAGAGCAGCGATGCCCTGGGAAGGCAGAGGGAAGGCTGACACTTCAGATAGACTCTGCTGGCTCCACACAGCAGGACGCCTGCAGGAAATGAGGCCCATTCCTGCTCTCCTCGTGCACTCTCTTTCATAAATATGTACTCACACACACTGATAACGATGTCCACGAGTTCATATGTATAGTTTTTTTTAAACAAAGAGAGGAAAGAGAGGCCACCTCAGAGTTTCTCCATATGAGCTCACAGATGGGGTGTCGAGAGAATTAAAAGACTGAAAAAAACAATAGTGATTGACGTGATAACATTTATTTATTTATATGTAGCAATTTCTTTCGTGCAAACAGTGTAAATTAAAGTCGGACATGCTTTCTGCAAAAGAAATTCCCAAATGAGTGAGACGGAAGTATCTCTCTCCAAAGCACCGGTGATGAAATTGTTTGCAGGGTCGCACAAAAACACTGGAAAGGTCCTTTATTAAGACGTGTCAGCCAAAACACAGACGTTACCAAATACTCCTGACAGTTCATATTCTGTGTGACATGCAGATCATTTACCTCCACACACTGGGTGGGCATGCCGGCCGGCTTGTCAAAGATCTGGAACTGGTACCAGCCCGGAGCGAGGGAGTGGTCGCAGATGAAGTCCTGCAGGGCCGACTCCTGCAGCCAGCCGGAGCTGAAGGTGGTGCTGCGGTAGGGGTCCTGGAGGATGGAGTGGCCGCCCGGCGCGCACTCTGGAGGGGGCTCTGCAAGTCCAGCCAGAGAGACAACATGAGCACTGGATGGACACCAAGACTGTCAATACCAATGATATATATGAATATATGGACGGATGTCTGCGGGACAAATAGTGAATTGTGGACGTCCTCCGTCCAGCTGGACTGTATTCAAGAGAAACATGTCAGATTGAATTTCAAAGCGAGTAAAAAGGTCTGGTGCTGCTCAGTGTTGAGGTTTGCACACAGACCAGGAAATGCATGAGACAGACAGAGTTTGATCGTTTAGGATATGAATACATTTACTGGATATGAATAATTTTGAGAAAAGACAAAACTGACAAATATGACGTGAACAGGAGTAGAGCTGAACACAACCAGCAATTACAAAACCAGAACATATTACGATGACATGCAAATATATGAAAAATGACTCATTTTAGGAACAAATATCAACAATCAAAGCTCTCAACGTCATGTAAACAACTTGAGTTCCTTAAAAGCCTTTAAACAACCTTTCAAAGAGGCACGACATCCCAGTATTTACTGTGTTTTTGTCCACAAACCAAAGGTACCGCACAGGTTGGTGACCGTGGATGGATTATTCAAAGGGCCTACCAGGCACAGGCTCAGGTGCCCCCCAGACCAGAGCCTCTGTTGACCGTCAATTCTATTCAGTTTGTGGATGTCTCAAGCCGAACTAGGATGTGTAACCGGGGGTTTTATCGTCACTCCACGCTGGTGACAGTGATGTAAACAAAGCGAACTAGGGTGATGAAACAGACGAGGGATTTCCTTTCATAACTTCACCTTCTTCAAAGATCTGTTAAAAAGAAGATCTGGCCAAACAAACAATGTTACCACCTCATGAAAACCCTCATCACATGTGAAGTTCAGGAAACACAAAAATAACAGCCATCACCTCCTGCCACGAGTCAACTCTCAACACAACAGTTTCTATAGAAATTATATTTTATATATTTCTTTTACAGAGACGCCTGAAACCAGCCTGTTTCCGGACCTTTTTTAAAAAAATGGAAATCCTGTCTGTGAGGTTACTGGCACAACTAATGGCGACCACGATTGGGAAATTAGGTGAGAACAGAGAGGAAGAAAAAGATCCAAGCTGTAACCCAGAAGTCACCGACTCGGCTTCTGTGCAGAAAACTGCAGCAACGTCTTCAGTCCCCGACCAGAGAGGTCGAGTGTTAAGTGAAGTGAATTATTATTAATGGGTTTTCCCAGCAGGATGTGACTGCTGGTTCACCGTGAGCTGTAACATAAAGGGAGGAAGTACTTTCATCAAGTATCCATCAGCCTGTGGTAAAGAGCGGGTGGAAACATCATTCAAACTGCTTCTGTGCATCATTACAGAGTAAATCCTCAGTGTGTTTTACACAGAAAACAATCTAATCTAAATGACGGACATCCTCTTTACGTTCAAACCTTTCTGGAGTAGAAGGAAGTCCTGAACCTGCTACAGAGAAAGGAAAGGTCAGCAGGCCAAAGGTTAAAGGAGGACTCTTAAACACACTGTTTAAGTGCTCAGGGATCATTAGAGCGGACAATAAAATTAGACTACAACATCTTTCAAACTTTGGCCGAGGAGGACGTCAACGCAGCCAGGGGACACGGCGCTGCAGGGTTTTGTTGTGAGTCGAACGGACAGAGCGACAGAGGTGGGACCAAGTCCTAAACTTTGGGTTTAACTGAAGTCATAATACGTTTCAACAAATGTAGAGTAATAATATAATACATTTCCATAAATCACAAATGTTTTTTTAAATGTAAAACAAGTTTGATAAGACAACGGAATTCATTCATGTACGTTTCTGTCCTGTCTTGTTGTTCAACTAACGTTGGAAAAATATGGGAAGGTATGAAGTGTTTTCATGTCATCACGCTCAAGTCCAAGTGACGTCACGAGTCATTGGTGTTAAAGTCCAAGTTGAGTTTTGATTTTGTCAAGTCAAGTTTAAAAGTCACCAGATTTGTCCACACCTCTGGTTAGCGGGACATAAAAGTAGTTGAGGACGAATGAATGGAGGGAAAACAAAAATGGTTATCAGCTGGAGAAGCAAAGCCAGAGACTTTGAGGCTTTTCAAGAGTTGGTGGTGACATGTTAGGGATGGTTCTTTAGTTATTTTAAAATCAAGATCAGGAAGAGACCTCAGGTGACTAAAAAGAAGTCAAGAGAGAGAGAGAGAGAGAGAGAGAGAGAGGCTCCAGGTGTATCGTGTGTGACCATAGAAGTCGTAACATGATGATAAAAGCATAAAGGCCACAAAAGTGAGAGCGAAGATGAAGACCCCCCGAGCTGTGAACCAAGAAGCTACCGGACGTGTTTTCTGTGCCTGACCTGAGAGGTCAAGTGAAAGGTCCTCCGCAGCACAGAGCTGCCAATAGACTCTTTTCATTCTCAACACCATGGCTGCTTCAGTCCCGATCAGCTGGACAGGAACTCTGACATCCTGTCCTGCTGTGTTGCCACCATGTTGGGTGAAAGAAGAAAAAAGAGAAAACTCTGCCTCCCACGGCAGCACGGATCTGACCATGAGACTTGGAGGTATCTGTCCTTGGATGACAGTTACATGAGGGATGAGAAGGTGTCAGCTTCTTTTTGGCAGAGGGACAAAAAAACTAGCAGGGGAATCAGAGCTCTTTGGTATACAGTGATTCAATATTAGTTTGTATATTTAAAAATATTTTACAAAGCACATAACAACAGTCAAACTCAAGTTTGTGATTTACATAAAGAGGTGGGTGGGTGGCGGGGTGAGCTTACCTGTTTGAGCGTGCATTACGTGAGGGAGTAAAAACGCAACGCACGGGAGAAGTTTAAAAACGCTTTCAAGTCTCATCGTCCTGCGGCGTCCAGCGCGCGAACCAAAACAGCGCGACCGAGCACCGAGAGCACCGAGCGCCGGCACCGTTTAACTACCGTAAGTCCTCTTCCGTCCGCTGGGAGCGACGAGGAGCGCAGCCGTCGTTTCCTTTTTATGCCAACTCGAAACCACCGTGAAGCGGGAGGAAGAAGTCCGTTAGAGCCCCCCTCTGGTCGGAGCGATCGAAGCGGCTGTCGGCTGAACCGAGGCGCCGGACTGCAGCGGAGGACCACAGACTGCAGGCTGCATCGTCGTCGTGCGTCAGGAGGGGCGTCGGAAGGTGCGCACCTTCTCATGACCCGAAACCTCCGCAACATCTGCCTCTTGAGCTGCACGAGTTACTACTAGAGTTACTGCTGAAAGACTCAGCTCTCGGTCCGAAAGAGCCACATGTGTTTTGATCTGAAAATAAGGCTGAAACAAACAGTATATACGTAATCAATGAATCGATTATTTGACGGACAAAACGTCAGAAAAATACTGAAACATGGTCACGTGTGCACAGAGTCAGTGGTGAAATTATATGACTAGTACATTTACTCAAATTACATTTGTGAGTACTTTACTCGAGTAAAAAAAAAAGAATCATATAATAATAATTAGCTATTGTTTCAGCTCTAAACAGTAAGCTACTTTACAACAACAAAGCAAAAGAGAGGAGTTACCATTATAGCATTAAAGTAAAAGTCAAACATTGTCAATCAGACAAACAAACAAACACGTGAATTCTGGACATTCAAAATATTCTGTGGATCCTGATTCACTGTGAAGATAATATTTGACATAAAGTAAAAATATCATTTTGACTATGAAGAACAGGATGTTCAGTGAAAGATGCATTTACATTTAAACTATGAACTGCAAAGCGCAGATTTGACATTTATAATATTCTATATGCAGAGAGATTAACCAGAGTAGAGCAACACAAACCTAAATGACTTTATTTTGTAGGCCTCAGTTTTCTGTATCACTTTGACACATTACAGATTTGACTTCATTAATCAAATTACTGTGGTCTGAATGGACTTAAGCCTGTAAAGCTATCATCATGTTTTCTCTCCATGTCCAAAGAAGGACAGGCAGACTGAAGGTCTAATGATGGAAGCTCACAAGTGACCAGCCAGTTATATTTTATATGTCAACACTCCAAACCACTAAAACAGATGGCCTACATGCTACATTTTTCATGGAGGCGGCCTCAGCCAAAGAGGGGAACATTTGGATCAGACAGATAGTCATGGTCCTTTCCAAACTGCTCGTTTTCCATTCTCACGCTTTAGCTGCAGCCGAGCTACTCAGTTATTAAGATTCACTGGCAGGAGCTGGAGCTGATTATTCTGTCAAACACTTGAAACTGATCTCCTTAGAAGAGGAAATAAGAAACGCACGAAGCAATGGCTCAATTTGTATTGTGAAAAAATGTAAATTCTGCAAGTATTTTGGAAAAAATAATCCTTTTTTCGCAGTGGCTGGTTCATTCAGGGATGTTAGATGAAGATATATGGGCACTTTGGTGAGAGCTAAAAGGATGAATGAGAAGCTGCAGTTCTACAGTCAAGTAACAGGAATCCATCAACTATTTTCATTATTAATGAATCTACAGATTGTTTTCTTAATTGTGACTCGTTTTGCCTAACAAATGTAATAAAAGAATGAAAAATGCCTCCACCGAAATACTCACATTTTAGGAGCTGGTACCAGCAAATATTTGGCACTTTTGCATTGTTTTTTAAAATATTTTATTGAGATAGTTTTTCTGTTGATTGACTAAGTATATCAGCTCGACAACAACTTTCTATACCTCACTATCTCAGAGCTGTTTGAGAAATTAACTCTGAGGTTGAAGTAAAAACTCTACTGTGTTGTTGTTATATTGCAAACTCTCAGCAGGAGGACTATTTTTTAAATAAAGTGAACCTTTTAAGTAAACTGTGAAGTTTCAATAAAGTCAGTAAGACAATATTCTGTGATTAATGACGAATAAACCTGTGGACGATGCTTCCTGCAGGTCTAGAGAGAACCAATGGGAAGCTGACAGCTGTGCGGGTCGTATACACACCGTCTTCTCCCGGTGCAACGAGGAGGTGCCTGGCTGTCTTGGTGAGACGCTCGGCTGTTGGACTCCCAGCCGGAGGAGGGACACAACCCCTCCCTCGTAAATCTCCTGGACCATCAAGCTGGAATAGCCATCAGGTAAAAAAAAAAAAACCACTTTCTTCCCGTCTGCTCATGCCTCCTCTTACACAACCGGCAATTAAATCTCAATCGGCCTCCCGGATGGAAAACATCTAAAAGTACATGACATGAGTCTGTAGCCTTCAAGTTACATCCAGATAGCGGTAAATAAATGGCGATAATTGCCTCGTTTGATTCTTTAATCTACACTCACGAGCTCATTCGGTGCAATTTTCTCTCATTATAATCCCACGTGGGAGAAACGGCGGCGCTGCAGTGTCCCCTGGGAAATGTGATATCAGCTAAACGATGCGAACTGTTTATAATTACCTCAACCTCCCCCACTGATGGGAAAACTGATTGCACAAAAGACTTCACGTGCACACAAGGAGCCGAAAAGCACATATTATACATTACATTATAACGTTCTAAAACTTTCCCACTTTTACCTTTTTGTCCTCCATCACCAGCAGGAAAATAAAACAAAACACAAGTTGAAATGAATCATTCTGCTCAGGTCTGTGATTTACAGCCCACCTGAGGCGTCTCGTCTTCAGTAAAGGGTGAAAGTGCTTTTTTTTAAAGCTCTTTGAAAGCGATGGGCTTCCCTACCGCCACTGTTAGAAACCCTGTGGAGGAGATTCAGACAACAACGTGTCATCATTCCTCGGCTTGTCTTGGCAACAACGGTGGTGGAAGAAGTGCTGAAGGTGTCAGCTAACGTTAATGTCGATCATTCAGGTGCAGAAGGTTGAACACAGATCACTCTGATTTGGGAACTTAAATCCCATCAAGAAAAAGTAAAGAAAGGTAAACGAACAGAAGTAAATTAAAGCTGAGGATCAGAAGTAAAAGTACTCCGAAGAAGAATATGTTTCGTTGTTTGGGTAAAAACTTTGAATCTCGGCTTTGGCTTTTTACATTTTCAGCTTTCTGATCAGCTGATGGAGGAAATAAATATGAAAGATGGAGCGAAGGAGGATGAAAAGAAAGGAGACAAACTGGCAGCATAGAGGGAAAGAAAAGATGAAATAAAGCAAAGATAGAAAGACTGAGACAAAGTAACTTGTAACTTGAGCTCTGAGATGCAGTGATGGATAAGTATAAAGTATGAAGTCTAACCAAATGGATGCTGCAGGGAGGACACATTTCTGATGAGTAACTGCAATCGCCAGATCACGTCTAGTGGACTGATGTGATGACGTTTAGTCATCTCATGCTCCACTTAAGACACGGAAAGGCTTTCAAATTCTCTAATGAGATATTGCGAAATAGAACAAAACGTTGAAATCTCTTTAGCTTGTGTCAGACCATATTTCAGGCATCCATAGGCTCCAGACCCAACTACAGTCAAAGTGCCTCAGAACTTTGCAGTACTTCAGATAAATGTGCCTAATTGTAGTTTCCACAGATAACCTGTGAGAGCGGCTGAGTGTGTTTGTTTTGCTGGAGGAGGAACCGCCTTGTGTTTAGTTACTGTAGAGGACAAGTGTGACCTCAGAGCAGCTGGGTCATGACACAAGCTATTTCTGCTTTTACCCCCCCCCCCCCCCCCCCCCCCCCCCCCCCCAGCCTCCCATCACATACCCCAACCCAAACACAGTCTCTGATCCAGTACCAAACTAAATCCACAAATCCCATCAACTGTTTACTGTCACAATAAAAGAAGAGAGTCTTAAACAGTCGTGATAAACAGGTTTAAGAGTCGAACCTTTTCTAACGAGCAGAAACACAGAAACACAGAAGAATATGAGGAGATACTAATTTATACACCAAGAAAAAACTTCTGTTGAGTTGCATTAACAAGATCTCTCCTGGTAAAGGTGAAGCCAAGTTCTACTACGTTATACACTTAATGATTAGGCTATATATTACTTAATAATACATCATAGTTTATTAGTTGATTTATATTTAGTTGCAAGTCTCTTAATCTGCAAAGTAGCCTTACTTGTAACTGATGTCAACGAGATGTATTGAAGTTAAAAGTACAATATTTCCCTCTGAGATGTAGCGGACTAGAAGTATGAAGTTACATTAAATGGAAATACAAGTACCTCAAATGTATACTTAAGTATATTTGAGTAGGATACATTTCAACTTTACATTTCACTGAACTGAATGAAGACTTGTGTTATTGTCTTTTCATAAAGTTTACATTGATGCGTTTCAGGTTTTGTGACTATTTTCTTGTTCTGGAAACAGGAAACCTATTTTGTTACAGAAGCTGAGGTGGATAAAGTGAAGAGAAAAGGTCCACAGTAAAAAAAAACAGGCACTTCATCATAAAATGATACATTTCCTGATTTATGACATTTCATTGATTTACGGTAGCTTCTGCTCTGTCTGAGCCGACATGAAAGCAAAGAAGAGACGGGAAGGAAGAGCTTCAGATGTGATGCGATGGCAGAAACCGACTTTCAAACAACAGTAAAAACAGATGCAGGGAGACACATCGAGGGGCTCCTGTAATCGCTTCAGCCGAGCCACCGACTGCACAGTGGCTGTAAATGTCACTGGATACAATGGAAGGAGTTTTTCTTCCAGATACAGAGCCGAGGGGCCAGAAGTTTCAGCGAGAAGCCTCTGAAGGTGACAGCTCCTGGTTTTAAGAGGGGCGACGAGGTCGGCTCCTGTGAGGTCCCGGCTCGGGTTTCCTGTTGCCTCTGACCCCTCGTGTCAGCTGTCCCGAGTCGGTGCAAACAAAGCGACTGCTGCAACGACTGTCTGGACAAACTCCGCTGCATTCAGATCAGTGTTTGAGTAGGGGGAGCTCCTCTGCTCACTGTCTGCTTCTGGTAAACCACAGATGGCCTCAGAGGTGACTATAATGACTTATAATACAGTGACCGAGAGAGACCAATATGACTGTACTTTGAGGAAACACATCAATGCTGGAGTTACAGCAGGTACAGTGTGTAGCATTAAGGGGGTTCTATTGGAAGAAATGTATGATGCTATCAATGAGCACGAAGGCTTTAGTGCACAATCACCTGAAAATAAGAATCGCCTTAGAATGAGCCCTTTATATCTCCATACAGAGCGGGTTCCCTTCGCCATGTTTCTACAGTAGCCCAGAAAGGACAAACCAAACACTGTCTCTAGATAAGAACGTTCACGTTTTTTTGTGTTTTCGCATCGGCCACCGTGGTTCTCCTGTGTTCACGAGAATGAGACGGACGCTGTCGACGGCGCAAAGGCATAAGAATAGAAAAGACAGCGTTCTGATTAAGATCACGATGATGTCGACAGACGGGATCACTCGTTATAAATCCCAATGATGGCTCATAAACAGCATCCGGAGACATTCTAAGAAGATGCACGTCTAACACATTTTAAATCCAACATAGAAAGAAAGGTTGACTCAACGCACCATCTCAAGACAAAGAGGGAAAGGAAAATAGATACTGTTGTTGTATATATAGATATTTGGCCACTTGTGAGGTCAAATGTTTTAATGCAAGCTAAGCTCCTCTCCAGACTCATTCACTGGCTTTTCTTAGAGGTCTAGTCAGTAAAACTATCCTTCAATATGTAGCGATTATAGACATTAAACAGAGTTCTGTTCCATGAATCTGGAATAAGCATCATCTCTGCATGCCAAGAACAGGGCTGCTGCTGGAGACTGTACATGTAAGGATTCTGCTGGGGAAGTACTCTGAGTTTAGGAGGCTGTTCACCTCTCACCATGCACTGAGAACTACTCTCTTTGCCTCAGTCTGAACTTTACAACTATATTATCGTAAAGGAAACAAAAGTAAAGTCTGCTCCTGTAAAATAAAGGAGTGCTTTTCTCTGCCACCGCCTGAATGATATGCTGCCATCTAGTGGAAGTAAAGTGACATTACATATTCATTCACAAGTTCTTCTGTTCCACAGTGGTGGGAAATACCTGCCAACATAAACTGAAGTACTGTACTTACGTACAGTTTATGCTGCTTTACACTCCTACTCCATAACATTTCAGAAGGAGATATTGTACATTTAATCAACTGCATGTATTTTGACAGCGAGCCCGGGCGATAATTCAGGATGAAGATGTATCGTCTTTCAATCGAATCATATCGTGATGAAATCATAAATCAAGTTATCGTGATGCACAATTATGTCCATTATGTACATAACTCAAATTTGTCATAAAATGGGATTATTTTGCACTAGAGTTCTTAATTAAATAAGAAAATGCTCAGTACTTTTCATGTCAAGTACTTAATTCACACGGGAGTACACAAAACCATGTGGTAACTCATATTGCTAATATATCTATTATATTACCAGAAAACATGCTATATCGTGATACATATATATATATATAGTTATCGAGTTATAAAAGGGCCAATATCGTGATAGATTTTGTCCATATCGCCCAGCCCTAAACATACACATATTATGAGATGATAAAACACACAATATGTTGTTAAAGATTGGGGCCTGTTGTCATGCTTCAGATGTTCTGCTTATTTTATGTTTATTTCCTATTTCATTCTACTCTTTTTTTTTAATAAACCTATTGATGTGTTTTTATACTGTCCTGCCTTTCTTTTAGATCGTTTCTTAATATCTTTTATGGCTTAATTAAAGCCCTTTGAAGTGCCTTGCAGTTTAGAAGTGCTATACGTGTACAATGAACCTCGCTCTGCCTCCTGTGTAACTTCAATGTGACTGTGTGAACATGTTTTCTATTGTGACTCGACAAAAATCTGAAAATCTGAACCAATTTCTCTCCATAATGTAAACATCAACATCGTACATCATAACGTCTCTCTGAGTTAAGACAGAAAGAAAGATTATAATCACACATAATCTGCTGTTTCTGTAAATGAATATTGACACAAATACTTCAGCAGAAGGCAGAGACATAGAGCAGCGTCTCGATCCTATACTCCCAGAAATGTGGAGACTAAAAACAAGATGTAGGGTGTGTTGTGAAATGTATTAATTATGTTTTAAGTCTCTTAAAATGCTCTCATCAACAGACATGTGAGTTAGTGTCTTGCTCAGCATTCTTACACATTAAAAGAGGAAAAGCTTTTTTACATCACAGTATTGTTTTACTATATATATATATATATATATATATCATAGCCAAAACAAGCTATTTGAACAACAATTACTTGACAATTTATAAACCAAACTGTAACACAGTACAACACATTTCAAAATACAACAACGGTTGCCCAAAGTGCTGCACATAGATAAGCGGTCATACAATCGAAAAGACTGGATTAATAAAAGTAAGTGATGTTAAAATCAAGACAAACTGACACAAATCACACAAAAGTTATATAATTGAGACAAAGAGAAAGACAAAAACAACTAGTCGAAGAGCAATTAAAGCAATATTCTGGATTCCCATCACCATGGAGATGTAAACGAGGAACATGTGGAGGAAGAGATTTGTCCAAGAGGAGTTGTCCAAGAACCGCGTCATCCCGTCACCCAAACCTGCACAGATGAAGACGAAAAGATGCCGTCAGTCCTCATTTTTGACTAAAACTTTGTCACACACAAGACAAACTCAATTCATGTGCACTCATGTTTAAAGACCTTCTTAATTCTTCTGAATTAACTGTAATTTATGTTCTTAAAGATTCTTTAGTCGAACCAGTAAACAGAAAGCTGCAATAATCTAAGCGGCTTGTATTAAAAGTATGTTTCAGCATTGTTGCTTTGAATTGCATTAGACAGCAGAGGTATTACTATCTTTTGGTAATTCAGTGTTTACATCCATTGTTCTTGCCAGACAGAGGACATGTTATATTAGGTTTACATGAATCATCTATCGCCATGTTTTTGATGGAGAAATGCCTGAGGGAAGCAGACTATCGCATCGATCTACACCCGTAGAGTCACATTAAAAGCTTGAAATGTTCCACCAGGTGAACACCGCTACATAATTACTGTGGGTATGTTTGGAAACACGGGGCGAAACGACGAGGACCGCGGCAAAATTGAAACGTTTGACTTACTTCCTACTCGGCCGTACAGTCGCAACGGCCCGAGCACACGAAGGACCTTCACGTCGAGGCCGAGGGCCTCCAGGAAGTACCAAGACAGCCTGAAGGGACAGAGACAGAAGTTTTATTTTCTGTTTTCATATGCAAAAATACAAATGTACACGCATTCTAACACTGAATATGAAACCAATCTGCTCATGAATAAGCCAAGAGCTGATGTGTTCTCCTAAGGTGACTGATGTTAAAAAAAGAGTGATTTTCCGGCACGAGTGAAAGGCATTGTGGGATACTCACTCTGCTAAGCTGATGAGCAGGTCCAACTTGTTCCAGCGGTCGCTGAGGTAACTCCCTTCATAGCCAAAGTCTCCCTTGGCCAACATCTTGATGAGTATTTCCACGATAAAAAATGCCACGACAAAGGTATCCACGATCTGGCAACGCATAATAAAAGAAGAAATAACCGTAGAAACAACAATGCTAACATAAGTGGCAAGAGTACTGTTGAGTTTACTCATAACTACAGAGGGACATCTTGAATGTATTGTATATAAAATAAGCGTTTTAGGTTGTCATTAGCCTGCTATGATTTTGCTAGACTAAAGTATGCGGCGTGTGTTTTCACGGAGAGAAAGGAGACGTTTTAAATTGTATCTAAACTTAAAAGAGTGCAGGTGTCACTCTAACCGCTAGTCCGTAGCTCCTCTCGTGACCGAACACGTCCATGAACAGAATGACGTAGTTGACGAGGACCGCCAGTATGGACACATAATCCAACCACGTGGAGGACGAGGTTAAAGTCACAACTCATGTTCATTCATTCATATCAACAACAGAGGACCGGCGATCACATACTAGAAAGACCTAATGGGACTAATGATGGCTAGTTTAAACGATGTTACACTGTGATAATTGCGACAGTGTAGCCTTTACTCTGAAATATACATATTGGTTTATATACTCAAGCATAGTCACGTTTGTATTATTCTTAAACATATTTGGGCAGGCCGGGTGTCAGACACAGGTTAAACTTGCAGCAGTAAGAAAGGATATGGGCTACAGGCCACTTTCAGACACCAGTCACGGGGTCTCGTGGTCTGTTTGAACCGGCCCAAGACCTCCGGCGCCAGAGTCGGGTAAGGTAGCTTCGTGAAGTCGCCGGCTGCTGTGCTGAGTGGCACTTCAGTCATGATTGAGTTACAGCAGAGTTACTCTGGAGGGAGGTGAACAGAAGAATGGGCTAAAGTGAAGAAAAACAGATCATGCATTGCATATATCACACATAACGCTGTCACATATTAATGTTTTAGCATTTCCGGTTAACTCGTGAAGGTGGAGCTAATGTGTGTGCTGTTGTGTCCACCATTGTAGACGTAAACACTCCGAATGTGTCCCAGTTCATCTCGTGTTGCCCTGTATGCAAATGAGGTCAGCTGACCGGAAGTAAACATGCCGCCAAGGTGCCGTTGAAACGGTCTTTTCAAACGGTTCATCCTTTTTCATAGAAGGCCAAACATTAAAACATGAAGACATTACAGTGTCTAATACATATTTGACAGTAAACAGCTGAAAGGTGTTTGTATAATATTATTACACGTTATTATGAATAACCACCAGTTTCTGGACGTATTTCTGATCATGGACTCTCTAAAAAATCATTTAAAAAATAATATTTTGTGTCAGATTATTGATGTTTTTTATTTAAGTAAGCTAGATATTACCATAGTTGGTCAAATTAATTGGTTCATTATAACTCATTAAAACTGTAGATAATGTTTAATATTTACCTTCATTATGTAACCTGACACAAACTTAGCTAACGTTAGCTAAACGTGAGTTAGCACTTGAAGCAGTTAGTTAACGTTAGCTATATTTGCTGAAGCTGAACTAAAATTACTAGCATGATTCTTGCAATGTTTGGGTTGTATTCACATCTTGTACTTTTTGTACAAATGCCTCAGCTAAATAAATTAACTGTAACATTAGGTGTTAGCTGCCTAATGGAGAGGCTTAGCTAACGTTAGCCTTAACTGGCATGAAAAAGACCAAAGGATCTAGGTTGGTACTCTTAGGTTTGCTAAACACAAGCAAGTAACTTATTGTTAAAAAATATGACATAACCCAATATCTATTGTGTCTATTTTGCATCAAAAGTACTTACCAGAGACAAAAAGTTGACTTGTAGTCCTTAGAAGTCCGTAGAAGTCCTGAGTCCGCTTAAATTCTTCTTGTAAATGTTTCTTAGAAATCCGTTGGGGTTAAAATGACCTTTGAGTTAAGTTAACCTTGACAGGTACTGCATGTGAAGCTCAAATGTTGTTTTAGTCTAAAAACACCACATTTAATGAAAAGACAATATTACCACTGAGGGGCCGGGCGCCTTTAGTGACAGCCAATGAAATTGCAGCATTTATTAACGCTGTCATCGTGCTGGCTGATTGGCTGGATACAGTTTCGAATCCCAGTTTAGGGGGAAATCATGTGACACGTGATCAACGATAAATATAAATTGAGAAATGTGAATCCCACTATTGCTTCTTCTGATGATTATTTGATCGTAGTGGCAGACATGTTAGTGCTAATGTGACCGGTATATTTAATTAAAAGACTATGAAATCAAAGGCAGTGTAGAGGTTAAAATAAATACTAATAAAAATACTGAGGCCAATCAAAACTTGACATTATATCAAGTACTGGACCTACTTATGGCTGGTATTAACCAACAGCTTTCTTACTGTGTTTACACGTGTTGTGGAGTACTACTGCAAATGTGAAAAGCAAAATGTAAAAAGTCTTTTATGGCTCCAGAGTGTGTCCGACAGTGTTATAGGCAGTGGTGGAAAAAATATTCAGATCCTTTACTTGAGTAAAAGTATGGCATGGTTGTTGATGTAAGAGAGACAGCAAGAAAACATCTGACCAACGCCAGGGAGAACATTTCCCAGGCCTACCTAATCACTAACCCTGATGCCTGCAGACACATGAGCTAACTTCAAATCACATTCATGAGACAATTTGTCTAATTTCAAATGAGATTTTAGAGGAAATTGTGCATAGTTAGAAAATCATTTCACAACAGGTTAATTATAGAAGCCCATTTCCGCCAGCAGAAAATAAACAAAAGTCACTCCAAAAAAAAAAAAAAATAAATAAAAATAATTGTACGTTTTTTGTTTTTTTTACTGGGGGGGAAAAAAGTTACAATTTGTCTAATTTCAAATTAGATTTTAGAGGAAATAGTGCATTGTTATAAAATCATTTCACAACAGGTTAATTATAGAAGCCCATTTCCGCCAGCAAACAAAAAAGAAAATTCACTCCAAAAAAAAAAGTTTTTTACTGGGGGGAAAAAGTTAATGAGTAAAAAAAAAAAAAAATAATAATAATAGTGGCTCCCTGTGGTAATGAAATCCTAAGGATTAGGTATCTTTAGGATTTTCCCTACATGAGGGCCACTGTAGCTCTCCAACTCACTGGGAAAGTGAGAACTCTACAAAACATGAGAATATGAACCAATTTCTCTCTACAATATAAACATCAACAATCTACTGTATCTGTAAATTAATATTGACTGCAGTTTTGAAATTCAGAGACATCTGCAGACCTTCCAAGGACAACAGCTGCTTCACTGGAATGAGAAGAGGGCCGGCGAAAGCTCAAGAACCAACTCTGAAAGGCACAGCCACCCTCTACACCTGCAACCACGTGTGTCTAAACAAGATTGGTACATTACAAAGACGTCTTCTATTCAGAGGGCACTTTGTTTGCACAGTTGCTAAGTTGCTGTTTTTGTTGAGTGTCCCACTGAGCTCAGCCCACTTCATTCTTTTTGTTAAGAAGAATAAAGGCGCTCGTTACCAAGCAGCACTTTTTACGTCTTGTGTCTGTATCAGCCGGCTGTAATCAACTGTCTGCTGTACTTTCTCCCCACGGTGTTCCTGACAGACCAACACACAGTACAACATCAAACTTTATGGATTTAAACGTATAGATCGGGAGATATCTCCGGAAAAGTCAAGGTGAGCAGATAAAATGGTTCCAGACAGTTTGTTGCATCCACTGTCCAGAGTCCGCTTTGAAGACAAAATCAAATTCTTTGCAAGTCAGCGTCTCTCTTTTGCAAGAAGCAAATGGTTCACTCTGTCCGAGACGGAGAGCCACAGCGACGTGTGGAGCATCAAGCCACCGGATTTCTCTCTTAAACTGCACAGATCTCTGTCAGATCCTCAGAGGAAAGAAAGAAAGACGCATTCAAATCTAGATGTGCCTCGAATCAGTGAAACGAAGAAGAGAACCGGAATATTTCTCCCAAATGTTGCACACGAGAGTCACCGGAGGGAAGAATCTCCAAAGTTCATCACATCGTACAGGCCTCCCGGTGCTCTGGAGTCTGAGCTCATGTTTGTCAAGAGTGGGAAGTACCATTGTGGGCCTTACAAGAACCCCAGACCACATGGCTTCAGACCGGTACGTGTCTGCAAGTACGCTTCATACCTTCTTCTGTATGTTTGTCCTGTGTATGGTGAACGCCAAACATCTCTGTGGTTGTACTGTTTGATTTGACCACAAGACGGCGATAAACACAAAAGTAAAACATTTATTTATTTTTTATAACTGATTCCAGCTCAATGAGGACCTTCCAGACATGATTACTACATGTGAGAGAGATCCTGGTAACCTGAAGTTTAAATTAAAACACTTGGACAAAAGTAAGTGAATTAACTTCATCTTTAGTCGTTTTTCTGATTTCCTTTTGGCTGAAACTTTGTCTTAGAATTTAGTAAATGTTTTCATTTGCATTTTGTGTTAATGGATGTACAGAGAATAATAACTGCACTTAAAGAAGATTTGTTTAGGGAGGGTGCAGCGTGTCTTATTTACATTTTAAAACACCGTTGTAAAAAGAGACAAATGACTAACTGGATGAATATATTGTCTTTTTTTCCAGTCCGGACCCCCAGATCCGGGTCAAACTCAAGTTCACGGGACACCAAGACCAGGATGGACACGTATAGACCTGCCGAGCCCAGATGGGATGCGGAGCTCGTTCTCCCTCAGCTGCTCTGGCCTCCAAGTTCAGCCTCATATACAGTCAGTGGTGTTTGGCTTCACATCGACATGAAGGACCACTTCTATGTCACATTTTCTCAAAGGGGTCAGACTCAAACTGCAATCACTTAATCATCATGCAGATTGTAAAAGTTATGACTTAAAGGACTTTATTTCATGTGATTACTACATGTTAGAGGGAGATATTGTAGTTTTCACTACACTACATTTATCTGACAGATATATTTACTTTCAGATTAAGATTTTCCATATTGATCCAATAACAATCAGTACGTTTACTTTTGAAACCTGAAGTACATTATGTTGCTAATATACTTTCACTTCAGTACAATTTTGAATGTCGGGCTTTTACTTGTAATGGAGTACTTTAATAATGTGGTATTGCTTCTCCTGATTACATGTCATCACGGTATGCTTTTAAGCTATGCAGGAAGATCATAATATCAACAAGCATAAGTGTGTCTACTAGAAAAACTAAAAATTAAATGTAGCTAAATATCTCCAACAGACCGTGTGATTTCTAATACTTTATGGAGAAACACAGCTTGTTTATTTCACATCGCTTGACTGAAGCCACCTGTTGTGTTTTACATTATTTAGTCCAACAGAAAGGGTGATATCTGTAATTTACAACAGGTGATATTATAACTATATTAATAAGAACATTGAATGTCTGTTTCACAGAGACATGGACGAAGAAGAGGAGCGTACAGCTCACTCTTGGACCGCGTGGAGGAGAAACTCTCTAGATCGTGGAAAAATAGATCATGACTTTCTCTTTTAAAAAACTCTTTAAGACAATATATATTTGGTACTTTCTTTAAATGGTGCATTAAGCATAACATTTTAACAAAGAGACTATAGTTGGGATGTAGAACAAAATCAACTGGACACGTTTTGATAGTTGGGATTACAGGACACAGCAAATATATATATATATATATATATATATATATATATATCTTTAAAGTTCATGTCAATAATAATAAACTTAAAGCCATTTCCCAACGCATATTGTGTTTTTTAATTCATCTGAAGTGTTTTTACTATCTTGCAGGAAAAGGTTTGGAACAATATCAATAAAGTTTAAATGAAATATATGAACATTGTCTCTCTACTGTAGAAGTTACAGTTTGTTAATGTTGAGTTGTGACGTTGTGAAAGGGACTAAATAGAAGTGACACATTTAAGGTGATGGAGGAAGACGTGCAGCGACTGTTGGTGTCATGAAGGCCACATTACGGAGCCCACTGGTCCACTGACAGCTGCTCATTCCGTACCCCGAGAATGAGAAACATGTGAAGTCCACACGTGTTCTGAAGCATATCTGAAATAGCTGCACATATGTGTTCACCGAGTCATCTGTGACGACGTGCATAACTCGCAGACTAAATATAAAAATGAAAAGAATATCAAACCACATGACCTCACAGGCCGCCATGTGTTTCTCTTATTTTAATCCCATGTGATCCTTTGCAATACCGGACGATGCAATGAATGCTTCCGTCTTTGTCTTTTATGGCCATTTTATTGTATCATTGTTTCTGCTGTTTTTTGAGTTTTGTATATTTGTATAAAAGCACTTCTAAATTCCTTATATTTCAGAAGAAAGTAGTGTACTTTTTACTCTGCTACAATTATTTTACAATTAGTTACTTTTTACATATAAAAACAAATGATAGGCTTTTATGATGCAGTGCTATCCTAATCTAGCCAAAGTATCTAACATTGGCAAACTATAACATCAAAATGCTCTAAATAAAAAAATCTGCATAATGATACTTTTACTTTTGATACTTAAAGTACATTTAGCTAATAATACTTCTGTATTTTTAACTACGTAATATTCTTAATTTATGACTTTTACTTGCAATGAAGTATTTCTAGACTATGGTATTTGCAGAGCTGGAAACTAACTAAGTACATTTACTCAAGCACTGTACTTAAGTACAGTACTCAAGCACTGTACTTAAGTACAGTGCTTGAGGTACTTGTATTTCCATTTTCTGCAACTTTATACTTCTATACACCACTATACATCAGAGGGAAATGTACTTTTTCCTCCTCTACTTTTATCTGATACCTTAGTACTTCCTGTTACTTTGCATATTCATATAAATAATACAAAATCAACAAAACAATCATTGTTATGGATAAATATATAACTTTATTGATCCTTTGATCAAACTATACAAAGTACAGAAAAAACAAGCCTCACCTTTAATAGCTGCAATATTGAAGTAATTTACATATTAAAGCATCTATAATTCAAATTCAACAATATTATTCTTTCTCCGGGGCCATTGTGCATAATGAGAACTTTTTAAAAGTATATTTTGATGGCAATACTTTAGGACCTTTAAGTAAAATGTGTGTGCGTATCTCTACACTAGTGGTTACTTCTTCCTTATGTTTAGTGTTACGTCTCACTGTGAGAATAAACCAAAATATGAAGACCAGCTGGTGTTTGTTGTCCTCCATGCACGGTGGGTTGTGGTGGCTGCAGTGAGAAGTGCTGCTGCTTTTCCTGCTTCTTCTCCGGCCAATCATTTTAAACAAAAACACGCGGACGAATGGGGCGGCGCTGTTTCTGCACACACACACACACACACACAAACGAACAGAAAAAGGGAAAACACGCCGACCCACCGAGCTGAATCTACGGTATGTTCACATTTCACCTTTTAACGTTACAATCACGTGCGTTTTAAATGCTACCTGGATGTCCGCGTGTGTTTTTAAAGCGGATACACACTAAACTTCTAAATTAAATGTACCATTGTCGCCTCAACTATATTGACGATAGTTGTTTTAATTTGATTAAAAACGCATTTAAAACGCATAGGCTAGCTTACAGTCTGTGGTCGGATCAATAACGATGAATTATTGATGGTAAAAGTAAAAAAAAAAAAAAAAATGGTGTGACGGAGCAACAGGTGATCCTGGTTCCCGGGCAAGACGCGTGATTGACAGCCGTCTTAGCCAATCGGCTGGCAGAGAACGGAGTGCACGCGCCAATCGCGCGCGTCCGCAGTGTTTCGTGTGGGCGTTGATCCCAGACTGACAGCGGTGTCATCGGCGGTAGAGCCACACTGGGACACCGAGAGGACAGGCAGGCAGGCAGGCAGGCAGGCAGGGTGTCTCCGCTTCTGAAGGAAGGATTTTTCTGTCGTCGTTGCGACACAAGTGGTGGAAATACAACGTGAGTTGAATTACGGCTGTTTAGACGCCGGAGAGGACCGTGTGTTTTGTGTGATTATGTTGCATGTTTTCTCTACTGAAGGCTCAGACTGGTAGGTAGACAATTCTGGACTGATCATAAAATAATGCACCTGTCGTGTATATACTTGTTAAACCAACATCCAGATTTAATACCGAGCCGTTGGAGGCTAAACTCCCTTTTTTTTTTTTTAAATCACAGTTAAGGATGTAGTACTTTATTAAACATGACAGTGAAACACAGGTAGGAATGTTAAGTGATACCCTATGAGATGAATTCATTCAACTTAGAACAACATGGTGGCTGTAAGACATTCCTTTGGATTGATGGTGGCTTTAAGCTCTTCGTTGTGTAACTTTAAGTTTGAAATGAAAGTAATTTTCTGTCATGGTGCTTTGGATCCTTTCCAGCCGGTATATATATATATGTATATTAATATACTGTCATTGTGATATCAGAGTAGATGTAGTATACTGCTCAGAAGTCTTATCGTGGTGGTAAAGGAGGGTTTCTGTAGCAGGTGACGCACTACTGTGGACTTTGACTGACATGAAAAATGAACACGCCCATCATTCATGCTCATTTCTCAAAGAAAAGCTTTGTAACTGCACAAGTAGACAACCCTAAAATAACCGCCACACGTTAAAAAAATCAAGATATTCTGTACTGCTGATTTCCTCCTCACAGATTATATGATAGAGACACATTACACATGTTGATTTGATCCATTGTTATCATAAAGTGCAGCTTCTATTTACCTTTTTAAATAAAACATGGCGTGTAACTTACATGACTCAGTTTGTTGACTTTACGCCTCTTCTCTTGTGCTTTTGTTCACCCGATGATTATGTCTTCAGACTCGAGAGAAGGTAGTGAAATTAAATGTGCTGTAATCCTGTAATTGCCGCTTGTGGCCACAGTTGCTGTTCAGTCAAAGTTGCACAGTCTTGTTTTAAGTGCTGTCTTGTGTTTCAGCCACAATAACATTTGCAGTTTGCTTTCAGGTAATCTCTGCAGTCGTTTTTGGAATATCAGCAGCTCTGAGGATTATCGCCGGACTGGAATTGGATCACGCCTCCCAAAACCGCCAATCCCTCCTCATGAGGAAAGATGGGGAATGGATTGTCTGAACAACCCGGCTTCCTCTCCAACGTCCCGTTCTTCCAGTCGTTTCACATCGCCATCCTCGGCCTGGACTCGGCGGGCAAGACCACCGTGCTGTACCGACTGCAGTTCAACGAGTTTGTGAACACGGTGCCCACCAGAGGTTTCAACGCGGAGAAGGTGAAAGTGTCCCTGGGCGACCACCGGGCCGTGACGTTCCACTTCTGGGACGTGGGCGGCCAGGAGAAGCTGCGGCCCCTGTGGAAGTCGTACACGCGATGCACGGACGGCATCATATTCGTGGTGGACTCCGTGGACGCGGAGCGCATGGAGGAGGCCAAGACGGAGCTCCACAAAATCGCCAAGATTTCCGAGAACCAAGGGGTGCCCCTGCTGGTGGTAGCCAACAAGCAGGACTTGAGAAACTCTTTGGGACTCGCCGAGATTGAGAAGTTGCTGGCGCTGAAAGAACTGGGCCCGGCTACTCCCTGGCACCTGCAGCCGACCTGCGCCATCATCGGGGACGGACTCAAGGAGGGCCTGGACAGACTCCATGACATGGTCCTGAAAAGGCGGAAGGCGCTGCGGCAGCAGAAAAAAAAGAGATAGACTTGTCGTGATAAAGACTTGTCGTGATACAGACTCGCCTGCTGTTTTATATGTGAAGGAAACAAAAAGGATGTTCTCCTGGGTGGACACGGACATGTCCACGTTCAAAATGCTGAGTTTTATCAGTCCTAAAGCTCCAGGTCCGGGTCATGTGACGATGCTGGTGATCAGGAAGTGACGGTTAAAGGAATACAGTATGAAGATGGGAAAGTTTCAGACATGTGTGGCTATGCTATAAAGAGTTTATACGGATTAAAAAGCACTGAGGGTTTGGGGTCTGGAAGGGTGAAGGAAGTTAAGGATGTTTCATGAACGACTGTTCCAAACAACATTACCAAAAAAAAAGTAATTTAAAGAAAACTAGTTGAAGGTTTATTTGGTAAATGATTGAACGTTGTTACACCAGAGGAGCAACAAAATATCCGTTTAATTTGACTGTTCCTTACGTTATTATATCTGGTTCATTTTCTACACTGGACTTTCTTTGTGAAAGAAAAGTATCACCATGCATTAGTGCATTATTATCGATTTGCTTGCTGTCTTATATATATCTTTTTTTTAAAAGCACTTTAGAGTATCTCTTCGTATGAAGTTTACAGTTTCTAAATAGAGCATATTGTGTTGGATTTTACAGAAATGTTTGGGCAAAAGGCAACAGATGCAACTGTAGTTGGTCCACATTGTCATTAGACAGGTTACGCATTGTGTTTTTGCTTAATAAAACATATTTAGAGCAATGTTGACGGTGGTATGGAGGGTGTTATTATGTCCACTCGGTTGTTCAAGGGTTGGTGTTTTCTCAAAGACGTTCAGGACTGTAACCTTGCATTCATTCGGGTGTAGACGAAGCGAGCAATTTGTGAAAACATCTGTAAACTTTGTCTTCTAACAAGGCTTTTAACCACCGGTTCCCCCAGTGGAGCTGCCGCACAGCACACGTTACAGAACCTAACCTAAACTAAACGCATGCTTTGCTCAGTCGACCTTTGATCTAATTATCACTTTTAAATGTCCTCGCTTTCATTTCGTGCCAACTTGCACAATGATTGTTGTTGACACAGCAACACGCCCCAAAAACCTGAAGGTCCGTTTTGAATGGAGGAGCTCAGAATCGTCTGTAATGGAAACTTTGACGTGCCTACGATCAGACTGTAGCTTTCATTTCTCACTAAACGTATGTCGTCTAAGGAGCTAACTTTATACAGACACACATCTGACATCACAAAGACTAATACGAAAAATACAACAATCCAAAGTTCTCCGCAGTAAAGACATGAAACTGGTCTTTCCGCTCTTGGCTCATGCAATGTAAAGGGTTAAGAGATGCACTGATAGAGCTCCGGTAGGCCGTCATCAGGACTTGAAAATGTTGTCGGGGCAGTCTGGAGGCCGGATCCAGTGCAACAGGCTCGGGCAGGAGACTGAAGTATTTCTGGACTGAGCTGGGTGGATGTGCAGCGCAGTGTGTTAACGCCACTTGCTCCCCCCCCCCATTCCTTTGAAACAATTAATGACTGTGAAGCCCGACAGCCCGGTAGCAGCAGCTGGCTTTCTAAAATAACTCTGTGATGCAGAGATATCTGCGCTGCTCACAGGCCGGATCACCAAACGTGCTCCTCCGACCGCATAAATATCCGCTCCAGTTAGATGTGGTGATAGTGACCTTGATGTGGGGGTTTTGATGCCGTGTCTCGGGGGGACTGTTGTGTTTGGAAAAAGAAAACTACACGTCGTTAGCATTCATTTTCACATAGTTATATGACTCTCGAGCTACCGCAGAATCGAACTGAATGTTTTGTGGCTTTTTTTACGACTTCATTGGATAGTTAAAAGCAGATGGGTGGGGTGGGGTGGGTGGGGTGGTGGTGGGGGGGGTCACGAGTGAGGAAGATGACACCAAAGTGTCCTGGCTGGATATTTGACTCCCAGAATGCCCCATTTCTTTTGTCAAAAGCTGATGAATCATGTTTTGGGAAGCCCGGTGCCTCTTCCCAACTTGTTTGCTCAGGAAGGAAACTCAAAGGGCAAAGGCACATTCACACTTTTCCAGATTCTACTTCCTTTTTCTCAGAAAGCCACGTCAGCTTTCTGTGTGTTTGTGTGTGTGTGTGTGTGTGTGTCAATTAATATGTCATTTCCTGCTTCGCCTTGTTTGTACTTCAGGCCATTTCTTTTGATCTGCTGAGGCCCTCACCGGGGGGATTTACTGTTTATTGGCTCTGTAAATCAAAACGCATGTTACCTGTCTGTTGCTGACTCAGTTTAATACGTCTAAAACAATAAGGAGAGAGTAAAACAACCAAAAATCACCTTTCTTGCATGCAGAAAGAGATCCCTCGTGTTCAATCCTCTTTCTCAGCCTTTTAGCCTCGTTCTTGATTTCGGGTGAATGAATCTCTCGTCCGGGGGGCCGTGCATTAACCCGTTAACCTCGGCGGATGGTGCGCTTGGCACGAAGGGCGCTCTAGCCAGCACAAAGTAAAAGCTCACTGCAGTGTCCTCCGTGTCTTATTTGGAGGAGCTCATCCATGCGAAGAATTCCTTCCCGTTACTGCTATTACAGTGTGCTGCACTGGAGACACGCCTGAGGCAGGATCAGGTTTGACGGTTTACTTTCCAGGTTGGGCAGGCACACATGCTGAATACTGTACAAAATGTTCTACCTTGTGGGTTTTGTTGGGAACACATGTAGAGCAATGACGTCCCTCTGCAGCATTCGACGGAGCTGAGAGGAGCCGCCGGTTCCAGAGGGAGTTTTCCCCGCTCTGTAGATTCCTTTAATGACATCCTCAGTGATCGTCGACACAGACACACCGTGGAAACACTCTCGGCAGACTGTAACACACGTTATCAAGGAGTCTCATGGATAACTGAACGATAGTTTCTATTTGTCTTAATTTATTTCAACTTAAATTCTAAGACATCATGTTTGCCATATGGCAGGTGGCTTTAAATACTACAATACCCATGAGCCTCAGCCACTGTTGCCTTACAAGATGCGGCAAATTCAGAAAGTATTGTTGCATTTGAGGATAAAAAGCACCACAACTATATATAAACCATAACTATAATACAACTAACATTGACATAATCCATAACATTAAGCGTTGAGCTGCGGGGTTTAAGTTTGACTGAATGTTTCTTCCTGAGATGCTTCTTGGGAGTCGTAGTTCTGTTTTTAAAGGGTGGGTCTGTTATTTTTAGTTTTTTAAAGGTTTGTATGACTCTGTAGCTTCCCTAGTGATGTTCCTCATGTATTCAAATACATACATCAAAACAATTTTGGTAAAAGTACGTACGTTTTTGCGTCAAAATTATATTTCCCCAAGTCGTTCTAAAAACGTTTCCCCATATGACCTGACGTAGGTTTCTGCAGGATTAAATTCTACATATATTTGCATAACATTATATCCTCAGTACTCGCACGGAAGTTAACACGGTTTCAGTTCCTTTTCGGGAAAGGCCGTTCGTGGCAACATAAAGCGGTGATGATATTCTACATACAGTGTACACTTCAACACGGTTATTTTGGTGGCTAAAATAGAAAAGAACGCAGATGGACTTCCCTTTTGAGGGCAACTGATTTTACAGTACTTTTTTTGTCAAAAACAAAGATATTTTTGAAACATGTTTTGGTGCATCAACCAGGAGAATCTCATGTTCATACATGCCTTGGAAGCTACTAACTGAACCCTGGATGCCCAACATAACAACTCACGCTTTAAAACCAAGGCACTCCTTCAATACACGCTCAAGCACCCTGTTCAGCCAAAGTGACACCAGTATGAATAAATGCTAACCGGGAGAATAAGCTTGGATTTCAAAGGCAAGAACTTTATGTAAGCTGTGGGTGTGTGGAGACAGTAGGTCAGACTCTGACACGGAATACCTTAATATATTGTATTTTCTATGTTTGCCAGGAGTTAGAAAGCACAGATGTAATGTTGGGAACTGCAACTTATTGTGAAGTAGAAGTCGAAGAATGTTGATATCCGCGTCTCCCAAGTAGCTAAAGCATCCTTTGTTCCCTAAGCCTTACCCAGACAAGGTCTTTAAGCTAAATCTGTCCATATTTAAAAGATAAATGAAAATGTAATACATTTGTGTTAGCAATAAAAAACAACGTATCCCGTGAGTTTTAGCCACAAAGGTGTCAAAGCTAGAGCTGTAGCTGTTACTGAAATAATTCTCTGTTCAGGATGACAATGAGAAACGACATTGAGCAAAGAGAGCCCGGTGGGACTGTGGCGCTCCATGAGGTGCATTGAAGTGTAAATGATCCTCACCAAGGTTAAAATAAGTAAGAGATAAAAGGGAACCTGAACACGAGTGCATGCATGTGGGGTTTGTATGTGCGAGGCAACGTGTAAATGCCTTTTCCTGACCTTGAACCCTGGGCTGCTCTGTTAACACTCACGTGCGTGCTCAGACGCAAGAATTCTCGGAAATCTTCCTTTGAAAGGTTAAAGGCATGTTCTGCCGTAAAGGGAGGTATATTTAAAAAGGCATACCATAAAGCTCTTTTTACTGCGTGGCCCGTGACACAGTAATGTTGTGTCAAACTGCACGACTTCACTTTCCCCCATAAATCCACCTCCAGAGGGTTCTCTCATTCTGCTGAGTTTGGAGATTAATCCCATTGTGTACTTTAAAAAGAAGACATCGCAGTATATGCATACTCCTGGCCTGTTTATTATGCAAGGTTATCGTGACGGGATTCATTTTTCCTCCCCGAGTCTATTGAGAGCGAGTGGCCTATTTACATGTGAATTCCTCCCTGTGGCCCTGCAGCCTCGCTCAAAGCACCGAACGGGGCCACCTGCAAGGGGAGAGGGAGGAGGAGGAGGAGGAGGAGGAGGAGGGAGACGCTGTTTGAGGAGCTAGAGAAGTGCACTCCTGTTTTCTTTGGTGCAGAGAAGAGGAGCTGGTTTCATTAATCCCTCTGGATCCATGGAGACAGAGAGTGAGCTGTGGCAACACGAACACAGGCAGAAACCGACAGACGTTTCTTGTTTTCCTCACCTGAATACTGATCCTCCATCAGCTGGTAGTGCTGTGATAAGACATTTTTTTAAATCACTGATTTCATATTCTGGCCATGAAAAACAGAAATATGACGAATAGCAGAGTTTATGTTGAAATAAACAAACCGCATTTCCCACTTAAAATACAAACTAATCTGCTTTTCTAAATACGCGATGCAGGATTATATGAGAGACTCGTACTCAGTTGTGGAGTATATTTACTCATAACTACTGTATAATTTTGAAACATTCAAATTTAGGATTGTGCCGTATGAGGATACGACATCGATTAAAAGCGTCTCCACAGAGAGATCGTTGGTATCCTGCTACAGTGCACTTTCTATCAGTTGCAGTTCTATGATTTCCCCTGCACACTGCAGTGCATGCTAAATGATTAGCGCCGCTGCTTTATAAAAATCTCCCCAAACTCATTATCGCCAAGCCTATACTTTCAGCATTGTGAGACGGGGGAGGTGTGAGGATCAAATGCTTTTAGACACCGTTTAGTCTCTCCACCCATGGAGCGGAGGAGAGACAGCTGACGTGAAGGAAACGTTGTCACAAACAGATTCGGTCTAACATGTTGACAGATTCGGTGCTTTTGTGTCGTTAGCCTTGAAACTATTCACTTAAAACAGATAGATGATTCTGTTTTTCCCTCATTGATCTCCATGAAGTTCGCTGGCAGTGATGTAATAAAGCCACGGTGTGTTTTATGTGGAGAGAGCACTACGCCAGACTCCATTTAAAAAAATAGCCTTTTAAATGTTACATTGATTGTCAGCAACGGTAATTTAGGAGCCAATTCGGCCTTGTGTGCTCTGATAAGTGTGGCATGCAGTTATCACACTGGTCATAATTTAGTTTTTATGAAAACTCAACTTCTGGCATTTGCTCAATGATGTTCTTCACCGCTGTTTTAGAAGAAGGAAATAACGCGAGTTGACAGGCGAACCACCTTTAAAAGTGACAGATCTTCTGTGAATATAATTTATGCCGATGTGAAAGGTGGTTCATGTGGATTTCAAAAACTGATACATATTTGGTAAAGAAAATGATAAATAAAGAACCTTAAAAGGTGTGGTGATGTGTTATTCTGTGGGGCTACGTTAGTTTGTTTGTACTGTTCAGCAACTTGCATAATAATAAAAAAACAATATGAAAAGGAAATATGATAAGATTTGATATATTTGTACCATATCGCCCACCCCGACTCATTTAAGATAAGCCGTTCTGCATCAGTACTTTTGATACTTTCAGTACGTTTTGCTCATGAAACCTCAGGAAACCGACAATCCAACAGTGATGCCCACTTCATCAACACCTGGACAGGTGTGTGGAAGTGAGGAAGTAGGCGGGATTTGAACTTCTCTCTAAAGCTTAAGGTGTTAAGGTGATACTTTACTTTACTTTACTTGAAAGAAACTTGTTCGTTCGATGTGTCGTCCAACTAAATAGGAAGTCTTTATGGCGGTTCTGAACGTCCAAACTCAAAGGTTGGGTGGAAAGATGGCCGTCACAGAGACGATCGGCAACAGCAATTGTTCAAATATCCTCCAGGGTATTCATAGTAGGACATATGATTTCTTTATACTGCACAGAAGTCACAGGGAGGAGGTTGGAATGGTTTGGGGGCTGCATAAGCATATGAAGTACTGATCTTTACCTCACGGTCATGGACCTTCATCAGTGGTCAAATTAAACCTTTTCTTTTACATAAGCTATCCATGAAGACTGTTGGGTTGTATGAGTCATACAGTTGCACAATCATGCTTCATTGTTTGGTCTGCAAAGCCCAGTCTATGTTTCTGTTCACAAGGTTTTGGGTTTGAGGAGCAAAAGTCAATTTTAAAGATAAAGCGTTGCACTGACACTTTAATACACTTTCAATGTAAATGCCCAAAACTAAATGACAAAACGCAAGTTTGTGTCAAAGACAGGGTCAATATTCTCAAATTGTAGCAACAAGACACCAACATTTGATAAACTAAACCGTTTGGCCTTCAAGCAAAACCAAAATGTAACAGTTTCTTTGACAACCTGCACAGCTAAATGTTCTCATATTCAGACTATTATCACTTGTGTGCTGCGACAGTGTTTCCCGCGATGGACGGGCGACAGAGCTCGTGGGGTGACATTCCTCAGCTCAGCCTGTGTGAAAGCCTCATTTTCGAGGTGATGATTGCTCTTTCACCTCTCAGAGGAGCGTGACTGTCGGCAGCTGGAACGAGGACGGGGGGGGGGAATAAAAAATCTGTATGTGCGCGGCTGCGTGCACAAAATGATGGGAAAATGACTTTTTCATTCTCTCTGCCATTTTGAACTTGAACTTTGGCCCCACGCAGTTATAACCCCCTCCTGATCCACAGCGCACCCATGTCCAGACACAAATCTGGTCCACAAAGGGCCGTGTCCCCTCCAGACTATGGTATTGTGAGGCACAAGCCTGTGAAATCTGTCTTTGGTCTTGTTTGGGCGTGAGGGATTACGGCGGGTTTAGGCTGCGGTCTCCAAAGCTTTATGTTCTCACACTGACTGATGGTGGGGGAAAGTCATGGCGAGCATTGGGCTCGGTGGAGTCTTCATCATTCAACAGATGAGAGGCCCCGGAGTAGTTGAAAGATTTAGGATCCTTGATTCAGAGCTTTGTGCAACCAACAGGTTATGTTATGTGCTATTAAAAAGTAAAGTTTCATATAAGTTGAAAGATCAAAGCAGACGAGGAGGGAAGAACGAAAAGAAATAGATAGAAGGAATAAAAAAAGTCTTATTTCCTGTACCTAAACCTCAAATGAATGAACAACAAACATGATCAAATATGCTCGTGATGAGATCTACAGTTCGAATGTGAGAGCATCAACGTTTTTAGATAAACTGCAGTGCGAGATTTTAAGTTGAAATGTCACCGTAGTCTCTTCATCAGTGCATCTGCTGCAGAGTGATACACTTGTCAGAGGCCTTTGAGGGAATGAAGACGCAGGACAGTTGTTTGGTCTAGACGCTCTGCCCTCCGCGTGAGAATTGAAATTCAAATCAGATACTGTCTGTGATTCAACCTAAACGCCTCTTAGCGGTGTCGGCCCTGAAATGAATTCCCCATCCAGAAGAGAGACGTCTCTGCCAGAGGGTTCACACCGAGGTCGTACTCAACTCTTCTCTCTTTAGATATTTTAATTGCATGTCTGCCTCACGAGATAGCGTACAGTCAGGAGGGGGAGGGAAGTGAAATGCAGAAGTGGGATTCAAACATTTCAGAAGCACATAGCATGGGCCTGGGTTTGTGTGTTCAGTACTTATTAACTACTAGCTCGTTTTCAAACTTGTGATTTACATAATCCGTCTGCACCATTAAAATAAAAAATGTCCGAGCTAAAAACAAGACGTTACATAACTTCTAAAAATAAGGACCAAACACTTTATTCTGCTGAAGTATGTTGTGTTCATGCAGTTCAGAATGATTGGAAGAAATCCAGTTATGTTAAGCTAATAGTTAGCATGAAGTTTAACGTTTTGAGGTATATTGTGTTGTTTTGTAGAGTAGAGTGCTGCTTCTTAAAACCCGGAAATGAGTCAGCATTGAATACTATGTCATTATTCACCCATTCACACCATGCAAGGTGCCACCCGCCCATCAGAACCAACTAACATTGACACACCGTAGGCACAGCCGGGGATCGAACCCCCGATCCTCTGAAAGATGACCCCCTCTGCTCTAGCCAGTTTCCCCGACTCGTCTTTACGGTCTCGTTGCGTATACTCATGTGAGCTCGTTGTAGTTCATTCATAGCCTGTTGTTAGCTTAATTCTGCAGATTGCGTTCACAATTCATAAATCTTAAAAGTGGTGTTCATTTGTGAAGATCAAGCCGTGTAAGTATCATAAATCTTTGTTGGTCACAGAGCTTTTTTGTTTGCAATAATCCAAAATCCAAGGAAAAAAACTATTTTGGCTTTTTGTCAAGGGAACCAGTGCGTAAAAAAAAGACTTTATCCCAGAAGCTCTCGGTCAAAAAATGCAGATTAAAAAAGCCACCTCCAAACGCTCATATTAACAAGATAACGTTATTTAGTCGGTTGATCCAGCTGGGCCTACAGTTGTTTAGCTAACGGCATCAGCTAATTCGCTTTGTGTGGCACAAACGGTTTTAAATCTCCATTTCTAACCGGGCACCAGGATTTAAACATTTAGTCCAGCGTTATGAGTTTGATAAGGTTTCCTGTCCTCTCCTCTGGAACCTTCAGGGACACCAAATATAGCTGCTCTCAATGACCCACTTCACATTACCTCTAAATCTAATAGTTCTCATTGGAATCACATTGCCCTCCTAATCTAATCTGCGCTGAAACCGAAAACAACACCATTTCATTCCACCTCTGAACGAGAGGCGTCGATGTCTCTAACTGTGTGTGTTGCTTATTTCCTCTCCTCTAGTTTAATGGAGCTAGACGCTGCTGACCTCCTCTTGGTATAAACAGCACGACTCCCCTGATATTGGCAATAACACTGAGGAAGGTATTTAAACAGCCACAACACGAGGAGTCTCAGCTTGGAGTTCATTAACTGCGAAAGAAAAGAGAGGCTGAATAATGAACTGGGCCCTTTTTTAGTAGGGATGATGAAGGGGCGGGGCGGGGGGGGGGGGGGGGCGGGGTGTTATATTGATGTCCTCCATGATTAACACCCCTGACTCGCTGGTCAGAGCTTCCCAATCTGCCTTGATTTCCATGGCAATCAGAGCTAGCCTCTCACCGCAGGAGCCCGTAGCTTTATGAAGCTGAAGCTTTCTGCCTGGTTACACTGATTACAGATATTTTGATGGGTGGTGTGCTGGACCCCTCTGCCCCACATCGGAGCAGAAGATTCAGATAAGAGAGGATTGATTGGGTTTTTTTTTTTGGGAGTCTGGGTCTGTGTGCAGGCATGACCCTTATCTGCATCAGAGTCTCTGGGGTGCCTGGGGGGGGGGTACGCGTCTCACCTCTGAAGGTGGAGAGGCTGCACTTCGTCTTGTCACCCGTGGGGGTGACAGAACTTGTGGCCAAGATTAGGCCATTATCTTTAAAAAAAGAAGAAAAAGAAACTTTTGAGTCCATCGGAAGTCTTATCAGCTGTCTCCCGCTGCCATATCAGAGGCTGAGTGTGCAGCGGAACCTTCACGGCTGCAGGTTTTCTATGAGAACCAGACTCCCAACTCCTACACGGCGTAAAACCCTCGGGGGAGGGGAAAGAGGGGGCAGGGGTGGACTGGGTTACGTCCCCCTTAGCCCTCAGAGCCATAAATCAAAAGTAAATTAAAGTCAGGCTCCCCCAGCACATATGGGGCCCCTCAGCAACAGGACTTTCTTGAACCAGGACTGGGTTGCACGAGCTATTTGTGAATCCATAAGTTCTCAGTAACGATCACTGTAGTTACTAAAAACTCTCAGCTAGTAAACTTCAAGTAAAGACTTCCCTAATGTGTAATCTGTTGCAAGGAAACATTGATCTTATTCCGACTCATCATATCTCAGGCTTCTCTCATGCAGCATTTGTAGCTATACCTACGAAAAAATAATGCCATCATCCCACGGAACTGAATTTGTACATTACACCTGTAGTAATGAATAAGGAAGTATAAAGACTGTTGAGTATCTTGACGCAGAAAGAGAGACCAGGCTGTGTAGCAACAGCCAATCAGAAGCAATGAGCTGTAACATAAGTTTACAAAAATACATATATTTAACCTAACTGCCAATCCTTAAAATAGAAGCAACTTTATGACTTTGTTTTTATTTACTTGTGCATACTTGGAGAAATACGTGGAAGAGTAATTAGTATTAATGCGCTTGAGAGTGAGACGTAAACATTTGACTACCCACACCTGACTGATGTCTATTCTAATAATAATAGAAAATTGTTTGTGTGACGCACTTTCATAAAAAAGGAGATTTGAACCCGTATAAGTTTATTAAATTAATTATTTTGGAGCAGCGGCTACAGGACCTCATTTACAAGACTTCCTTCCTCGTGCTTCCTTAACACCTGCAAGTTACCCAAGTTATTAATACTGTGAACTGTAGTTTTTTAAATAATGGTGTTCTGTAAAGTAAACATACATCCATAGTTTTAATCAGTTACTGTCTGCAAGCTTGTACTCTTCTGGTGCGACTCTTTCCAAAAACACAACAGGGATGCAGCTAATGCTAATGTAGCCATTGTTGGGAGGTTTTCACCGCATGCACCACTTCAGAGATTTTACATTTTACACTGAAAAGGATACTATTATGTGCAATGTATTTGATTTTCTCAATAAAAGTACCTTTCATCTAGTTAGAAAGCCAAGTACCTACAGTAGATGTGCATTTAGATAGCGATGCTCTGCAACAATTCGGCAACAACTGATCTTTATCAGGTCGTTGTACAGAGCGAACTGTCTGCAGCTCCTCCCTTTTCTTTAGTCCGTCTCACATGGCAGTAGCTTCACTGTGCATTAGCCCTCACTGTCACCGAGCCAGCGTTAAGCCTCTTATCACTTTCTCTCCCACAGTGCTCTTTTGTTCGCGTTACTCTCGGTTAAACCTTGCATGTCCGATTTTTGGATTAATTTCCCTGCTTGAAGGGAATACAGTCTTAACATGTGAAAAAGGCCTTTGGGAATACCGTCTACGAAGTATGATAAATATAACATGATGTGCTCTCACATTGGAGTCATTTAACATCATTCATTAATATGACAGATGATTGGAGTTTTCTTGCTGGAGTGTTGCGATACAGCTTTCAAACGGATCCTTCCTCATTAAACTGTGACCACTGAGTGAGTCTGTTGCTTAGCTGAAGGGTCGTCCTTAATGAGCTCATATTCAGAGTCTGTGATGATCTTATGGAGCTAACCAAAAATACTTGCCTGATGACAAACGGTTGGTTGATGTTTGCAGGATTATGTTCCCACGCAGCTTAACTGCGTTCTTAATGTTGTTTGGAGGGAAACACATTTTCTCGGTTGCAGTTTTAATAAACATGTGATTACCATTGTAAACTGGAAACAAAACAAAACGCTACTTGGTCATGTTTAGGCAACAACAGTTGACTTGAAATTCATCGTTTTTTCACATTATGAAATTCAAAAAAAGTCAACATTGCATTTTGGTTTGGCACACAAACAGCAGTCTCCTGTGTTGACCCATCGATCTACTCCAATCTCTGCCCGACATGGACTTAACCATGCAGTCATTGTTAGGAGGCCAGGCCTGAAACCTTCACTGGTCCAAACTAATTCATAAGAACTGGAAGATTTGTAAAGAGACTTGCTTTACTCTTGAGTTTTTCCAATTTGACTTTTGGACCTTTTTGTACTAATAATCTTATTATGTTCAGTTCAGTTTAGATTGTTTCCACAGAGTTAAATCAACAGTGTGAACACGACAAAGCTAGTATTCATCGCAGCAGTGTATTGATTGTGTTTCATCGCTCAGGTATTCTCAGGTCACCTCCAAGCAAACTCTGCAAACCAGTTCGTCACCTCTGTCTGCATTTAAAGACACATTTCCTTCCAGATTTAATCCTTTCTTTTGTTCTCTGTTTAGAAACAATGTCTCCCTTTGTAGGGGATCAGATTATTCTCAGGTTTTTGGTTTTTGTTTCCACATTTAAATTCATCCAGCAAACATGTTTAAATTTACATCCACAAATCCACATTTAGATGAATAATGATGATAGTTTATGGTAATACTAATTAATAGTAATGTGTTTTTATTCTACAATGCAAAACGAAACACCGGCAGCCATCTTTAATAAATAAGTATTATCACTAATTAAAGCCTCATCAATATTCAACAACAAAATTTGACTCACAGCACAAAAAATAACAACCCTTCTCCAACATGTCTGTAACAAAAAAATGTACATCTCAATTCAAGTTTATAAGTCAATTTTGAAGACAGATCAAAGTCAACGCTGATGTCTGATGTGTTTAAATATATTCGGAGAAACCATGAAACCAACCAAAAATCCCTTTGAGCTCTACTTGAGTTGCTGAAACGAGAGCAGACTGATAAAGTCTCTATTTTTTTGCAATGTGAGCTGAAACCTGAGACAAGAGTCCCAAAGCCAGATCTAAGCTCAGAGACTGGAGCCTCATTAGCAATCTCTCTTTGGGGCCATGAATAAAAAAAAAACCAACCCACAAAGTAGCTTTGTCTTTGGGCAGCGTTTGATATGCTGCAGCGGGGCCCCTGAGCTCAGAGACACAGCGAGGACTGAAAGCAGACACTTCAAAAGTAGCCAGTGTCCACCTCCACCTGAGGACAGATGATGCCTTGTGCAGCATTAGGAGCAATCAGTCTGTGGCGCCCCCCCCCCCCCCCAAAATCACTACGCGGATTACCCTGAGCATCTGAAGCTATTACACCCTTTATTTTAAAAATCTAATTGTGTTTATTGGCACGAGACCAAAGCTTTTTATTTACATGTCAAACATGCTTCAGGAAGTTCAGTCTCGGGAATTCAGGGGACGTTTTTTTTCTTTCCTTCAGCATGTTGCATGTTGACTTTGGAAAAACGTGAATGGAAGGAAAAGTCAATGACGCAGAAACAGGAAGTTGAACAAGAAGAGGGGATAAAGATGGATTACAGATATGTTTTGCAGAACGATTGCTAATTTACAGCGCTGTTATTGTAACGTAAGCCCTGCCGGACTGGATCGTGATTCAAAGAAGGTCTGTTGTTGTGAACATTGTTGTTTCCACCCAGCTGAAGAAATGATCAACCAAAACTTTATTTATACAGTACGTTTCAAAACAAAGTGCTTTACATGGTTGAACAAGGATTGAAACATCTCAGCACTGCCACGAGGCAAATAAACTCAGACAATTAAAATAATACATGAATAAATTGGAATAAAATACCCAATAATAATATAAAAAACTATAAATATCATAATATAACATGGGAAATAAAACTGTATTGATGAAAAGCTTGTTAGAAGTGATTACAAAAATATCACTGATTTTGCAAATGGCAACAAAAAGATATTTCTTTGGTCAATGTGAACAACATTAAGTGAACTTTTTCCAGCAGCTGCTACAGCAACTTCAGTTTCAACAGAAAAATAGCATCGGCAGGACGGACGTGTCACTCGCTCGTGATCGGTTAGGACCAAACAAAAATAACCTCCAAATGAGAAGTGGCAAACGAATGAATGAAGACCAAATCATCAGGTTATGCCAGAGAAAGACACAGCGCCCTCTTCCTGCTTTATGTCTGTTATAATTTCAAGCAAAATCTGGAAATGTTTCTATGTATGAACAACACTGAACATATTTTAGAATAAAGACTCTGAGTCTTATGAAAGAGAGTGAGACATGTCATGTGTTATAAGTGATCGGAGCCTCATGAACACAGAGAGGGAAGAACAAACATTGCAACAGAACAGAGCGGCCTGCGACAGTGTTTCGTGACGTCTGGATATCGTTCTACAAGTTCAGCAGCTTTAAGCACAATGGGCTCCCCCCCCCCCCCCACAGGGAACGGCGCCCATGACGTACGTGTTTGGCTCGGCGGCGGCCTGTTGAACAGAGCAGGTGTATCCTTGTCCTGCAGGAAGTCTTTGCTGCAGGCCCTGCACACTCTCTGACGGACAAACACGTGGGCACAAGCAGCTCCGGGATGGAAAACCTTGCAGGGGAAAACAATCCCTCATCAGCTATTGTCAACATCTGCATTTAAACCCCTGAACTCAAATGGTGCTGCCAAGATAATTTCACGCAACATGTTATGGCATGACACAGAATGTGACATTTGTAGGGCTTTCTCTGTATTGCCGCTCTTTAAAAACCCAATCTGGGAATGCTGACAAAAAAAAGAGAAGAAATCTCATCTGTTTTGATTCCTTTTGTCTCGTCGCATGTTGGCGTTTCTGTGAGTGGTGGAGCCGATAAGGCTGTTTTAAATTCAGAGTGAAGCCTTATTTGACGACTACATTTACGAGCTGATGGCACATTTTGCTGAAAACACCCCCGAGGACAACTCGTGGACTGGTATGATAACCTGAAACATGATAAAAATGAACCTCCCCAGGAGGAAATGCAGTCATTACTAGCAGCAGAAGAGAGGAATAGGTTGTAAAACACAGAGCTAAAAAGGTAATAAAGGCTGTAAATGTCTCCAGGATACAAACATATTACTTCCTGATGGCTACAATGAAGAATAACACAGTCTATATTAGATTCCTTTTATGTTTACACAGTAAAGTACATTTACCCAAGGGCAGTTTTAAAGTGAGTATTTCAATGTTGGGAGGATTTCTACTCTTTTGTCCACTACGCCTGTGTAGTAGTTAGTGAGTTTGCTTTTCTTTTTTTACATCCAACATGAATAAATCCCCAAAATGTCAACATTTTGGATTATGACAATACAGTTCTGTATTTATTTAGAGTTTTTTTAAAGGAGAGCATGCGCCTGCCTTTTGTCAACTGATCTGAAAGCATAACAATCTTAAATTCATCATAGATTCATCTTAAAGGTCCAGTGTGTAGGATTTAGCAGCATAGCTGAATACCCCTCCTGTAACCCCTCCCTTCCTAAGCTTGTCAGAGATCTATGGCGGCCTTCAATTAATACAAAGACACGAAGGGCTCAATAGAGCCAATGTTTGGTTTGTCCGTTCTATGAAGACATAGTTCTGAATATAATATTCCATATTCCAAAAGGTTATTTTTGCAGGGTTACTTGTATGACGATTTGCCATTGCTTGTAAAGTGAGCAGAGTTGCAGCAGCATCCCCGCCTGTTAGCATCAGTCGCTGCACATGCCTTCGTGGATGCTGCCGTTCTATTTCTGCAGTGAGAATATGTGGGGTTTGTTTTGCTTCCATGCAGTTGCCCTCAGCTGTCCCATCACTCAGCAGGGGACGGCAGAGCTCCCCTCTACCCCCCCACTGTTCGCTCTCGGAGACAAACGCAGGCTAGACGAAGCAACTAGGTCAACCTCCGGCTATTAAACTCCCGTGTCCCCGTTGAGACAGCGGGACAAATGGGTCCTACTCCAACTCAGACACAAACAAAAGGGCCTTCACATCCACCGGAGACCTCAGCCCCACTTGCATCCTAATGAGGCGAGAGTGGAGGGAAATCCACTCTCCTTTTGCAGTTGCTATGCTCGCTGACCAGGAAACACAATGAGGTTACATGGTTATATAATGGGACCATGGTTTTGATAAGGATGGGGAGACATTTTAATCATGGCGACTCTGTTTTAGTAGGTTGGTGCTCTCAGTTAGCCTGTTAGCAAACATGCGATACATTAAGGGCACACACACACACACACACACACACACACACACACACACACACACACACACACACACACACACACACACACACACACACACACACCAGTCGAATCAAATGAAGTTTCAGGAATTTGCATTTCATAATAGGGATGTCCCTTCCCTCCTGCTGTACTGATTGATTGCAAGTGGTCTCCCCAAATGAAAGCCTGAATTATTCAAGCACAATATGGCAGGTCGGACTGTATTCATTTCCTGTTCAATCAGACAGTTTGATGGGTATTTAGGGACCACTGAATACATCAGTTAAGAGTAATGGGAAACTATCGTTGAGGAGTATCCTACTAAGAGTAGACAGCTATATCTTTAAGAGCGGAGGGCAACATTAGAACATCAGTGCTCGGTACTCCCTCTCAACAAACAAACCTCCATTACTCACTTGATAACCCGCCATGATGTCACTGAGCAAACACAGTAACAAAAGCAAGCGGGCTCATTATGTGAAGCACTTCCTGCACCGCAGTTTGTTGATGCTCTCCTCAGCAGGTGCTGTGAGCTCACTCCGCGAGGGACAAAAGTGTAACTCAAAACCCCAAATTATGGTCTGCGAAGTCAAGCAACAACAGGCACGAGAGCTGTGTTTGTCTGCTGGCCTGTCGCAAGTTGTTGGTTTGTCAAAAAGAGGAAAATGCATTATGTATGTTCATTGTTTTTGACCTCAGGGTTGTTCCCACAAGTGAATGAGCAGAGCACTGAAACATGGACGTAAACTGAGAGTCTGCTGTTTTTAGAAATCTTTTCTATTTCCTTTTATTTTTATCTTTTTAATTTGTCTTTTTTTACCGAACAATTGCTTCACAATGAGATATATTCTTGAACATTTTTGTAATAAACGTTCTTTTCCTTGTGATATAATTCATCAGCCTCATTATGAGACTGAATTGGCAATTTTGTTTCACTTCACTATTCGTGTAATTCAGTTCTGAAACAAGGCCTCCACACATATAAAAGAATGGAATGTTTTTCTGTTTATATTCAGAGATAGAAGAGGACAAGCAACTACACTCAAAAATCAAAACAAGGATAATTAATATCACTCCCATGAGCGTTGTCAGTACCTTAGTCAAAACCAGCCAATTTAGCGTAGAATTGTATAAAACTTCAAAGCTTCCCGGTAGATCTTTGTCTTTATGTGCACAATATGACCTGTTTTTACAAGTGCACCTAATTGTTGGAATGCTGTTTCAGGAGAGGAGTGATATGACTTTTCATATTTGTAATCTTTAAACTTTGAATTATTAAGCTTTTTGCAATCTTTTTTGAATGGTATCTCTATGGAGAAAATCTTCAAATCCTCTTGAACTTCTTCAACTTTCAACTTCCTTCAACTTCCTCATACTTTCAGCTACAGACATTTTTTAAGCCACAGAAACCGTTCAAATATTAAAATGTTCAGCTCTTTCAGGAGAGGGGTGATATGACTTATCATATTTGTAATCTTTAAACTTTTTGAATTATTAAGCTTTTTGCAATTTTTTTTTTAATTGGATTTCTATTTTCAGCAATGTTTCAGCAGTTCATTTCAGCTTTCAGCATTCCAACGCATTTTCAGCAGGAAATGCATTTTCTAATTTAATTAAGAAATGACTCTGTGACTCAACATAAAGAAGCCTGAGGATTTGGATCTGCTCCGTGCTGTGAACGGTGCCTCTGTGGTGAAATAGAAAGAGCGTGGTCAGCAAACCTTCCCCTGAAAAACAAAAAAACTTCCTATCAACACATTGACCTGTTGGCAAGAAGTGGGGAAATATGTTCTTCTCAACGTTCACTGCAGAAAGTGTTTTTGTGAAGTGGCGCTGTGTTGTTTCAGCAGTGATCCACACCAGAGATCAGGAAAAATAACCCAGCATCACCTCTAAATATACGTTTTCAACACTGCTATTGTCTCACTTGCCAAAACATTCATTGTGCATCATCACACATCATCGTGCGGCACCGTAACGACAGCAGGTTCTGTATTCTTACACCAATGGCAGTGCTGTGCTGCAGGGTCAGTTTGAAAAGTAGTTCAGTTGCTATTTTCTCTCCAGACTGTTTTTTTTTGTTCCTTACTTAACAAGCGTATTCATACAGAAAATATTCTTCCAAGGGGTTTATAAAAATATCTGACCCAAAACTGCAAGCACCACATATGTTCCTGCCTGGTTGGTTAGAAGCATGGTACCAGACACTGGGCTTTAACCATTTGAAACCATTTTGGATGTTACGTTATGTTCAACAATAATAAAGAAAATAGAAAATAAAAAGGCAAACTATAGGTATTATATCATTTTCTAAGAAAAATGTACTTGTTGGTTCTGTATCTTGACAGTGGACTGCAACAACACCTTCATGAGCTGGTGGTTAACTGAGAGAATGTGCTGTGTTGACATGTTTAAATATAAAATGAAACTTTAGGACAGTCTTTTAATTCATGGATACTAGTACGATATTGATTATTTTAGCTCTTTTTAGGGCTGTTTTCAGCCGTCATGTTGTTTTTTCACGAGCAATGAACAGAAGTTATCCTATTTGGAATGCGGAGGAGTGACGTGTAGACGCCGTATATGGTTCTGGTAGAGGAAGCAACCTGTCAATCACAGTAAGCCCCGCCCTAAATCATACCCTGCTTTATGGTCTATTTGACTCTAAATGGACCATCATTTACTAAATGAACATCATGCTGTATTGAAGAAGACTTGAAACTAGAGATTGAGACCATAAACTCATGTTTACAATGTTTACTGAGGTAATAAATCAAGAGAGAAGTAGAGTCGTTTTCTCATAGACTTCTATACAACCAGAGGAGTCGCCCCCTGGTGGTCAGTAGAGAGAATGCAGGTTTAAGGCACTTCAGCATTGGTTGCCGACTGCTTTTACAGCATTTGCAACTTTACTCTTTGGCCATAAATAAAAGTACTGGACAAATCTAAATGTTGACCTGATGGTGACACTAGAGGGAAAACTTCCCGACCAAAGTGTTTATTTAATCTTTTTCTACATTTGAAGCTTTCAGACAAAGACGTCTGTGAGGATAATGTGTGTGTGTGTGTGTGTGTGTGTGTGTGTGTGTGTGTGTGTGTGTGTGTGTGTGTGGTCAATCCAAATCATGTGAACGTCACACTTCACAGTCCAGCTCTCCTACTGTAACTCACATGACCGCTCTAAATGAAGCAAATCCTGAATATGCCATGTGCAGAAAACCTAATGCTGAAGGTGGCTGATGATAAACTTGTGTTTAAGCACTTTGTTTCATCCATGTTGGTAAATATAACTTGTTTCTTATTCTAGCTGCAGTCACCATACAGACAAACTCACCTAAGCTGCAGGTTTTGTCCTATTTTTACTGTCCTGAAAAATAACTGTCTCATTCTCTGCGTGGGGACACCTCGGAGGACGAGGACTTCCCATGACCTCATGAGCAATTGGTTTAATTGTAAATCCGGATCGGTGACGAGCTCATCTGTAACGACATTCCCCACATTCACTGGGTTAAAAAAGAGAGAGAGAGAGAGAGAGAGAGAGAGAGAGAGAGAGAGAGAGAGAGAGAGAGAGAGAGAGAGAGAGAGAGGGGATGTTAGAGTGTGGATGGTATCACTCCGTGGCTGGCACAGTGCAGCCGGTAACACATTCACTGAAAAAGGTATTCAAGGCCTAACCGGTGAAGCAGGAATTATAACAGCAGCCTTATAAAACTTTCTCTTTTACCTTCATTGCAGAACAAAGTGCGTGTCAATAATAATTTCCTGTAAATCATTTGGTCCCCTTAATAAACGTTATTGATGATATTAGAGACCGTGCAGTTCAGAGCAGGAAGTATTATTAAACTATAAACTATTATTTACAGTCGTCTGAGGTCCAATATTCTCTCTTTCAGCTCTGTTTTGTTCTCCATCGACTCCTGTGGGGAACGTGTCTCTTTCGTTGTTAAATGAATCATTGTTCAGCAGCTAACCTTATCTGTCTGCCATTTGTTTGCTGGACAGGTATTGTGCAGTATGTTTCATTGTGTGGCTGTAAAAACTGAACCAAAACAGTAAAGTTGTGGACCGTAAAAACCAAAAGAATGAGGTGAAGGATGCTGAAATGCTCCGTAGAGCCGAGAGGAACTGCAGAGTCACTATGAGAAACTGCTCACTTTGTACATAGTCGTATGATTCATTGTTAATACCGAGATATTGATTAGGATTAGTGCAGCTCAAAAGGTTTTATAAGATTACTCTAGAAGTCATTCATCTTTCCTTTTGAAATGTTACAAAACTTTCCAAATAGAGTTTAGTAAATACAGTGACATTTCAGTATAGAGCTTAAAGCATGCGTGGAAGTATAATTTGAACATTTTAAGCACTGATGCAGTGGTTTAAAAGACACTTTGTCTCTGTCCATAAATATAAACCAGTTTGTACTGTAATTTGTCTCTGGTACAAAAAGAAAAAGAGAAATCCCCATATTCTAGAAAACTCTGTGTTTTCAGCATCACAATTAGATGCAGATTAAGGATTTACATGTATTTGCTTTCTCATGTATTTATGCATTAAAATAAATCATCCATAACAACTTTCTACAACACTGTTTATGAGTCTTTGGCTCCGTTTCTTCTGCACTTAACTCAAATAAGACACTCCTGGTGCCTCCCATGCTTTAAATGTTGGCACACGGTTAAATACTTTGCACCGAAGACAGAATATGGGAACTATGTATCTTAGAGTTGAAAGTGTCTTTATGAGTGAGGTTTTTCAGACACTTTTCCAAAAGAGCCTTAATTAAAACTTGACCTGTGATCAGATATTTTCTCCCATCAAGCTCAGCTCGTAATCCTAAAATGCAGTTTTACTCTTTTTAACGGCCAGATATGAATTTTTTACGAGTCAAAAAGAACGTCCAAATGATTGCTGCTTTCCTGCCAACGTGGCTAGTAAAGTAGAAAAACTTGTCACAGCCGACATTTAGCTGGCGGTTGTTTCTCCACCCAGCTTGTGGCGACGACGCTGCATTTAAAATGTGTGCATGTGTCGGCATGTCGGGGGAGGGAGTTTGTTCCCAAAATCTTACTGACAACAAAGTTCATAATCTGTAACTTCTAACTTCTGTCTGTCTGTCTCGACGAAGCTCCAGAAACTCTGTCGGCTCTAATCAGAAACAGCAACGGCTTCATTTTGCCAAGTGCAGTAAATGTGTAAAAATGAATCACATGTGAAGGAACACGTCAACGTTTAAAGCTGACACATAAAAGTGAGAAAGGAAAATGTCACCTTGCTTTGCTTAAAAATAAAAAAATCTATAACGATCATGAGGTCACAGTAAAGAAACACATGCACGTATAATAAATATGCAGACCTAAAGTATATGTATTTTAAGTTTCTTCTGTTGATTCCCCACAGACTTCTTCAAACCCTCGCAGTTTCCATATCAGCAGGGGCCACAAAACCCCGACCATTAAGTTCATGCATAATTTATCGCTGTGTAAAAGGACCCAATTATAATGTGTGTGTATTTCACCAGACTGGGGCTGCAGGACTCGCATTAAACTGTGGTCCCCCCCCCCCCCCCGCCAAAAGGCTACAAACAGAGGCCTTTGAAACGAATACACTCGGGGATCAGAGACGGCAAAGTCAACAGTGCCACAGTGTGTAGGAATTCATAATCCGCCAATTACAGCCCATGCATACATTCAACTCCCTAGTTTAATGCGCGAGTGTCTGGAGGGAATTCTTCATAACGTTGAGGAATAAGAAGAGAAACCGCTCTGTGAGTGTGTTTGTATTCATGTGTGTGTGTGTGTGTGGGAGTAGTAGCTGCTGATCCACGGGGGGTTAACAGCCATCGTGCACTGGGAGGGGGGGTGACAGTCAAGACATTTGTTTTGGTGAGTGCTGCTCCCTGCAAAGCTTCGCTGAGTCTCAGCGCTCTTGTCCTCTGAGCACACGGTGTGGAGAGAAGCTGGCTGGATAATTAATGCAGAGTCAGCCCGTGGGACTGTGTGGGAACTGCAGGCACCTTTTGGGATCATCACATTAAGAATGCATTTGGCTGGTTTCACTGGCGGCAAATATAGACCAAGAACAACGGGCCAAACTAATAAATGTGTGACGTGAAAGGTGTCAGTCGTAGTGATGAACCGACAGAGAATCATCAAAAGACTCATCTCTACGGAGCGTTTTAGCATCTTTCAGCTCATTGTTTTGGTTGTACACATTTAGCCAAAGAGGTCTGATCAACCCACCGTGGAGGAAAGTCACAGTACATTTACTTGAGTACTGTACGTTTAGACGTGTGCTACTCTCCTGACAGTTTGTGAATACTTTTGGTTACACTGCATGTGTTAGCTGGCAGCGGGCTGTGAGCGTCAAGTCGATTCTGTGTCCTGGTTTACTGGTTTGTTTACAGTCTGTATCTACAAGCTTCTGCCTCTCTGAGGCGTCCTCGAGCGAAACAATGAATCTTTACCACCCTCCAAGTCCTCCTGACCTCTGACCTTCCTTTTAAGGGGGCCAAGCAAGTGCACCACAACACTGACATGCAGCACGTGGTGACATCGAGGCCCAATAGAGGTACAGTTAGCAACAATGAATGACCACAAAGGCTTGAATAAGCAGGGTGGAATATATGAATATTATTGTGATTATTATTGCTGTGTTTTGTTATACATATGATAAAACGTAGCAGTAAGAGGGACAACAGTAGTAGCAGCAGTAATAATATAACAGTAGGAGCCAACAATAGAAGAACTAGAAACAAAAGGTAGAGTATGTAAAGTGCTTGTTCTCAAACTGACATGCAGTTATTTGCTGCCCTCTGGTGTACGAGTGTGATGAGCTGCTCTCTTCATGACTTTGTGGAAGCTGCATGTTTCTACATTGACATTATTTTATTTCTGTATCCTGCTGATTAACAACACATTAATCTGCCATTAATATTTGGTTATTGCCACACAAGTTTTATATCTAAAGGTGCTTTTAAACACAGACGCATGCAAACACACACACACACACACACACACACACACACACACACACACACACACACATGCCTGCCTCCCCCAAACATCCATCTCATTGTCATGTGATCAACAATGCAGCTGGCTGGTGCTTCATTTTAGTCAACATACTGTGATGTTAATGAGGGCCCAAGGGATAGTAAGGCGCACACACAGACACACACACACACACACACACACACACACACACACACGGTTATATTTGCACAAACAGATACTGTACATGTCGGTGTTTGTACAGGTGTTCACAGTGAACCACAGAGTAAAAAGACAGCAGCTCTCCATGTACAGGAGGAACATTTACTTTAATTCATCGTTTACTTTCACATACTTTAAATGTTCTGTGTTGATAAATCTGACAAACTTGTATTCTCTCTTAATATTATGAAAACGTTGACATTCACCATGCTTCTATAAAATAAAGAAGAAAAGAACTCAGAATTATTAACAGTTAGATTAGGTTTGGTCATAAAATAACCTCATTTGTCCCCAACTATTCACCAAACGTACAAACAACAAAATGAAATCCAACATGAAACATAAATAAACATAAACAGGCAGAAACACAAACTAAACTGTTAGGTATCAAACTGAAGCATGACACAGGATCAAAACAGTTAATATTTAGCTCAGTAAAACACACTAAACCTCTGAGTTAGATGTATAGATTAGATAAGATTCAACTTTATTGCCGTTGAACAAAGTACAAACACAGACACCGGAATGCAGTTTAGCATCCAACCAGAAGTGCAAAGAGCAGTAAAGTACAGAGTGGTGTACATATGTATCGTGGTAATATATATATCGAACAGATGAGGGATAATACTGTATATGAGCACACTAAGATATATGCAATGTGAACCGTACGTGCAGCGGTTTGCAGGTATGAATACAAGTATAGACAGTAGTATGAGTGTGAATACACTGTAGGTGAAATGTTTTCAGTAATATGAATGGGAAGAGAAGACGTTGGCTATAGACATAAAAACATAAAACTAATGTTTCTGAAGGCTTACAATAAAGAAGAAGATCATCTTCGTTCTCTGGTTCCTCTCTTTGCTTTCCTTCACACTGAACCCTCAAGAGGGAGCCGTTGTTACTCTGATGAACACACACAGCTCCACACTCTCTGTCACACCCTCCACCTCTTCTCTACCATTCACGAGAGTTCACTGTGTTCATGTTCTTTCTGTCAGATGAGCGGAGATGTTTCATAGTGGCATGACTTAAGCGCGGAAGTTGTGTAATTGAAGAGAAGATTTTAAAGATTTTACACAAGTTATGGATCAAATAACTCGGTGTGACGTGAGAGAGGGGGTCACTCAGTTCCTCAGAGCTGTTTAGCGTCCATCGGCTCGTTGTTTTGTTTCTCATCACGTCATTTCGAGCAGCAGCAGCAGCAGGCGGCTGTTTGCTTTTTAGCAAAAAGGCTGTGATACAACTAGCAACTAGCTGAGTGGAGCATGAACAGCTAAAGAGCCATGAGACAAAAACAGCAAAAAAAAAAGGCAAATATTAAACTTGAATTCATCAGATGGACAAAAACAAAGACAAGAGAGAAGAAAGTCAGTTAACAAACATAATATACATATTTAAACCGAAATCAATTTGCTTTTTTTGTTACCACACGTTAAATCTAGCAACCTGCAGGAGACAAACCTTCATGCTTTTTAAGCTTTTGACAAAAAAACAACAACACAAAGTTTAGTTTCTTTCATCAAGAATTATGAAACATGTGGTGTGTTTAGCTTAGCTGTGGCTAATCAAGGATTCATTTAAACACTGTGCTGTATATACTACCAGTGGAAATAAATGGGATTTTGGCGCATGAAAAAAAGAAAACAAGTCTAAGATCCACCTTAAAACCTGACAAAAAGTGAATTCTCTTTATTAGCTGATCTATTTTACAACTTTACTTTTCACATGAAGACTAATTAAAAGGCTTCAATCACACCCTTTTTGTTGAAACCATCTTCTCCTGTGATCACACGGCCGCTCCGCCGCCTTCTTTGTTTACTTCTTATCATCTTTTCCGGGGCGAACACAGTAACCCATGTCGTGTTCGGCACAAACAACACTCAAGTGTTAACGCCGACACTGCAGCAGCGTTCACCACTGCTTTTGTCTGCAGTTGCATGCCAGGTCGTCTCTGTCTGTGATTAATTAACATCCAGTTTGTAACCACCCCCCCACCCCCCCGGATTAGCAGCAGAGCACTCGGCTAATGAGCTGACTGTGAACCAGGTTACAGTAACCAGCACAACTCATCCGTCAAGACCTGCAGACTGTGGGACTCACACAGGCCTCAGATCAGCTGGACAATGTGTCTCATGTGTGAGAGATGAAGTAACGTCAGAACTACTGACTGAACTACCTGCACACGGTGGTGGAAAATAGCTAATTACTCAAGTACTGTACTGATTTAGTTTTTCTGTAACTTTACACTTTCTACATTTTCAAAGCAAGTATCGTACTTTTTGCACCACTACATTTATTTGACGGCTTTAGTTACTTTGCAGATTGAGATTACTAATACAAAATGTGAATCAATTAATAAATACTGATGTATTATTGTTCATTAAGCCACCCGATAGCATTACAAGTAAATACAATAAACAGTTGTATGATATTATTCTTTAAAGGGACATTCTGCACAATGAGTATATTTGGTACTTTCAGTATATTTTGAATTCAGGACTTTTACTTGTTTCTTTTTTATCTATTAAGCAAAGTAAAGAAAGTAAAGCATTAATACAAAACCCCAAGGCAAAAGGGAACATCGAATCAACAATACAACTACTAATGACAACAACAACAAGTATCCACAGTATATACTCACAACAGTCAGTAACATACAGCTCAACAAATAATAGTAGTACCATTAAAACAGTGTAAATGTAACAGTATTGCTTTTTACTGCAGTATTGCTACTTTTACTTCAGTTAAGGTCTCAGTCTGTTTGTTCACCTCTTTTTCTGTTGATGTACTAAACCCTGGATGAGGCGTCAAAAGCTTTAGTGAGAAAAAGGTCTTGTATTTGCTTCCTTTCTTAGCTTGTACTCCTTTTACTATCTCGCCTCGGTCCCCGGAACCAGTTTAAAGTTCATGACGTGATCCTTACGTCCAGTCAGTCAGAGTACAAAACCCAAAAGATCATCGGCCCCAATTCACCTTACAAAGGAAGGAGAGGAAAGGAATCATGTCACCCTCAAAACAAAGAATTTCTCTGTAAAATACTTCCTTTTTTTATTCTTCAAAGAGTATTTATTGTCCTAGTTTTGCAGGAGTAGAGTAAAATAGTATTTGATGCACAGAAAAGTTTCGTCACAGTTTTAAGTTTCACCAAAAGTCTACGGCACACAAACCAAACACAACCTGCCAATGAGGATTAACAGCTGACTTGAGCTTTCTGCTTGTAAACCTACGAATACGCCACGTGGGAATTATTAGTAAACCGACATCCTGAACTGAGCTGTGAGAGCAAAGGTGGCGAAATCATCGACCTACAGAAACAGTGACCCAAATGATCACTTATGATTCAAATATCATAATTCCTGTGAGTAATTAAAAAATGGATATTAAATGAATGACGGCCCCCGTGTCGGATGCAGGTGTTCAAATTTGTTAAGTAGATAAAAAAAAACTTTATTGGTATTTTCTACGCCCTCAGGATTTCCCAGAATGCACCACACCTGACTGCAACAACAGGCAGGCCTCACGGTCGACTGCCTCTACGCACCCTCAGTGAGGTCTGACCCACTTGGCCACGCGGCCCGGTCCAGAGCCGCCAGCTGCTGTTTGCCGCGGGTGTTGATGAAGATGTTGGCACAGGCGTCGACTCAGGTGCCGTCTCCAAGGGAACCAGCGGGACTGTGACAATCTGATCATCACCGCGGCGACTGACACCTGACTGCACCCCCCAACAACAACGGGAGCCTGAAAGACGGCGATACAGGAAGCGCATCGATGGCTCCTCGATGACACGTCAGGAGAGGGCCAACAGGACGCACAGTGATAATAACTCATAATTAATCAATATTTAGAATATAGAATATATATATATATATATATATATATATATATATATATATATATATATATATTAAAGTGTTTTTCTCTCTCCATGTGTCACAAAGTTTTTCCAGGTCAGAATAGAAATATATTAGCAGTTTAGCTGTCGGGTTGCTCAATCAAGTTAATTAGACTGCAATCAAGGCTTTATCATTATTTAACATTTTGCCTCTTTGATGTTGATGTTTTGGGTTCATTGCTCTAAGCGACACACACACACACACACACACACACACACACACACACACGTGTGTCTAAGTGTTTAGAACTCATGTAAACTCAAAAACTTTTATTTGAATCCAGTTATTTTATTTGATAGATTGTTGATTTGTATCATGAGCGAAGGTTTCAAACCCTTTAGATTGTTGTCCAAAAATTAAATTAATCAAAATGTCAAAAGTTCAAATGTGTGGCCGCCTCACCTTTAGCACTCATTTTGTCATTGGCTTGCATGATAACCGGGCGGATTTTTAATTGGACGAGGCGTTCACGAGGGCCGCTCTTCATTGGTTTCGCAGGCCAGTCGGCGCTCCCCTCCCTTTGACCCCCCCTCACTTCCTGTCCCCCAGGACGCCATTAGGTGCTGCCAGGTCCGAGCCCGCGTTCGTTAAAGCCTGTCACGCTGCGCCGCTGCCACAGATGACAACAGCAGAGCGAGGGAGAAAAAACGACTCAAAGCTCCCTCCTCAAAAACTGTAATGCTATATTTATAAGCCAGTATTTATAAACACATTTGCATATATCAAGATGAAAAAGTTGTTTGAATTGGGGGCAATTTGCATTTGGTGAAACATATGGCGGAGCCACGGAAGCCATGGGCCATGCCTTCATTACCCGATCTTCGTTTCATCAGCCCCTTGCTCCCCTGCTGAGCCTCCCCACGGCGGAGCCTTCTGTCCCCGAGGTTTCAGTGACAGGGGACAATATGTCCCCAAGGTGAGGAGCAGGGGGAAAGCCGCACGCACACCGCTACTCCAATGATTATTTAATCAGACTCTTCACTCTGGATCTGAAAAAGAGGAGCGAGGTACAAAGTGGCGCTTATTACCCATTTGTTCAACGCAGAGGAAAGGAGAGCACGGGAGAGGGAGAGAGACAGAGAGTGAGAGGGGAGAGACGAGGAGAGACGAGAGGAGACGAGGAGAGACGAGGAGAGACGAGGAGCGAGAGCTGACAGATCAGTTAACGCAGAGCGGGAAGGTCCAGAAGAGGAGGAGGAGGAAAGATCAAGACCACGAAAAGGTCAGAGAAGAGGAAAAGAAAAGGAGGAGGAGATCTGAGGACAAACGATGAAAAAGAGCCCGTGATTGAACAAAACGAGTGAAAGAAAAGAGGCGATATCAAAGACATGAAGGAAACATAACAAGGTTTAAAAACACCTTTTGTTACAAATTAGCAGGATGAGTTGGAAGATTTTAGCTTCTTGTCCGAGATGAAGAAACGTATTCTCTTTGCAAAACATCTAAGATATCAATCATATTCTGCAGTGGGGGGGGGGGGGGGAGTGTAGAACTTTATGCTTCACTACAGTTCAGAGAGAAACAATGTGCTCTGTACTCCGCTACATTTACTTGTAACCAGGAAGAAATGATTTGCGAACCACGGGAAAACGTGGAATGTGAATGAAAACCAAAATACATTTCATATATACGTTTCCTATCGGCCTTGTATCGCGCTTGCAAAAAACGATGCAACGTGGTTGACGTTCGTTAAGTTCAGGAAAAAACGCCGGGTTAAGTTCAGAAAATGTTCAGGATTTGTGGCAAAAATAATAACGTAACAATGTAACGTAACAATGTAATGTAACAATTTAATGTCAAGACTTAATGTAACAACGTAACGTTACAACGTGACATGTCAATGTGACGTAAGAACTTAATGTACAGACTTGATGTAACGACGTGAAAAGCGTGAATAAATGACAGCCGTCCTCGGTGTTGTTTCCTAACGTTGCGTATGAAAGTCTGCGAATTAAAAAGCCTAAAGTCAGTTTCACACCAGACACAAAGAGCTGTCTCCTGGGTGAAAGTCCTGTGTTTGTTTGAATCATCCACCACACCTCCCCACACCTGCCCTGAGCTGACTCTCTCACTAGCGATTCTATCACATCATTTTAAAATAGCAGGCACTTGATTTACTACATCACTCGCTCCGACCGTATGTCAACTTATCTGTGATTTGCAGAAACGCACAATTCACCAGTAAAATGTCCTGACGACTGGGCTGTTCATTTGACGGGTATAGTGACTTTTACAGTCAAAACATTATGATCAGCTTGAGAATATGATGGATTTGTATAGATTAAGTACCTAACAGCATGTACAGTAGTTAAAATGATATCCACCATGGCCCACTGCAACATTAACACAGCAGTAATACACGTAATATATAAAACATCACCCTGAAAGTAGACATTATGTTCTTTTACTTGACTTACATTTCTATTGCAGTACTTTAACCTGTAACCTGGTATTGTATCCTGCGTTACACACACTTTTACTAACATAAAGGACATGAATCCTGCCTCCACCTGCTGATGTTTGGTGTAATCAACCCCCCCTTCATCTCAGGCTTTAAACCAAATACAGAGCAACAAAAGGTCGGAAGTGAGGATAAAAGAACAAAGTGGATGTGGTTTGGCGTTGGCTGGGTGGAGGTCCTGCAGGTGAGGGTTCAGCCAGGCCCTCCCCCCCCCTCTCTCCCCCCCCCTCCTCTCTCTCTCTTTGGCGTGCCACTCAAATCCAGCTCCACATTTGCATGTGCAAAAAAGCCCTGCGTTGAAGTGCCGCGGCGTCTCACCCCACCTTCAGCATGTGTGGTTGACGATTTGTTTAAGTACTTTATGAAAGCTGCTCATCCCACAGACACAGTCTGTCCTTCTCAGACCTGATATGTTGTTTGTTTTTCGACGTGTAATACCAGCTGGTTTTTTTTTCCAGGCTCCTGGGTTATTTCCAGGAGATATCTCCGTGACCTGCGTGCCATTTTCCCGCACCCCCCCGCCCTGCACAGTTGTCTGTCACGGTTTCTGCCCTCAATGTTTGTCTTTCTATTTCCATACTCTCATTCCATTTGGATGGAGCCGAATTTAGAGCCAGGTGGTTGGTTTTGAAGGTCGTTTCAGGAGTACCTGTCCGCAAGCGTTCACCTGAGAGCCTAAACTTAGGCCAGGCTTTAGGACCGGTTTACGACCCTTCTTAAATTTGACATGAATCATTAAGCTGCAGGGCTTTGAGGGGAGAGATTAAAGATTAAAGTGGCTGTTTACGAAGATGTATTTTTTACCCTGTAACTTTTATAAGTCTGTTTTCAACTTTGGGATGTTTGAATGTGGACAAAATCAGAAAGTCTGAGGTCATACTTCTCTACGCGGACACAGCTTCCTTTAGAATAACGATGATGGCGGATACATCGAAAGTTATTGTGACATTTCACAGATGAGCTATTGTCCAATTAAAGTACAATGTGACTTGTTGTTGGTCATAAGGAGAGTTTGTTATGTAGTTCACTGGAGTACTGACAAAAACCTCTAAACATATGATTTGTACTAATTAGTAACTGAATTGTATTAGAACTGCCTCTGAATTATCATTGAATGATCGGTGAAGATGTTTCCTTCACACCAGAGGTTCCCGGCTTCCTAATTAAAACTCTGTGTTCTATGTTCCAGATATGTTTATTTTTGTGTTGATGTTAAACAGGATATTATTGATATGATTCTTGGTTTAATCAGTTTCCATTCGTACTACTTAATGTTAGTCCATTCTGTCTGTAACTAATTGTTTTAGTCATTATCCATTACTTTAGCCAACTGTTTATCCATTTACCTATTTTAACAAACTATTAGCTACTTAATGTTACTGTCTGTAACTGTAAGCTAACAATTCTATCCATTCTATCCATTACTTTAGCAAACTTTTTCAACTGTTTATTACTTACCTTTTTAGCCATCCATTTCTTTTAGCTATTTTAACAGTTTTACCTTTAGCTACTAATTTACTGTCTGTGCATTTAGCGAACCATTTTAGCCATTTATCCGTTACTTTTAGCTGTATTATTTTTGATTCAGGCTACATTTAGCCTAACTATTTTCCATGCACTCTTGGTTACAACTTGTGGTATGTGAGGTGCATCAAATCATTATTTCTATTTTAGAATTACTTTTGCTACTCAACAGTCTTTCCGCCCCCAACTGCAGAAGTACCTTGTTGGGTAAACACCTCTGGCTGGGAGTCGCCGCTTTATACGACAAAATTCAACAGAATCTGTGAAAAACAACTCAAAAACAGCTACTTTACTTAATCTGTCTCAGAGATCTCATTATCGGGATACAAGGTTGTTACAGCTAAAGGCTACGCTATAATGAAGGTTAATGCGCTGGTTGTTCGTCCGCCAGGGTTCAAATGATAATCTGCCCCCCCCCCCCCCTGAAGAAACGGTGCCATTTAATCTCAGATAAAAACCGCTCCTCTGCTATGTAAACAGTTGATTCAAAATACTGGTTTAATTAATCTCCCTTTATGATAATGATTCCGTCTGAGCCAATAAATAGTAATATTTGCGATGCCTTTTCCCCTTCAGTATAACCCCAATATTATTTCTGCCGTTTAGCTGGAGCTGAAGCGGGGGGGGGGGGGGGGGGGGGGGGGGGCAAACAGGATGAGCGCGTCATTAAGGCCATGTGCGTCGACATGCGGCAACTGGGGGAAAAGTATCCAGTCTGTTAATAAGTAATGACTGCCCGAGATCACAGGAACCTCACGCTACAACAAAACAAGTTAAGCACAAGCTTTGATAATGACTGTTAATAATTCAATATGTGTAATTATCGCTTTACAGGAAAGCACAATGGCGGCGGCTTGCTGTGGGGATAGTGGTGCAGCAATTAAAAAAAACACAAAAAAACCAGAGAGATCGAGGTCAGCGGATCAAGGAAAGTCGACAAACGCTGACCTTACATGAGAAACATGAAGGGAAAAAAGCAACACGGGTTTACTTTTTTTGTTGTTTTTTGATTGAACATTTGGAACATCCTCACGTCTTGATGTTACAAAGAAAAATACATTTCTAGATTAATGGGAAACCCTCTTGGCCTCGGTTTGTGATACTCGCAGCTTTTTTTTACTGTGCAGCATCTCTCACTGCTCTCCGCCGCCACACTACTTCCTCACATTTGCTTCTCCATTGTCCCCGAGACCTTGACTCGCACTAGCCAAATGTCGAGGTTGCACATTTGCAACTCAAAACTAGCCAGATCAATGGTGAGCGTAATCACCCTGTTTGTCATCCCCAGATTTGAATTTCACAATGAGTGTGTGGAGAGGAGGAGGAGGAGGAGGAGGAGGAGGAGGGAGAAAGAAGAAACCTGGAAAGATGTATGACTTCTCTCCAAATCAATGTCTTTCAACAGCCCTCCGCTCCTCTTTTTGACGGGAGAGGGCATTCACGCGCATTTGGCGGCCATTGTCGGCAGCAAAATGACTAATCATAACATCATTGATGTGTTAAAAAAAAACGAGAAAAAAAAAAAAGAGACTACAGACGACAGTACCATTGACAACCTTTGGTCCCATCCAGAGAGAAAGAGTTAATTTGATCATGATGACACCAGTTCTCTTTCAAGCCCCTTTTCAGGCCAGCAGCAGCTGGGGCTGGAAGAGCAAGAGATGGGATGAATCCTCCGCGGAGCGAGGAGGGAGGGAGGGGGAGAAAAAAAAGAAAATGACAAGAAGGGTCGTTATTACGTCTCCATTTTTGGGACTGAGAGGGGTTTCTGAATTGCCCTGGATTGCGATCCTGCGTTCGTTTCATTCCTATATAGACCCTCGGAGCGGCAAATGGGCCTTGGGCCAGTGCAAAGGCGCTGGAGCTGGAACAGGAATAAGATCACAATTACATGTAAAGCCCAGAGAGGGAAAGAAGAGGTGGAGAGACAGAAAGAGGGAGCCTATGAGCCCTAATTGCCAGATGGTGAATATTTTCGCTCCCTTTCAACGGCGCATTAATTGCAGGGCTGCCCGGGGGTTGAGACGTACTGATCAGTGTGGCAGAGGATCCTGACCCTGATTATCCCCCCTCAGACTCCCCCCGCCGGAGAGACAGTGAGCAGTAAAGGGGGGGGTCTGAGAGGGGAGGTGAGGGTTTTTTTTTTTTTTGCAACAGTTTACCCACCCAATCATTTGCCTATCGAGCCACCTGGGCCTCGACACTTTTGGGGTTTCAAGTTGGAGAGGAGGTGATGGCGAGGAGGCAGGGTGGAGGGTCTTTTAGAGACAAGAGAATGAGAAAGGGGTGTGATGACGATAGGTAAGGACAGATCACCCCCCCCCCCCCCCATGTCCTCCTCCTCTCCTCCCTCCTCACCCACCTTTCCCTCCCCCTCCTCCTCCTCCGCCTCCTCCTCCTCCTCTCCCAGCTCCTCGTTTACATATCTCCAAAAGATGTAATTGAATTAAATAAAGCTTTCCTTCGGGGCAGCTGCCACAGCTGCTGTTTGTGGCATGTCAAAAGGCCCGCCACTTTAAGAGCACTTACATATGCTCCAAATTAGCAGGTCAGATAGGCGGACGCGCGATGACAGGGCCGAGGCTGCCAGCGCGACAAGGGGGCCCGCAGCTGTGAGCAATTCACTGGCAGAGTGGGGGCTCTGTCAGACCCCTGATTATGAAGGGCAGCAGTGCACGTGCTCATACACACACACACACACACACACACACACACACACACACTCACACAGATGTAGACACGCGGGTCACTGCGGTATTTAGAAAGAATGAAGAGGATGTGACCCTGAGGAATCCTTTAAGAAAACACTGATTAGAAATAATGAAAAGCAAATCTAATGATCAATGAAGAACATGACAGATATACTGTGTGTCTGTCAACACAAACATCTGCTTTTTTAGAGCAAGATCGAAAACACAAATTAGTCACGTGCACAAAGTCGACATCGTAATATGATGAAATATCTTATTATACTGTTATGAATGAATTGAACCCTTTCAGTCACTGTCTCATTTGACTTTGATTCATTGTTCTGTGGCTGAGTGAGCACTCGGTTACATTCGTTTTATTATCATTAACTGAACATGTACATCATATAGTGCACATATTTGGGCAATTACACATTTTGCTGCGTTTTTTTGAGCGGTGTACTGCGGCACACTGGTTGGGTAGTTTAAGTGCAGACACGCCTCGTTCACTTGAGACGGGAAAAGCACAGGTGTAAACAAGAGTATAAATGATGGCTGGATTCTATTTAGCTGCATCAGTTTCGGGGTGCTGGATGCTGGCTCACTGTCTGCTTTCACTGCTATGAGAAGTAAAAAATGTCTGCTGCGAGAAAGGCAGCTTTCATTTGGGTGTTTACATTCTCATCACATGATCCTTGCGGAACCTGGAGAGCTTTTTAGACACAACGCGAGCATAAGAAGTCAAGATATTTGGTGTATTTCCCTTTAGACTAATCTTAAAGAAATGAACACATGTTCAGTTGCATTGAGGTCATGTGACTTGGCCATTCTTTCAGGCTATTACTAAAAACGTCTGCGATGGCCTTCCGGTGTGTTTTACGAGGATTGTCGTCCTGCGTTGTCCTAAAACTTGGATTTATAAATTGATATAAAATCATTGAGTACAGATGAGAAACAACCTCAAGCTAATAATAAAGTTCAACCTCAGCCGGTGTGCACTGTCCATCCTTAACGAGCTGAACTGTGCATCCAGCTGCTACAATTGAATATCGCACAAATAACAAAACACAAAAAAAAAAGGGAAACGTTTGCGCTGCCGGCGGCGTTGCTGTTCACCGAGCGTTTGGATGCGATGAAGAGCAGAGGCCTTTTGAAATGATGTCAACACTTTACTTCAGTTATGTATCCAGCGAGACACGCCTGTCACGTCGCAATCAACCGTTGTGAACAATCATCTAATGACTTGTCGCTCAAGGTCTGCCCGGGCAATTACGTTGCATTTGCATGGCAGTGAATGGTGTTTATGACAAATAATCCGTGTCCTAATTGCTTGTCTGTTTTCCTTAAGACGTGTTCTGCTGATAGGATGTGATTAGCTGGAGGCAGAGGAGTAAAGCCAAGTTGACACTGATCATACAGGTTATGTTTAGCAGCAGAGGGCGGCCTTTTTCAGATCGTCTGGGAACTGTGTCGTATTTGTGGATCTTTTCTGGCCCAAACCAGATCATCTTTTTAGTTTTTGGACATTTTTGTGGCTTTCTACGGATGTACAACTTCACCTGCCTTCAGCTAGTACAGTAGACACAAGTCAGTTGAAGCTCATACGTAAAATAAACAAATAAAATCATCAGTGCAATATTCAGGAAATAAAGAGTATGGAAGACCTGAGAGGGCTTGTGTGTGATGATTATCCTGTCATGACTTTGAGTTTGACTTTGAGTTTGTATAAAACACAAGATTTTGTGAATCTCAACAAACACACGTGTCAATTTCTGATGATTACAAGAAAACATTAGATATTTACACATTTCCTCTTTTGCCATTCACAGATTTGCTACTTGTCAACACAGGGATTCTCCGCTCTGCTATAAAATTATGTGCTGCATCATTTCAAAAGTGCATATTGACAGACGGGGATCATTTGCGCCAATAAAACGAAACACATGGTGTCCATTAATCCCGCCCACGTCAGCTTTGAGCTGATAGAAACTATGATAGGATTGTGACACTGCAATAAGTTCCTATCTCTAAGTTGAAGCATTTACTGTAACTTGTGTCTGGATGTATTAAGACTGTGACAGTCTCACCACTGTTCCTTTCCTGAAAGCTTCTAAGATCAACTACATGAACATTCAATGACTGATGAAGGATTGTTTCTTATCGTCACACGATTGAAATTTAAATGTGTCTCTGTTTATCACCATCAAACAGGTCTGAACAAGTTTTAGAATACAAATAGTTTCATCAGCAGCTAAGAGGATGGACGCTTATGATCGGTGTTTTGGTTAAGAGGGGGACCTTGGAAATGATTTTGGCCCCTGTAGGGTCCCTGGCCCCAAAGAGTTTGAGAACCCCCGTGTTCACATTTTTATGGAAATAAGATCGCAGTGGGACAAAACAAGTAGAGACAGTTCAAAGGTGTCACATAATGGAGATTTGCGCATTGTTTTTGAGGCGTCACAAAATGTTTGCCACAAACCCTCCTCCATGTTCTCATACCGGCTGATCCAGTAGACTGAGGAGGGTCAGACCGGGGAAATAATCCAGTCAGATTACCCGTTAGATTCTGTTTACTGGGTCAGTGTCGTATCTTTCAGTTGAACAACTAAACACAAAAACTGCTTCAAACTCATCAAAAATAATAAAAAAATAGAAGGAAAAAAGCCAAATGTTCTGAATTTGTACTGCATTTCAATTATTAAGGTTGAATAAATATAAATATATATCTCTCTATATATATATATATATATATATATATATATAGATATATATTGTGTGTACTAAGACTACACACAAAAGACCATCAGGGGTGTACAGACATCTTTTTGGAGGAAACACAACTCTTAACTTTTGTTCATTTGATGTGTGTTTCTTTTTCTCCTCTTCCAGTCACCACACGTGTATAAATACATCAGTCCACGACACACTTTGCCTCTAATTCCTGTTTTGTGCTTTTCCAGTATGACGGACAGCTCTTAGATGTCGACATCCGTCTTCTTATACCCAGAACTTTATTTGTTGTTTCTTGTTGTGGAATCATTTCCTTCTTGCGTCACATTTTAAATTGGACAACGCACCCAAACACAAAGAACAAAACAGTTGAATGTTCAGAAAAGACACTTTTATTATTCTCTTAAGATAAAAACCACAGAAGGCCACATCTGAACCAGATTATGACTCATTCAGGTCTGTGTCGGGTTCAATTATAAGACATTACTTGACTCTATATCTGCAGACTCCTGCAGGAAACAAAAGTTGTCAAAGACGATTTAGAACAAATGAATCCTCTTTGACCGAACATCAGTGGACACCTTTTAAACCGGGGCGCTCTCGTTCCGAATTTGAGGTCGTTATTGTTTGGCGCTGTCCTGTGGCGGCCAGGAAAAGGCTGTGACTCAGCTGTTTGCGAAGCAACATTGGAGAATAATGGATGTGAAGGCACACCAAACACTGCCGTTAAAAAATGCATGAGCGCCCCCGAAAAAATCTCCCTCTCCCTCCGCAGAATAGAGCTATCACTGGTGCCTGTTATCTCCCCGAACCCCCAGGTAGAAAATGGTAATGATACCACTTAACATCGCTGCACATATGGAGGGAAAATGGAAATGCCAACAGCACCTCAACTATAAAGCAAATCAAATTGAAATATTAATCCGCTGATTAATATAACATTATGAGAGCCCATTCTCTTTGTTGTTAAACAACAAAGGGTTGCAAAATAAGCAACTGCCTAAGAGGTAAGGGGTTTAAAAGAGTCCCACAGAGGTGCTAAAGCCCCTTTCAAACATCATTACTCTGCATAATGTATTCCCTTCCACAGTGCTGAGATTTGATATTGATGTTTACTCATTTATTTTTTAATTAACGTTCGTTGTTAATGAATTCTTTGATGAGAGGCATTTTGTAAATCATTATCCTTGGAAGAGGGAAAAAAGAGGGATGCATTGCTCTTGCCCCTTATACCCGTGACAGAAGAAGAAGAAGAAGAAAAAAGCGAGGTGTAAGGGGGAAAAGTTGCACGCAAGAAGAAGAAGTAGGGTCATTGTTTAAAGTTTGTTTTTTGATGTGTTGATTCTTTTTTTTTTCCTCCCCGTGTTGCTATTTTTCTGATTGCATCTTCTATCTACAAGGGATGAGCGTATACGGAGCCAACAGGGACACTGTGTGTGTGTGTGTGTGTGTGTGTGTGTGTGTGTGTGTGTGTGTGTGTGTGTGTGTGTGAGAGAGCCGGTGTGGATACTTAGCTAATTACAGGAATATAACTCAAGGCTTTCGGAGAGTCGCTCCAGTGGGGGAGGACGGGTGCCGTTTTATCCACGGAGCCCTTTGGTGGAACTCTGTCCTTCCCCTCTTTAATATTGATCGCTGGGGATCTCCAGGAGGACACGGAGTGGGCTCGGAGGCTGGGAAAGTTTGTTGGACAGACAGTTTACTCTTTCTCACAAGTGTCACAAACATCGGGTACTTTGTTTGAATCACATGAGCCCCTTTTTTGAATGATCTGCTGCCCCTCACCTGCCTCCTGCAGCATGCGCATCCAGTATGTGTCAGTGATTCAGAATGTATCTTCTTCTTTTCTTTCAATGCAAATAAACGTTGACTCTTAATTAACACATAATTATTTTTCCCAATTGTAAATATATCTCATGTAAAGACTCAATCCTACTAACAAGTGCAGCCAAAACCTTTTACTGTGCACAGATCATCCATCATGATGCATCGTCCATCATTAGAACGCATGTCACATGCTCTGGAGGACATTGTTCCTTCATTACAATGAACATGCACAAGCTGTAGTTTATTTTAAAATCAGTCCCACATTCAACGACCTGCTATGGCATTAGTTAGCCTTTTAAAAAAATTAAATCATCCGCCAAGATTTTCATTACAACAAACCCCTTTTTGATATTATTAAATTTAGGCCATTTCAAATTTGTACAGGTACAATAGCTACTATGCCAAGGAGGTTATTTTCTGGTTCTGATTGTCTGTTTTTCAGCAGGATTTCAGAAAAACAACAAGCCCGATTTTCATGAAATTCAGTTGAAGGGTGTATCATGGGCTGTGGAAGACACCATTACATTGTGTCCAAATCACGGGGCGGACACACCAATTATTCTTTATTTTTGTAAAGATTGCTAATTAGGGCTTGGCCTTGGCGGAGGTGTGCGCTCTCTCCGACAGCCCTTCATGGTTTTCACTGTCACTCGCGGAGAGTCCGGTGTTTCCTTGTGGAGGCATTCTCAGGAAATGTGCTCGCAGATTTCAACGTGATGCGTTGGAAGAGAAAGTAAAGTTGTTCTTGATGTAAAACATTGTAACATAAGGCATCCTCTCCTCTCAGAAAACCCTTTGTTTGGCTGTGAACAGACAAACAAGTCGCTCTTCTTCTGCTGCATCTCTGACGGAGGAGCAATGTGTGTTTGTTGCTTCCCGTGGCAGATACATTGTGTGGACTCTCACAACTGAAATCTAGGACTTGCTCGTACCGTCATTAACCGCAGACGTCAGTAAATCAGCCAGGACCAAAATGTTACATCGAGTAGTTCAGATTGTTTTTAGCACTCCGCTCAAGAACCGCTCAAACTTCACACTCGTAAACTCATCCACGTCATGATTAGACGCTCAGAGCAACGGAAGCGCAGTATAAAGAGCGACACAGGTCTTTTTACTCAGGAGATCAACGTTTGTTTCCTGTGTGAAAACCAAAAGTTGAGTTGTGTTTACTGACGACGTTCATGTGACGCTAAGTCACTGAGTCCCATGAGATACGTTGTTTTGTTGCCTGAACCTCACCGCGATCTTTTCACAATGTTTACCACGTGTTACAACGTTATCCACGCACGAACCTTCTGCGTCAAGATACCACGCCAGAGGCTTCTTTACAAGAGGCAAAATATGACACGTAGGAACGAGCTCCCGTTAACACAGACTTCTTCCATTTTTAGTTTGCTAATATCATGGCTGCACTTGTGTCCTGAGTGAATCTGATTGCAAAGTGCTAACATGCTATTGCTATTCACGCGTATCATTTTTTGTACCCTTTTGTACATGTATCATTTTAGGGCAGGGCTAGCCAGAGCTTGGCTATATTTCCCTCTGATTATTTTACTTGCTTTATCCTTTCTGTCCGAGGACGTCACAACATCTGGTTGAAAGGTCAGCCAAACCGACACAGGAAAATCGAACAAGTGAAGCTCCTGTGACGGATTTTACGGTGATGGAAACCAATTTCTCTGTTTTGACTTTTAGTCAGAAAGGCTTATTGCTAAATTACCGCAACTTCATCATCATTGTCATCGCAGCGTGAAGGTTTTGATTGCTTAGTAATGGCAGGCGCGACAGTAGCGCAACCCCCCCCACCCCCTCACCAAGCACCTTAATAAAAAGGATGAAAGCGGCACGGCTGGCGTTCTCAACGCGTCTTCAGACGCAACATGGGATTGACCCCTGAGTTTGTCTTTTGCCAGCAAAAGGCAGAGAAGAAGAAGACAGCTAAGCCAATGCACACCGTTGTATGAACATGAACAAAACCAAATAAAGAAAAATATGTAAAATATTCTTTTCACCTTTCAGATGTTGTTGAAGGCAGAATTTTTAAATTTTAAATGTTCTTACTTTGGCCTTTAAAACATTTTATTTTCTAATGTTATATGTCTGTTATACCTCGACGATACACACAGTGTGTTTTGGTGTTTGATGTTTCCAAGAAAACTCCACAGGGCTCCTTCAAAGCACAGGGAGGAGAGTAGTCGGGGGTCCGCATCATTTAATAATGATTTCCCAATATTGACAACAAGAATGCCGGAATATGCTGCAGAGCGTTGTTCTGGGACTGTGTGCCTATGATACTGTAGGCTAGTCTCAGTGTGAGGTTTGGACCAGTTGGCCACCGATGAGTCTCAAGCCCCCAACCCATCTGGAGCCATCTTGGAGATGAAGCAAAAAACCTGGAGCCTGTCCATCTCTTGGCAGGGCCGGCCTCGTCTCTACACATACAAGCCTGATCGTCTCTAATCCTACCAAAGAACTAATTGCTTAATTGGATCAATTAGATGTCCCAATAGGTCTTGAAGACGTGCGGTAGGTGCATCAAATAATTATGAATAAAATGTGAATCAATATTTGAAAGGACTGTGCGGTTGTTGCATCCAGGTTCCTCGAATGCTGAGGGTTATTTGCGTCTCCCTCGCACAACATTGAGACGATCCCAGACGAGTTACGAACCGTGCTTAATATTCATTTGCTCGTGTCACAATCTCATTTCAATCTTTTTCCAAGTTTGCGTCACTCAACGACATTATGCATTGCTTGTTTTTGAGACAGAAGAACTATTTTCATGACTTATGGCATTTGCAGTATCTCAAAGATCGCACTGCTGTTTTTCTTCCTCCGAGCCAGTTTTAAATGGAGCCAAACTGCACGGCTTTAAAGGCACATTCATCAAAAAGCGAGTGCGAGCGCACTGCAGATGCTGCCACTTTTTCTTAAAAAAAAAAAACAGAAAAAAAAAAAAAAAAAAAAGATTGCAAGTAGAATTATGGCTTTTCATCAGCCGATAAATTTCACTTGTGATTAATTGCAACACTCACTTTTGGGATCACTTCTGCACAAAAGAGCATTTCTGCTTTGTAAAATTCATATAAAAGAAATGCAAATCAATGGTGTTCTTGGCACCAAACATATGCTGCCACAATGCCAACAAGCCTGCCCCTGACAACCCCAGCTGGGGGCTTGTAAGACTTGCTCTTGGCAAAAGACGTTTTTTTTCCACCCGCTTTGCAAATGATCACCAATTAATACGAACAGCATCCAATTCTAATTTTGCACCTGGTAAGATTGTGAGTATCTTGTAAAGCTCTTCTAAGCTATGGATCCAAATTACTGGATGTTTTCTGCCCTCCCTTTTTGGGACCTCTGCAGCAGCAGCAGCAGCAAAAAAAATAAAAAAAAAATAGACGGTGGCAAAAGTCCATAACCCATCAAGACCAACATCAGTGGAAACCATTGAAATGACCGTTTAGCGTGCTTCAGATGTGAAGACAGAATTTAGCTGAGGGGGTTTCAGAGGCGAGAAAGTGTGGGATCTTTTATCCTCACGCAACAATATGATCCTAATACAAAAATAACAGAATCTGTAGACACGTGCCACAGAGGAAAAAAACATTTTCCGTCTTCTTATGAAAATATCTGAAAATATATTTTGTTTTCATGGAGCCACTCAACTTTCTCCCCCATCGTTTAGTTTCTCCACTTTCTTCAATCTAAAACTTTCGTAAGATGTAGGAGAGGGAAATCAGGGATGTGTTTATCACTTGGTAACACAGCAGCATCCATCCATGTGATGAATTCCACTTTATTTTCCGAAAGAAAAAATGAAACTACAACAATTCAAAAAGGCGTTTCACGTCACTAATTGCTCATCAGAGCGTCTCTCTCCCTCTCTTTCTGTCTCCATCTCTCACTCTGAAATTGATACTCGCCATACGACTTATGATGGATAGGAAGCTTTAACGAGCTCTTACAAGCAATTAAGTAATCAGGGAACCCTGCTGCTCGGCGCTGGAGCTCGCGAGAGCAGTGACAAACGGAGGCCCATCAGCGGCGTAATCAGCACAGGACACAGTCACCGCTGCTCACCACTCCCTAACCCAGGGCAGCAATGGGCAGAGCAGCAGGCTCCCATCTCATGTTATTGTTTTGTCTGCAAATAAGTGTCTGAACTTTGTTACTCTGAGACGTGCTTAGTCTTAACATCCTATATGCTTTTATAGGAGTTAAAGATTCCACTTAAAACTTTACACACGACACCTGCGGCACGAAAAGAAACTAAACAGAAGTAGCAGAAAGTAAAGTGACAAAAAAGTGCACCTCTCGGGTCTTGGTGCCGAACAGAGCAGCGACAGACTCAAACACCTTTATGCTGGAGGAGCAGTAATGGGCAACAAGTAACAGGTGTGGAGGCAGCTCACAGATCATCCTCATCAGGCTCAAAGCACAACACCTGTTTGTGAGGATAAATTGGGAAAAGACAAAGAGAAATCAACAACTTTGAGTACAATCACACATCATTATCAAGAAAAGAAAAGTCACAAACCTGCAGAAATAAATCAATTATTTAGTTTGTCACAAGGGAAGTTTTACTGTACAATGTAATTTCATAAAAATACAAAATTCACCATATAAATACATATTTATTTATATTTATTAGGGTTTTGAAAGCTGAAATCTCTCAGACTTACTGTACTCTGTGTTTGTTTTTGTTCTATCCTTATAACAGATGTCTCTCCTGCTAAAACAATAACATATTTGAAGGAGGAAGTGAGTTTATTCAAATAGAGATAACAGTGAATACAGTTTAAAGGACATCACTCCATCTTAGTTTGTTCTTCCATAAACAGATTTGTTTGTAAAATATGACGCCTGCAAAACCTATTTTTTGTTGACAAAACAGCCTTTAACACGCACGTAAAGCACTTTGTACCCCTACTTTAGAAACGTGCTCTAAAAACTTAATTTATATTTATCATTATTTTTATCACCCCTCGTGTGCAGTGACTATGGAGCCAGGAGGCGATTAGCTTAGCTTAGCATAAAGACTGGAAGCAGAGAGAAACTAATTAGTCAGTGTGTGAATTTTTATTTGCAACTCCTTGGAAAACCATAATGTCGTTTGTGCGGCTTAAACCACAACATACAACGTGTTAATCAGTGTTCTTTAAATATAATATCTTTGATCAGTCCTAATTGATTAGTCCTTTTTTTTAATTAATGTTGTATTGAATCCTTCAATCTATTTGATCTTCCAGGGCAGTTTGAGTTTCAGTTGCTCGTATACGTGGCAAACAATTCATGTTGTGACAAGGAAAATGAAATCTAACTGCAGGATCTGGTGTTCTCAGCTCACAGCTCACCCGGGGCGTCTGAGCTGGTGAGCTCCATGCAGCATGTTGGACGCCCCGGGGCGGCGTGACACGTCTCCCACACTCTCCGACTCCTCTGAATAATTCTGCCCCGACCATACGTATCACATCTCATTTGGGGAAGAGGGGGGGGGGGGTATTGAAAATCAAATATGTTGCTTATTAATAGGACGACTTTGGCGAACGCTACCTGGAGAAAAGCCGGAGGGGGGAAGCTACTGTAGGAGGAGAGGGACGCCTACAGTGTGGTTTCTCTCTCTTCTGTGCAAAAAGAAGGAAAAACAGCTGAGGGGGCAGATTTCTCATCGCTAAACTGGCACAGTTGATTAAGGTGCACACACACACACACACACACACACACACACACACACACACAATAGTGCACACACACTTTATGGAAATCAGAGAGCCAGGGTGTGTTAGTCAGCCATGCATGAAAAGCACAGAGCTTCATGTGTTTATTGTGTGTTTGGGGAGCAGGAGAAAGACAGTAAATAAAGGTAAAGATGACAAAACAAAGATGATCCCTTCACTGAACGTTTCTTGGTTTCAAACATTTACTCATGTTCTCTACTAAAGTTACTACGAGGAACTGATTTTGGCGACCTCTGTGGACAAAAGCAGTTGTGTTTCTGAGCACCAGAATCCATTTAGAAAACCTCTCATTTTCCTGAAGCAGTTGTCTGACAGTCTGCCCTGCTCAGTTCTGGTTCTCCCGTGCTTCCACTCCCTCCAGTGGGGCCCAGCAATACAGCCCGGCTCTCCAGCAGCGTGGTGTTGGCTCCCAGCGGGGACCGGAGGAGCAGCAAGGACGCTGAGCACTTCACCTCCCGCAAGGTGCTTCCGACTGCAGGTCAAAAGGTGGCAGCGAAGCCGGATCTGGGTCTGTCCGCGGCGGGCCGGTCTCTGTTGGAGGCCCCAAAGGAATCTTTTCGCTGATGGTCTCGCTTACTTATGTTGGTCATATAGAGGCATCAGTATTAAACTGAGACTGTTTCATAATCAGTTAAAGACTGCAAAGGGGCAAAACAGTCAGACCCCTGCTGTAAAATGAGACTTTTTATAAAGAGAATGCACTACCACATTCGTCCACAGGGACCGCCAAAGTCCACACGAAATGGAATTTACTTGCAGTAACTTTAAATAGGCGAATGTTTTGAATGCAGTACTTTTACTTTTAGTGTAGTATTTCTACAGTGCAGTACTCTATAAGTGGCCTGCTTTTTACAACAAGCATCTAATTACTTCTTCAACTGCTGGTTTCAAGACCCCCAGACACGCGCTGATGTTAAGGTGGTAGCTCTGTCGTCAAAACAGTGCCAGTTATTTTCATCAGCTGCCATCTGGTTCATTATATTCCTCTTTATTCAAACATGGACTCCCCTCACACTGTACAGTTTGTTCCTGAAAACTGACTGAAAAGGGTCTGTCGACGTCTGCGCGACTCTCTGAGGCTAAACGGAGAGCGAGCAGCGACGCGACGCTAACTTGCCGTCATTTCCTCGGATTCCGTACAGATTGCAGCAGCTAATTATGATCTAATAACTGGCAGACTGTCTGTTTCAATATTATTACAGGAAACGTAGGTTAAATGAATAGCTCATCATCTGGCCCCTGTATCAGTCATGTTGTTTTAATGATCATAATTCCACCATTAAATCTTAATAATATGTCAAGATCATAAGGGAGACATGTCAATTTGGGGCTTCAATGAGAATTAAGCCAAGGAGCGCTGAAGTTGAGCCTGTGTGTGTGTGTGTGTGTGGTTTTTTTTCCTGGGAAGCCTTGATTTTGTTAGCCTTGTCCTCACACACACACACACACACACACACACACACACACACACACACACACACACACACACACACACACTAGAACAGGCACAGAGCTGTTTCTGAGTCAATCGGATATTCAAGAAATTAATTTATATTCACTGATTGACGTGTTGATGTTGAACAGGAACGAAGCTGGTAAATGTTTTCCAGTTTTGGTATTTTACAAGAAAATACCTAAATATGTTCTGTCCCATTTAGCGGTGAACTTGTTGGGACATTGGCAAGCAGCAGATAAAAAAAACAGTCTCACCTCAAGGTCCATTTAGTAGCTGTTCTGGAGATTTTCAGCATATAACATGATCTTCATAAGATGATGGAGTTTGACACGGAAGTGTCAAATTTCCTTTCTTTTCCAAGCACTTAAAAGACTTCTTTTTTTATGTTTGGTTAAAGTTGAGTACCAAAGTTCATTCTTGACGTTGAAATCATCAGTTGAAAAAGAAATCTCACCTCTAGGTCCAAGAAGTAGCTGTTCTGGAGCTTTCAATCATATCAAATAAGCTTCATCAGAACATGGAGCTTGCCCAGTATAGACATGGATTTGTAGATTTTTACAATATTTTTTTACGAGTACATTAAAGACTTCTCTTCCTTGTTTGGCTTAAAGCAAAGTCCCTTTAATAGCACTTCTGGAGCTTTCAATCATATCAAATGATCTTCATCAGAAGATGGAGTTTACCAAGCTGACGTGGAGTTGTAGATGTTTAGGTTTTGAAAAATCTGTTCATGACCTTGGAAACAGACAAAATCTCACCTTAAGGTCTTTGAATATAATTTATAACAAACAAGAAATGCAAAAATGACACTTTTAAGAAATAAAATTACTGGATGCGTTTAAAGTGTTGAGCTTTGTTGAATGACAAAAGGCAACATCTGAGTAAATGATCCTGTCAGAATAAAATGGCGTTGTGTTTGATGCTGGAGGATCATTTCTTAGAAGACTCTTTGGATCCTCTGTTGGAGTCTCAATTACAGCACATTGAACTTTGAAAGGCCTCCAAGGATCTGGAGTGCAGGCATTTTTTTTGGATGGACTTCTAGAGTCTTTAAAAAGGAAAAAGAAATTCACTGCTTTGAGGTGCAAACCCTGTATTCTTCTTCCCTCAAGGTTTTCTGTTTGTGAGGTAGAGACAGTCGCTGCACACAGCTCCCAGCTAAGAATAGCTGCAGGAGAGGGGAGAAAGTGAGGAAAGTGAGGCAACACGAAAGGCAGAGAAAAAAAACAAAACAAAGGGGAGAAGAGAGAGAAAAAAAAAAAACGAGGAAGTGGGCGACGGAGAAAAAAAATAACCCAGGAAGGAGTGTGAATGAGACAATGGCTCCGTCAAAGAGTCAAACGAAGTAAACATCATCGGCGCGATCTCGGGGACTCGATCTGGATCGGGACTAAACACGACACTGGGACGATCAATCTAAATCAATCAAGTGTCTGAGGGACTGGTGTGTGTGTGTGTGTGTGTGTGTGTGTGTGTGTGTGTGTGTGTGGGCAGGCAGGCGTGGGTGGCAACGCCGTGGTGACGGTGTGTACCCTGCCCCCGAGGCCCCTGCTCTGGTCACAGAGAGCGGAGATACATGTGTGTGTATTTGTGTGTGTGAATGAGTCTATTGAAGAACAACATGCTGCAGAGTTAATAAGGGAGCATTGTGTGTGTGTGTATGTATGTGTGTTCGTGTGTGTGTGTGTGTGTAAGTGCAGGAGGGAGCAGATATAGTCAATGAATCTATTGAAAGACAGCAGCCTGTATTCAATTAATAGGAGTGCACACGGGGGTTGTGTCCTGTAGCTGTTTGTTGAACAACCACTGACGCTCACACAGGAAGTTCACGCTACATTGTTAAGAGACCTCAGTTCATTCTTAGTGTCGTGTCCCTGCATCCAGTCCAGTACCCCCCCAGGATTTAAATAATCACGATGTATGTCCTACGACAAGCGTTCAGCGCTAATGCAGGAAGCAGTTTTGTCCTTCATGGGGCAAAGCGTGAGTAAGGATGGCATGTAGCCGTTCTGACTTTATGCATCTTTTCCTGACATTAGCCGACTAAGGTTGGAGACTAACTTTGCCCTCCCAAGAACAGGTTAAAGAACTCTTATGTTCCTCAGTCTGCCTAAGGAGATGTTCACATGTCGTTTTTTTTTTGCGACATGGGAACAGCTCATTACAACTCATTCCCTGTAGGTACAGCTATGAACGCTGTATGAGAACAGCCTGAAGTAATAGCACTCCTTGTGCAGCATTGTTTTGAGAATAATATATATATATATATATATATATATAATATCACTGTATGATAATTATTGATGCATTAATGTGTACGTCACTTTAATGTTGCATCCATCCATCCATCCATCCATCCATCCATCCTAACAGACCATCAGCTACCAAACAACCCCGCTGTTGAAGTGGACACCTAAAATAGAGCGCTGGCTAAAATAACAATGTCTCCTCTCATGCTCTAATGCCAGTTGATCAATAGTAATTACCTACCTGTGGACCTGGCTGGCGGAGCTCCTCGGGCCCCTCGGGGGTTTTCGCCATAGACAGCTCACAATCCAGTCCCAGGTAACTCCATAGGACAGACCTTTTAATTGCTTTGTTCACTGTGAGTAATTGAGGGTTGGAGCGCGCTTGCCACGAGAAGTGTGACTTCACTTGGCCTCCGTTTAATTATTCCCGTAACACAAGCCTTCTGCCTTAATTTACACTCTGAGCGCGGCATCTCGAGGTGCGAATACAACTGGAGATATAGGTTGGTGACTGTATACGGCACGCTGAGCCAGATGCACCACAAAACGCGGCCATATGGATAGACGGAGAAGTGTTGTCTTGTGTGTTTTTCTCCCAAACATATTGCCAGACGGTCGATGCATCTTTTCAGCACAGCAACTGTCCCACTGCTCTAATTTGATCTCATCCCTCGCTAGGCCTCGAACCAGACACGTGGAACTGTATCAATATAGTTTCATTAGCATACTGATTAATCAACTGGTTAATTAGAGAAATTTCCTATAGGCTGATTACGCCTCCCGACCTCTTGGTGTGAACACATATAGAGTGCATGAGTAATTTAATTATTCTGACTGTCAGCGGAGGCAAGGTAAGATTATATATTCTATAACAATGTTTAATCAGAAAGGCAGAGCAGAGGGCTTTAGATAAGGCAGCAAAACAACATTTAAAAAGCGATCGCTCCTCCTTTGACTTCAGCAGAATGAGAGTTTGGTTCTATGTGAGCATAAAAACGTACACGTACACTCACAGCGCTGTGAGGAGACTCGATCCCGTGTGTTCAACAGTTTCGTGGTGTTGCCAGAAAAAGAAAACGCAATAAACATCGTCTTTTTTGAATGCCAATGTTTATGAACTGTTTGTGGTAACTACAGGCTCGTTTTATTGTAATTTGTGTCTGACATGTTGGGTTTTTTTCATAAGAAACGTCATTATCTAGTTAAAAGATTCCTTTGTTTCCATCGTAGCATTGTTGAGGTAGTTATTTTTCAAACTCTTGGTCCTGGTGTCAGTCTTTAATAAAACCCAATCTCCCAACTCTCTTCAGCCGTTGTTAGACTTCCAACGATTCCTCGTAATCTGAGACGACGCCGCAGATCGTTGTCCTGCAAAAGCTCTCTCGAAAAAATGCACTTTTCTTTTACTGCTAAAGCTTCCAAGACTGAAATGTCTGCATTAAAATAGAGAATAATCCAAAACTGTCTCCTACGAAATTAGGTTCCCGTACAAACTGCGTTATCAATTACGTTTCGAGGGAAACAGTATTTTCTATCGAATCGCGGCCACAGTTCGAAACACGTGGTTAGCGTTGTAAATTGAAACAAAACAAGAAACGCAACCAAACTACTTGGTTATGTTTAGTAAAAACATCACGGGTCGACTCATTTGAAACTTTTTTGTGATACATCAAAAGCGAAGCATGAATTGACAATAAAGCTTTGTTGTATGAGGTGACTTTTAGGAGACAGTGGTGGAATATCATGGGCCATTTGGACCAGAGGAAAGTTGAAATACTTAAGGAACCAACACTAAACTAACGCCTTTACATCCAGGTTATATTCTGATCCGCAACCTGTCAAACAACCTCAGTATTCAGCGCTACAACTTTCAGCTCTCCCTCACAACTTGGCCTCTGTTTGTCCTGTAACCGGCACTTGCAGCGGCGAGGCGGAGTCGCCGTGAAGGTGCGATGGGCGCCGGCGTTGGCACCGCCGGGCTCGGGTGGCCGTGCAACAGTATCTGCAGGCTGCCGTCCTTCTGTTCGCAGAGCATCTGAAGAAAAAGCAAACTGCACTGTTGCTCACACTCCCCGATCCCGTTGTTGTCATTGGCCGGCAGCCACCAATAGTGAGCCAACCGAGTTAACAGACACTTCCGCTCGGCACATAAGGAACCATCTGTTTTAAAAAGCCAGAAATAAATAAATAAAGAGCTCCCCTCTCTCCCTCTCGTGCTTCCTCTCTCCCCCCACGTTCTCCCTCTACCACCAGTCTACAGTAAGCAGAGCTCTGCTATTATCCTGCTCCTCGCTCTTCATCATTTACAATCAACAGCCGGCTACTAAAATTACTGCTGGGGACTTTATTGAATCTCTACTGCCCTGTATTGGCCTTTCAAATTGAGCCAGGACGAGAAACTAACCAATTTCTTTTTTGAGAAAACTATTTTATTCCATCTATTTTCCGGGTAAATAACTAAATTGTCAATTATTTTCTTTTTCTGTCTTATTTCCTCGCTCCTCAAATTGTGGCGCCGCAGCAGTTATGGCGCGCACAACTTAATTTGTCATTTATTGGACATTAGCAAGGTCAGAATCACATCGAAGCCTGATGTTTGTAACGTCTTGAAAATCACGGTTGTGCGCCCGGTCTTGGCCGCGTCGAGCTCCTCAAGACGTGCCAGCTTGTAGCTAAATAAATATTGGCTGAGGGGCGTTTGAAAAAACATATTGTCCTGGCTCAGCACTCGGTTCCCCCTGCCCTCTGTTGCCAAAACAAGACGACAGGGGGTCCAGAGCAGAAATCTCTCCTCACATGAGCGGTTCGGTAACGGTCAGCCCGCTGCCACGGCCCGTTCCTGCAGCCTTTGTGCACCCGGGTTGTCGGGGTGTAAATGTATTTACTCGGCTCTTCACGGTTGCGGCTCGCCCGAGAGCATCCTGGAAGCGAGCCACGTGCGCTATCACACTACGCCTTTTGTTTCTCGTGCCACTTTACGAGAAGAAGGGTGTGCTTGTCCTGTGTGTTTTGCAGTTTTTTTTTTGTGATAGCCAGAGATATCTTGGTCGCTTCTATTTACGACGCGTGTTTTTGAGACGGAGCCTTTAAATACGACTGTTTACCGCGGCGGAGGTTTGTTTTTCTGGCAATTTTTAGTGCCAGTGAACTCAGGCTGTATGTTGATAATTGTTTGCTCACTTAAGTTTGTGTGCATTTACTGTACACGTGATCTATTTTAAGGGCCAATACGTGATGCTTTCATGGTTTTCAAAATGACCTCATGCAACATCGTGCAGAGAAACAGTATTTATATTTCTGTGTGACGCCTGAAATCCATTCTCATCTCTTACAAACTCACAAATCTCACTTCGCCGTGATTGTTAAATCAAACACGAGTCTTGTTTACATCTGAGCTCCCATTTCTTTTTCACCCTCATCCATCCTCACATTACTCTTCATGGCTCAACTCGTGCAGGGGAAACAGAATAACTTGAAGAAAAATATTACTAAAACATTAGCGCCCGCATTCAATTTAAACCGGCGAGTTCCTCCCTCCGAGAAATTAAGGTGTATCGAAACAAGTGCATTATTTAGTAGATTTGACATGGCTGCCACATATTCGCAGAGAAAGAATTAATACGCCTGTGGAAACGAAAGCAGAAGAAGAAATGTTCTGAAAATAATTAATTATCAGAGCCTATTTCTAGTCCTCCTCTTAAGCCTATTTAAAGGGCATTAGGTGTTATGAATGTGAGGTGGTCTAAATTTACCCCTGGAATATCTATCCTCATCTGACTACATTAGTATACTTTTCCAGGCTCTGCAGGCTCTGCAGGCTCCTCGCTCGCTATTTAAATCACACGGCGTGACTCTGAAATCCAGACTCCTTTTGTTTTTCTTTTGTCTTTGTTTCTTCCCACCAGGATTACAAGCTGCAATCAGATTTACACACCTGAAGAAAAAAGAAAGAAGATAAACCTGACACAAGTATTTGCTAAACGGGTGAAAGGCGCCCGTAAGTGACTCGGAGAAATGAATTATGTATACGCTAAAGAGAACTCATTTGGGAATTAAGGAGGATAAGTAGCAGTCCATTTTGTGCCTGTTAGGGGCCCTCTCGGAGCTACAGCGGCTGCATTAGGGGAGAGCTAATGGGCCCTGGGAGGGGGTGGGTGAGGGGTGGAGGTGGGTGGGGGGGGGGTTGGGCCCTTTGCCGCCCGAGGTCTGTGGGCCCCGGTGACAGATGGTCGGCCACCTCACTGGGTGTCTGTGGCTACAAGGTCTGTCGTGAGGTTGATCCGCGGCGTTGACAGCGTCGCAGAGATCAAACGACATTGTGGAAGGTGAAGAGACGGGGGTGGCGTGCCCCGCCAGAGCAGGAGAGACGGCGTTAGGACTCCCGATGATTTGGGGAGTTTTGGAGGAAGTCGCCAATGCTGATATTTTTAGAACCAGCTCTTTTTTTTAAATTTATTGTTCAGTGCCTGGAAAATCCCCCCAAATTACACACAGAAAGTCTATGGTGTTGTTTTTGACAAAAATATTCTTGAACATCCGTCTGAACTAGCTTCATTATCACACACTAAAAGTCTCCACTGAGAGCCGGACTCTAGTTAAATGAATATAAATGCTTTCATGAAATACCTGATACTCAATTACTCCATGTAGTCCGGCGTAAATCTGATGATCTCCTTGACCACGGAGCGTAACAACGGTTTGCTGAACCTCTCCTACAACTCAATTTCCTTTGTAAACCTTTTATCCATTCATCAATGTTTCTTGTTGATCAATTCCTGATTTAAAGGCAGCAGTGAATCCCCGGAGCTGTGGGTCCACCTGCCTGAGAGATCTGCAAGCAAGACCAGATTTTATGGCTTCGCAGCTTAAAGGACTGTTTGCAACTTGAATAGAACAGATCTGAGAGGAAATAATGATCCATTTTTTAGCAGAAAAAAAGCATTTTTATATTTAAAATATGGTCAACTAGCATGTGTCTGGGTGTTACGAGGAGTTGCTAATGCTTGTAGATATTTAAAACTCTGACATGACGTATTTAATCTAAGGATAAAACACGGTCTTGGTTCAGTTTTACTTGTTACAGTGCACTGGATACACAAACTGCACTCATCAAAAAACATAATTACTTACTCAAAAATAAGGTTTCTAAGAAACCATCCAAAAGCATTGCTATTGTTGTAAATAAAATGCTTGAAGACTAATTAAACATTATCAGGAAAAAAAATATGTAGACGTTACAGACTGTTAGGTCAGAGAGAAACTGCATCACATCAGCGGTGAACGACGTGAGTGGCCAATATTCAGTTTTTCATTAAACTGAGGGAGCCGCACGCTGTGTTCTCATATTTGGGGGATTGTTTATTAAGACAACATTACAGCAAACAGCTTTCAGCAGGTTTCATCACACTCCGATCAAAGCCGTTTGCACAAACGTTGGCGTCTTCATAAAGTGAAGGAAATGAGGACATCACGTGCGACTACTTTGATTAAATTGAATATTTCTTTTGCTTCATCCTCAGCCATATGTATATTTAAGTGTATGTCAGTTACTCTGTTCGGTTGCCTGAGGTGTGTTTGTATGTACAGATCAACTGCAGAGACGTTAGCAGCATAGACTGTATGAAATATGGTCGTAGTCTCCGTGCAATGTTAACCATGAGTTTCTGAGTCGGGGGCTCCGGCTGTCGACATCTCGGCAGTGACGTCAGAGGCCTAACTCTTAAAAAAATGGCAAAGAGGTGGATCGTCAGTGGAGCTGAGGAGGCAACCTCCGGTTATGACGAGTGAAGCCAATGTGAAAGTGTCTTAAAACCTTCGTTCTCTCTACTGACCAGCAGGGGGCGACTCCTCTGGTTGTATAGAAGTCTATGAGAAAACGACTCTACTTCCCTCTTGATTTATTACCTCAGTAAACATTGTAAACATGAGTTTATGGTCTCAATCTCTAGTTTCAAGTCTTCTTCAATACAGCATGATGTTCATTTAGTAAATTATGGTCCATTTAGAGTCAAATAGACCTTTGAGGCGGGGCTTACTGTGATTGACAGGTCGATACCACTACCAGAGCAGTATACTCTGCGTCACTCTTTCGCAGTCCACATATTGTAACTTCGGTTCACCGGTTGCAAAAAAAGTCAAGATGGCGGAAGCCAAAATCGACAAACTCGAGGCTTCCAAACGGCAGTCCGCAAACCAATGGGTGACATCACAATCACAACGTCCAAACCCGTTTTTTTGTACCAGGCTGTAAACCTGTTCATTTCTGCTGTAAAGTTGGGCTTTTTAACATGGAGGTCTATGGGGATTGACTCGCTTTTGCCAGCCTCAAGTGGCTATTTAAAGAACTGCAGTTTTTGGCATTTCCTTTTTTTCAGCTTCATTTTTAGCATCTGCAGGTTGCCGCTTGGTTAGCATGTAGTTTACACCATGCGTCAGATGTAAAGTGTCAGTTTTCTCGAAAGAATAAAATTGTTCCAACGCAGCTTTACAGAATGTCTTCGTATCTGTGTAGTTTCACTTATTGTTGTTTTCCAGCAATATTGTCTCCTTACCACTTTAACGAGGAGTTGTTTAAATGCGTGTCAACTGGTATGATTTGATCGAATAAAATAGTATCAAGAGTAAAAAAAGACAAAGAAATCTGTATTACACAACAACATTTCCTCTAATGTACCGACATTTTGACAAGCGAAAGACATAAAACTGCAACGGCATCAATTCCCCACCGCCAGCGCCCCGCGGACACGAGAGACCGGGCCTGTCAGGCGATTAGCCCGTCTTACATTCCCGGTGATCGGATTAGACGATTCCCACAGTCTAGTCTGAAACTACTCCCGACCCGCAGCTCCGGAGAGCATCTCAATATCCAATTTCACAGCTTTCTAAACCTGGATCACGGAGGCTATTTATTACTGTCACGGGCTTTTGTGTCGGGGGGGGGGGGGGGGGGGGGGGGGGGGGGGGGGGTAGCTTTAGTGTTTCATCTGCTCCGGAGCAGGAAGATGATCAACAAGAGAGTAAAAAAAAAAGTGTAATGAGTGGAACCGGTGGCGTTGCCTGAAACCCCCTAAAATAAAACAACACAGCAGCCCTGTTAAATTAGACCACGACGACGACACCGCAGTCAGCAGCTTCTCATCTCCACGACCTTTGATCCACAACGCTGCAGCGACCCGGTGTGTGTGTGTGTGTGTGTGTGTGTGTGTGTGTCCTACAACAACACCTTGCTGTGTTTTCTAACTGACCAAAAAGAAAAAGAAAAATAGTTGAATTGAGTTTGGTTTTGGGAATCGTTACTTTACGATTCCCAAAACATTTACGAAAATGGGGATGTGTGGGGAAGATTGTGATTACAACTCAGAATTGTGTTCAGGAGTACAGTAAAATAAGAGTCCACGAAGTGATTTTGGACAGATGTAGCCTTAGTGCTGGTTGTCTAGCCTCCTAGATAATGAAACCATTTATAAGGCAGTCTTAAACCGGACCAGCAGCCGTAATAGGGGCCTCCATTATAGAGGCTTTATAATTTCCTTGCTTTTTCCTTTTAGAGCCTCTGTTGTTCCTCTGAATTACCCCTGAATGATTTATGCTCACTGGTCTGGCCACTGATAGACCCTGGCAACACAGATAGAAACACACTTAGGGGCTTTTCGGTGTGTAAACACACTGCATTAAAAGCCAACTTGTTTCAAACAGCCAAACACATTTGCCCCCGCCGCGGTGTCATCTCGCTCGTCAAACACCGCGGTGTCACAGCCAATCAGGGGGCTCCGGGGGCAACGCAGGCCATTTAACCTGAGCAAACACGACGTGTCACGAAACCCGAGGTTGACTTAAGAGCCCGAGCAAACACTGGCGAGAGCCATCGGGCACGAATCAAGGCGGCCCGGCTGAGGACAAGTCACTCCCGTAATGGCTTTGTGATGACTCAAGATCGAGCGGCCATCTGTTAGTTACAGTGGGGGGAGGACCACAATTCGCAGTTCAGATACACAGAATATTAGCTGGTAGTGCGGCGGAGGAGGGGAGGATTTTGGCCAGTGGCACAGGATGTAAAGCATATGTCCATAAATGGTAAATATGTTGATAGCGGAGGCCCCTGATTCCCTGAACTGGGGCCAGATAACAGGATTTGCATGGTGATTTTCAGCCTCAGTGACACGACACCTTCAGAAGGTGTAAGACTCGTAATCCTGCAAGTGACCTTAAGACTCTTCCCCACACACACACACACACACACACCTACACACACACACACGCACACACACACACACACACACACACACAGGTGGAAAATACTGACATCAGAAACTCTGACCGCCGACATTAAAAACTCACCACGTATTTAAAACGCAGAGAAGTTTGCATGAGATTTGAACGATGTGCGTTTGAATAAACCGCAGTCATTTGTGTCCGGTCTGTAACCGTGAAGTTCATTGAACAGCAAAAGTCAAACCACATGCAGCCTCAGAGGGCTCAAAAGTAGCCCTACCCCTCCCTGAAAAACATCTACTAGACAGCACGGGGGGATAAATATTCAGATCCTTTTGATAAGCAAAAGTTATGGACGCCGTTCCACGTGAAAAGCCTGCTTTTAAAATGTTACTTATGTTAAAGTGTAGCAAGTATTATCAGGAATACGTAGGCCTACGTATATAAAAGTAAAAGTATTTGTTATGCATTATTCTATTACTGGATTCTTAGTACTAATGCGTCCATACGTTAGCAGCATGTTAATGTTGAACGCTGTTGGGTGGTTTGATTTGCGATGCATTTGATGTGATATGCTTGTTAAAGCTTTTTCAATTCTTAATCTGAAACGTAGCTAAATGTAGTGGAGTAAAAAGTAGTAATGTTTCCTCTGAAATGTAGTGTGGTATAATTAAGTAAATTTACTTTCCACTACTGCTAAAAAGTCCGTACAATGTTGTAATTATTTGGATAATTTTCATGGTATATATTGTTTTTAATTTCTGCTGTTTCAGAGCCTTCTTCACACTCACTGGTGGAGAAATACCAAACATTTTACAAGCCAAAAAAAGTACAGAATTAAACAATAATATACTGTAAACAGCCTGTAAATATTAAACATATTGAAGTATCTATTGTGGAAAGTAAAAAAAGAAAAAAAGACCCACAAATACATAGGATATGAACACACTCTCCTCAAATGAAGCTCCATCTGAGCGACTGCGTGTTTTTAAAAATGAGAAGTTATTCTAAGAATCACGGTACAATATGTGAGGACTTCCTCGAAGCAAACTGCACTGACGATTAAACATAAGACGATGTTGTTTGTTACAATCTTCCGTGCGATATAGACAGTTTCATAATGCACTGAGAGAGTAATATTGTGTGTGTACAGTACTTACTTCACTGGTTATTACTGCAGATTACTGCCATTTTAGAGGGAAAACCCAGATTAGAAGTTTCATTCGTCATATTCAAAGCTTCACTGCTGCTTCTCTGCTTTTGCACATGTCGGATTAGATGTTGTTAAATATCCTCAGGGAAGCAATCAGGTGTTTTAAGTTAAGGGCAATTCCCTCGTCTACGGACAATCAATAAAAGAAACCAGGAGTGGGGACTGTAATAGGGTTGGCTTGTAACCTGCTCTGACAAATTAAGGCAAGTAGTGTTTTTTCATTACTTACACATCCGTTTTCATTTTTCCCATCAGTGGAAGCAATTAAACAATGCTTCCTTAAATTAGTCATTGATTTTTTTTTTTTTAGCAATAGTGACGCTTTGCAGAAGGAAATAATAACTTTAAGGGAGTGTTGCTGGTTGCTTTTTTTTTTTTTTTCATTACTGCCAGTCTTGTAAGAGCAGAAACAATTCACCTACATGAAAAAGTGGTGTCTTAAATTAGCCATTGATTTTTCCTCAGGTGTCACTTTGGTTAAATGCTTTGAGGTTGGGAGTTTTCTCTCCAACCTGGAAATTGACAAGAGGCCATAATCTATTAGTCCTTTAGTGTTTTTTCCACTTCCAGTATGTACAAATCTATGACCTGAAACTCTTTTCTGTCAAAAAAAGACGAGCTAAATGTGAAGTTTGAGAGTGTAAATCAGACAGATAACAACGCCAAGAGAAGAAATGATACGGCTTTAAACAATAAAACTTCCATGTAATGATTAATTACGTAAAAATGTGTTTTTCCAGAACTATTTTATTACAGAATTTTACGCTGCTGCCGATCCCATCCCACACACGTGAACACCGAGAAACAAAACTCAGACCAGATTCTTTTTTTTAATGCTCAAATTGAACAAAAACAAATAAAAAGTCAAAAATAATAATAAAAAAAAGAGAGAAATCCAGAATAGCAGGTCGTAACTGCCGCACTTCTTTTCTTTTTTTTCTTCTTCTTCTTGAGACTAGAAAATACACTTACAATTTGAAGCAGCAACAAAATGTGCATTTACCTGATTATACAATGGAACATTATTTTTGTTATAACATGAATGTGTTTTTTTTAAATCGCATTATAAGACTCGTAAATATTCCTTATACTTTTTTTTTTTTACCAAAAATCAAAAGGCAAAAGCAAAAATGTACACGTCATGTTCACCTGGAACAAAACAGAGAAAAGAAATCAGCGAAATATTTGACTTTATGTTTGATTTTTTTTCCTAGCTTTTTATTATTTAAGCCAATAAAATCTTATTTTTTTTTGGGGGGGGATGCAAATAATAATCCTGAACGTGTTGGTTGCTGTGTCCACTTTGACTGTACATACACGTTCACCTGTTATTCATCGAGAAAACTGAACACCTGAATGACAAACGAACGCTGCTGATTCAGAATACAAAGGAAAACTGCTGTTTACAGTGAATGAGTTATTTTACAGCGGCTTGGAGCTTTATTGAATTACCTTAATAAACACAGGCCGTATTTTCATCAGCACATTCCCATGATGCACCCTTGTTTCTTTACTTCACTACCCCGAGAGGCTTCATCGAGAGAATGATTCATGTCAATACGGCAAAAAAAAAACACACAGTTATGATGAGATCTGCAGTTTGATTGGACGAGGGGATCATTGACGAGATCCAACTGGCTGATGGCCGCTTAATGTCTCTTTCATCATCACGTCAGTCTATAATCATGTCACTTCACCATGACAGCATCAATACGTTGCCAGTATTCCCTTTTAAAATGAGCATGAAAGTACAGGACGGCTGTTTGAGACGAAAGGAGTGATCATCCTTCCGTTCGCAGCGCGAGCGTGGACGAGTCTCTTTTGCAGGAAGTCTTAAGATTCAGTCCTCGGGTGACCGTAAGTTTGCCACTGAGTCCTGTCTCACTGGGGCGCCACATGCTCGAAAATCATAAGAATAAAAAAACAAACAAACCGAATGATTCCCACATTAATGTACAAACATAAACAACGGTTAAAAAGCCAACCACGTAGCTAGCCCCTGGCAGGTTAACACCGCGCTTCCTGTCCATAAAGTGCACTCTCCATCCTGCTGTGCGGCTTGGGGAAACAAAAAGAAGTGTGTTTATGTGAGAGAGAGAGATAAGGGAAGCTCCGCTGCATGTGTGTGTGTGTGTGTGTGTTCAGTCTTATTCCCGGAGCGACTGTGAATTAGAGGACATGACAGTCTCAGGTGTATGGACGGAGGAGGAGGAGGCGGGGGAGGGGTGGAGTAGAGGTGTGTGTGTGTGTGTGTTTTAATGGGCTGGCGTTAATAAACGTAGCCCTCGCTGTAGGGGTGCGGCGGGCAGTAGGGCCCCTCCTGTACGTAGGCCATGTTTTCATCAAAGTGCGACAGCGGCACCGTGTCCTCCTCGTTGATCTGCCGCTCCATGTCGGTCTTCAGCACCGGCCGCTGATTGTCGGGAAACGCCATGGAGAACAAGGCCTCGGGGTCGCACACAAACTTGTAGACGTATCTCTCGCCGGCCACCTGGACGGAGACGGACAGGACGGGGTGGGACAAATGAGTGGGGAGGACATTTTGGTTTTTTGGACATTACTAAACTGTGAGAGCGCGCACACGCGGCGAGGAGAGTCCATTGAACTGTAAACACGACTGATGAATCACCAGAGATATTATCATACGATCATCCTTTTCTTAAAAATACTATTTACAAAATAACCGGACTCTCAGTGGACACAAAACTGTCCTAGAAAAATAAAAGGGTTTAATATTCAATTAACGTCAACACATTCTTTATTTTTTCCTATTTATGGAAATTTCCAACAAATTTCGAAATCAATCTACCAAAACGGTTAAAGTTACATTTGAGTATATTGTGAGAAAGTTAACAATGTTAGGTGAATAAAGCATGGTGGGTTTGGTGAACATCTCTTAGAGGCAGATATAATCTCAGTGGGCGGATTTATTTAAAGAGTCCCTTCTTTTACGAAACGTCATTAAACTTTGCCTGATTACTGACTACAATAGGCCCTTCTAACTGCAGACATGTTGAGGTTCATAGCCGGTAAACACAGTTTAACTGATAAAAAGAACAATGGTCACATTATATTTAGTGTGTTACAGTCATTCCAGTGAGCCAGCATACTCAAAACCAGGTCACTGGCCCACCTAAATGAAACGGGGCCACAATGAATGTGATTAATTACACCTGTGTTCACCCTGCAACCACAAGCCAAACGGAGATTTAACTCAATCAGTGTCCCAAATCCATGCTACATAGGAACTCTGAGCAGCTTTTGTGTTCACACTGTAAAAAGCATCTAAACCAGGATTAAAAACTCCCTTAACTTTCGAGTGTGTTGTTGGTTTACAGTATTTATCCACAGTGCATTGCACAAAGGGAGTAGAGGAGCTGCCAACTTTTACAGCTGGTAAAAATTAAGATTGTAGATGGCGGCGAAACAGTTTCGGGGACACAGAACAAATTTAACTAACCATGAAAGTTTAACTGGCCATCACATGTTGAAGTTGTACTTTCATTGACGTCTGTCTGAATTTAATCATTTAACGTCAGTATAAAACTGTGAAGCAAGTTGATTTCTTATATACTAACTGCAAACACAATACAAAAAGAAATGAGAAACTATGTCCGTAACACAGAGGAGCTCTGATTTGGATATTTTCTTTTTAACTCAAGTGTGCAAGAACAAGGTTTCAAAGCCTCGATCTTCATCAGGGTCAGTGCATCTGAGACGCTCCACCTCCTTATATAAGCTACCATGAGGAGGGGAGCGAGCACACGCTCCTCCTTTCACACAGGTGGTATCAATCAGGCTCTCATTGTGGATCTGAGCTGCAAACATTTTACCTTATACAGGTGAGTTTTCATGATTTGAGCAAAGCCCAACAGAGATTTTAAATTCCTTTAATGTCTATTGTTGGTACATATATTCTCTGTCTTATATTGTCTTTTTATTTTACCTTTTGCATGATTCCCTTCTCGTAGTAGTAGCGCAACGATCGGCTGAGCTTGTCGTAGTTCATCGCCGGTCGATTCTTCTGTATCCCCCACCGACGTGCCACCTTTGCACCACACACGGATAAACAACACGAAGGCAGAGTGGGTAAACAGAAACAGACAAAAGCATTGAAACACAAACACGCACGGCAGCTGAAATGTTAAACAAACGTATTAATCCATATTTTGCTAATAACAGTCATTAGAGTGCGTCCAGCCTCGGCAGACCTGACCAAGGATGTGTTCATTAGGAGCTTGTCACACACCCAGCGGAGGAGGCAGCAGATGTTGTAGCACCTGTCTACCAGACCACCCACCGCCCGGCGTCGCGGTCCAAACCCACAGCCCCCGCGCCGCTCTCGCCAGCTTCTCCTCTGCAGATTCTACTCTTCTCCTCTTCGTCTCCTTTTTTTTTTTTTGTTCAATTATTTCAGCTTTTTTCCTCTGAGTCTTTTGTACTTTTCTCGCTGACATGCCACACCTGCCTGTGAAAAGGCAGAATCCGCGAGCTAAACGCTTGTCCGCCGCGTCCCTTCCCCAAAGCGAGTGCGTTCGGTCACCTGATGGCATGAATGGGCCCCCCTGTTAGCTGCAGCTGGCCCGCGCCTCTAGACACTGTCGGGCTGCGTGGACTGCTGCCAGGTACCCACTCTATCTCCTCCACTCTTCAACCCCCCCCACCCCCCCACCCACGCCTGCAACCTGCATCCTCCTCCATCCTCCCAACAGCGAGCGATAGTGACTGAGCCCCACTGTGTGTGATGTGGGCGCTCACAGACTCGGCCTCTGTTTCCATTTTCAAAAGGCCCAACCATCAACATGGGTTATATTTTTAGGAATACGGACCTGTGAAATATTTAGCAGGGCGTTGGCCTTAAGGGGTCAGCTTGGATGGATGTGGTTGAGTACAAGGTACGTATATAAACAAAAAAAAACCTATTAAGGCAGATCCAGAACTGACTTGACCACTTTAAGAGCAGCGAATGTTATTCATCCCACTTCAAACGGTGACCTTTGACAGTCTTATTCTGCCTGGATGTCTCACGCAACCTTTTTTTGAATTTCTTTACACATATGAATGTAACACACTGGAGTAGAGCGGAAACTAACTATTGTTTCCAATTAATCTGTTATTATTGTCTATTAAATGTCAGAAAATGGTGAAAAATGGCCATCATGACTTCCCAGATCAGAAGTAGAAATCCTCATATTGTTTGTTTGTATCACACCAGCAGCTCAAAACCTAAAAACATTCAGTTATCAATGAGAAAAAAACTGAGAAAAGCAGCAAATTCTCATTTGAGAAGCTGGAACCATCGAAAGTTTGGCAATTTTCTTTGAATAAATGATTGTAATTTTGACCGATTAAACAGATTACAGTGCACAAGTAACAATGCGTTGAGAAATACAATGTGGTGGTTCAAATCAAGTGAAGTACAAGCTTTATACTGATGTATTTCGCTTGTAAAGTGACCTTCTGTGGCGTAAAAGGTGCCTCAAATCCAATCCATTGTTGAGACTATACAGATTCCATGTAAAAACATTTTAAATGAACAGTAACGACGTCTCTCCGAGCCCCTCACCTCCTCTGGCTCGATGAGTTTGAACTCCATGCCGCGGCCGGTCCAGGCGATGTAGTGGGAGTTGGACGGGTCGTCCAGCAGAGCCACCAGGAACTGCCAGAGCTGCAGCGAGCCTCTGCGCTGGTACGACGGGCCCTCGCGGTAAATGCCCGACTCCTGCTTGATGTCACCTAGAGGACACATAACGGACCTTTACGTTCATCCACAAAGACGGAGTCGAGACCCACTGGAGGGTCGCGGGTGATTTTAACCAGGTTGCCAAAAAATTGTGTGGAATTTCTTCCTTTGTCTTATATTAAACTCTTATACTGTATCTGTAGTAAACCTTTGAGCCACATTGTTCTCATGATTGTAGCTACTTATACGTCTGTTAACTCCACCTCAATGCATTTATTTGTGCTCATTTATAAAGCTAGCTTTACCTACGAAAAGAAATGCGCCGTAATTCGTAGATATCCCACAAAATGATATCTTATGTTATCCATGTAATCGTGAACGAGGGAGTATGAAGACCATTGGCACACACTGGGCTGGCGGGTCCAACAAATAGCGATCTTTCAGCCAGGAGAATGCTTTTGCTTCTTGTATTTGGCACGTAACTTGCGTAACGTGGGTGAAAACAGAAGTTTATTTTGAAGAGACTGTATGCATGGAACGAGCGGAGATCGACGCGTGTTTCTGTCTTTCATTGGAAAACGCATGAAAAACGAGGAGTAACTTTTCGTAAGATATCATACGCACGTTTATGAGGATACATTGGTTTTCAATAACACATTGATAAAACTAAGCTGTGATTATCAAATGTATATCTCTTTAAAATGGCTGGTTTACCTGTTCATGATAATATAAGGGGATTTGGAGATGGCAGTAAAAATAGTCATGATGCAAGAATTTGCTCTTCTCACGATTTAAAGATCAGGCCAGTTGTGAATTGGGTCGTGACGTTTAGAGGAAACACTGCTCTGTGGGGTTCCAGCACAACTGCACGTGTTTTTAATGTAGAATTGAAAAGAACTCGGATGGAAAAACTCACCTTCAACCTTTTCAGGCACCACGCAGGTATCATCGTAGAAATGCCTCGCCACTTTGTCAAACATACAACCTGGAAAGATTTAAGAAAGGGAAGAGTTTGACATAATATTCAGCCCAAATTCAAAGTGCACGATCACAACATTGTATCATCGCTGGTACCTTCGGTCCTGTTAGCGTGAGCCAGGTAGCCGTCTTGCCGTAAGTAGACAGAATGGCAGCTAGGCACTTCTGCTGAAAGCCAGGAAAGAAATGGGAGAAGTGTGGGTGTTAAAGGGCCCGAAGGCAGCATGAAGAACACTATCTCAGTTATCTGAGAGCAGTCACAGCCTGTTCACCCAATGCACCACTGGCTCTGATTAAAGAACGTGCCCCCCAGCAACAGCTCCCAGCCGCAGGCCGGCTCACTATATCACCCTGCTAATACTCGCCGCCGGCGTCTCCACTCGGGAGGAAGATTTACTACCGAACAAAAACACGGTCGCTGGTGTGAAAACACACGGCGGCATGATGTACGTTTTTTTCATAACGCGACGGGGCTCAATGTAAAGCTTTTACAGTTTGACTCCTTCACTGGTTACTGTGTCACTGCAGCACGATGGCTAAGTGGCGTTTTAGATTTAAAGGCCCTGAAAACGCATCAATCAGGTTCTGACTGCGTGTGATCAAAGCATTTTCTGTTTTTATTCTTCCTGCAGGTTTGAAGTGGGCGGAGCTCAGTTGAAAGAACATTTTAAAAATCAATGTTAAAAATCTTTATTTCTCTTTACTTTGACTGTTGCTTAATTAATCCTTATTTATTGCAATAGAGAAAACTAATATAATATAGTTGACACAATTTAAAATACATTGGTGGTGCCTCTCTTCCATCGAGAAAGGATCACTTTGTCTCGTCTCCTTCTGTAACACATCTGTTTATTATTTATTTCCTTCATTAACACCACAGAGAACCTGGATTCCCTGATATTTTGCAGAATAATCTGTTTTTTTCCATCTCATTTGAAAGATTTTGAACCGAAAAATTGTTTAACCACTTGTATTTAATCACATCATTCTCTATAAAGAAGCCTGTATTTAGGCTTAATTTACTGCACTCTATATGTCAGATCCTCCCACAACACAGACATCGCGGCCGTGGCTCGTGATCAAGAAAAACGGCCAAACAGGTTACGAAGCGAATGTTCAATAAACAGACTGAGGCCCTTCATTTAGGCCCATAAACATTTCTCTGAACTTCATCAAAGTAATGGGCTTGTAGAGGAAATTGCTGCTAATGAAATTACCAGCTCCCCTCCCTTCCTTTCCAACAGGCCTGCTCCAGTCAACATGCTCCACTGTAACTAATAAATCCACTCTGATGCTCCATCTTGGAGACACAGGACAGCACGGGACAGCAGTGCACACAAGACCTCAATGAACCAAAATATACCTCCTCGCTCCCTTTACGTTGAATCTTTATAGTGCTGCTGGTTACTTGTAATGACTGGAAGCTAATAATTGAACTTTATGTTACAGTTGTGCTCTTTGTGAGTCAGTGAAATGTTCATCTAACATCCTGACTTGCTGTGAAACAAGTAACTATAGTTTAACAGTTAATCCAGAACCATTCGGAACATTGATTAATCGTTTAAGCCATTTATTTAGCAAAAATGTCCCGAGCCGGTTCTGGCTTCTTAAATTTGAGCATTTCATTGTTTTTATCATGATTAATTCAATATATTTTGGTTTTAGACAGTTAGTCTGACAAAACAAACAGATTTAATAAGACATTTGGACTACAGGATTTTTTGTTGTTTGCCCTTTTATAATTAATAATTGAGAAATAGATTGAGAAAAATAATGTAATAGAAGATAAATCAATAATATAAATGATTGTTAGGTGCAGCCCTAATCTTGAGACATATTTATGCTAATTGTCTACAACCTGGAAGCTACAGAGAGTGTTCTTTTTGTATCTAGAAGAATAAATACATCTACGGCAAAGTAAAAAAACTAAATCCCCAGTTTTCCTCGACAGAAACTGCAGAGCTGCTGTTGTGGAAACAGAGACGGTCTAACGTAACAGAGAGCTGAAAGAGGCCCAGTGTTTTTCTACCGCCATGGGAAGAGGCGACTTTTCTCCCTGACTGGTCACACAGACTCTCCTCCAGCTCGGCCTCTCCTGGGTCCTCTCTGTCCGCCTTGTGAATGAACCCAGCAGTCCGGCGTATGTCCATTCATGTCCTTGTGTAGCCCCCGGGCTCCACCGAGGGCCCGCGGGCTGATGATTAGCACCCTTTGCTCTCTAACTAAAGGGAGCGGACAAGCGTGGGAGGGCGGATTTTGGATTGTGACCAGGCATAGCAAGGCCCCCTGACCCCCCCCCCCCCCCCCCCTTTCCTCTTTCCTCTTTCCTATTAGAGCGCCACAGGAAATGGCGACCGGCACAGACACCCGGCCCAACCAGACCCCCTGCCCTAATAATGGGCAAACTCAATAAACGCCACCCCCCTCCTCCCACGCCTTCTCCCATTCCTGAGATGATAACGCTCTGGCAGCTGCTCTCTCTCTCTCTCTTCATACCTCTTCCACCTATCGGGGGTGAAACGGCGCCTTTTAACCTTCAAGCCTCTCACCTGAGTCGTAGGTGAAGTCCCTCGGCTCCTGTTTGATCATCATGGTGGCCGGGTACGCGTGGGGCAGCGGCGCCCCCATCACGGCCGGGTGTTCGAACAGGGGGTCGGGATACTCCTGCTTGAAGCCCTGAGGAGGGAAGGGGATGTTGGGCTCGGACATCTGCCTGTGGTAGATGGGCCGGCCGTCCCGAGCCATCGTGGGCGGGGAGGGGAACGAGTGGCACGGCTCTGAGAGCTGACGGCGAAATCTGAGGAGGAACGCAGAGTCAAGAAGATTCATTATGAGCCAGACACAAAGAGCTACACACTTCATTTAGTTTACTTTTACCCTGTAGAAGAGGCCAAGTTAAAACAATAAAATACACAGGACATGACACCGTTTAAGTTATTGGACTTAAATGAGTCAATATGAACCAAAATAATGTCAGCTCAAAGGCCCGCTTACTAGCTTTCATTTAAGAATAAAGGAAGACTATGAGACGTAGTTGAAAGCTGCGCTGCAACAGATTTTCTTGATTAATTGACAAATGTAAGTCGACAAAATGTCTGTTCTAATTGCTTGTTATTTGTCCAAAACCTCAAAATATTCACTTTACTATCACATAAGACAAAGAAAATGAAAAAATTAAACTTGAGGATGTTTTGACATTTTTGCCTGAAAAATGACTTCAATGATCAACCGATTATGAAGTTAGATGCTGATTGTTCTTCTATCTATAGACTAATTGATATAACTTCTAGTTGATGAATAATTGTACTGAACAAACTGTTCCCAAAGGTCAAGAATGAACTTTAATGCTCAAATGAGATTTGTACAACAACTTGAGCAAAGTACGCAGGAAAAGCAGAACAGAGAACCTAAAACATATGAAATAAAAGGCCAAATATTAATTACAAGTCATCCCAAGTCTTTTAAAATTTAAAACACATAATATTTACAACAAACTGTGGCTATATTCCCTTCTACGACAGTTGTACATCCTAAAAACATGCTGCTACCAAGAGAAATAAGAGCAGTCTAGCCATCCTCAGTGATATAAATAAGAAAGCTACAGTAGTGCTGACACTCAGTGGTACCCAACCTGTGGGTCAGGACCCCCAAAGGTGTCACAAGATGTATCTGAAGGGTCGCGAACATGATTAGCTGGACAGGAAGGCAGAGAATACTTTCAGTTTTTATGCTTTTTATTATTAATTACTGGATACATTTACCTCCTCGAGCTTTTAAAATTATTCAACAGGACCAGGAAAAAATGGAAACCAGTGACACAAGATGTTACATGTCGTTGCTTTATTTTAAGGCATCCTAAAGCCAAAGAGGTTGGGATCCATGAAATTCTGCATAAAAGTCACCGACATTAGTTTTCCAGTATATTGAGTTACGTCTTTGTCAGTCACATTTAGCCGTTTAAGATAACATTTGTTGCAGTTTGCTGGCTCCTCCCACTGAAAATACTGGACCAATGAGATTCCACCGTGACTAAAACGCCGATCCACATCATGTGATAATCTCCACATGTAAATGGGATGTAAATGCAAACGGCTGCGGTACCTGTGGTCCATGGAGTAGGCGCTGTCAGGGAGCGGCTGCGAGGCCGGTATGTGGGCGTAGGTCCTGTCTGGTTTGGGCGTCGGGGCCGCCGTGGGTGAGGCATGGTGGAGGGGGGACACAGGGGTGCTACAGGGGGGAGTCACTGGGCTGGAGGGCTTCATTCCTGCAGGCTGCTTCTGCTCATAGGCACTGTGGCAGACAAGAGGACGAGAGTCAAATGTGCTTCTGGTGCTGCCAGTGTTTGTGTTTGAGGTGTTTCATGATGAGAAAAGCCTCCCGTATGTTAATTACAGAATTTCATCATATGCTTTGTTCTATGTCTTACATGCGTTGGAAGAAGGCTTTATCCATACAGATTCTGCTGCTGACATGTTTCACAGTGGGTGAGGTAAATATGGAAGAAAAAAAATACTCAACAAAAGGGGGATAGAGGGTTTTACTTAATGTTACTTTACTTCACAATACTTAGGTGCACTATGCAAAATGTCAAACAAAAGGTGGATTAAAACTCATTTTAAGGAGCTTTTGCACTCTTTATCATGTTAAATTTGTATTTTCTTTAAGGGATTTTGGTAAAACAGAAGTCCTATATTGTCTTTTGTTTGCCACACATTTGTCCTTCTATGTTTTCTGTTAGCTCAGACGCATGCTGACTTGTTTCGGTGGATATATTAAGACACATCACACCACCTCTTGGCGTACACTGTGGAGGTTTTAATGTAAAGCAAGCTCTGCCAAATGTTGGACTTTGCTTTTTTTGTTTTCGTCACCAGGTGAGCAAATGAATCACACACATGATTCATCACTTATGAAACAGTTTCTCTCTGCATACAAGGTCATTATACGAGCATGCAAAGAGAATTAATGTTGTGTATAACAGATCAGTTTATTAGAAGTAAAAAAAAAAAAGCAGTCAACATGACTGTACTCGTCCAAATGTTTTGGATTTACTTAGAAATAAAATAAGAGACGCCAGGAGTTTCTAAGTACGTCGACTTTGATCTGAATTAAAGTCATTTTGAGAGAAATATGAAGAGCTGAACAATCTAAAATGAATTAAACAACTGAAGCTCAATATATAACTACCTAAAATAAACTGATGCCTGGTCAAAGCCTAAAATATAAAAATAATGTAATAATAATAATAACTTAATATTCAACTAATGACATGACCGGATCTCAAATACTCAAAACTAATTTTCACCATTTCACGATAAATCTCTTGCTGCTGTTTAAGGACAGAATATGAAACCAAAATAACAAATATAATTTAAAAATGTTTAAAGAGTTGTGTTTTAGAGTACTTGAGGTAGGTTTCGGGGCCCACCTGACGTTGTAGGGGCACTTCTCTCCATACTGGAGTTTGAAGGACCGTTCCTGACTACAGTTGGAGCTCAGCTCTGAACACGGGCTGTGCAGCTCCCTCTTGATCTTCAGCTGCAGTCCGTGGAAAGCCACTACGCACCGAGGGAGAGAGAGGGGGGGAGAGAGAAAGAGAGGGGGGAGAAGATGAGGACAAAGTCATTTAGATACTGAACGACAACAAACCACCTCCCTGTCATCCTTGTTAGGTATCAGAGACAGGTTTTAAGAGCAGGTGCAGATTTTATTTTATTTTTTATGAAGGTGCAGATGACTTTTTTTTTTGGTAGTGCTCAGTATTCTTGCATAGGTTTACAGCAGAATATTATTTTAAGCAAGAAGAATAAGCCCCTGAAGTAGCATTTATACTCTCATTGGACAGAAATTCACGTAATCAACTTGAATATTTTTTTTAGGATTAGCAGTTTAACCATCGTCTGCAAAATCATTCACAAAAAAACATGAACAAAAACAATCAAATGAATACATTTTGCTGCTGGTTTTTAGAATGTGACCGACCATTAAACAATATCTAACAAAAGGACAAAGCGTCCGTGTACTACAGTATGAACCGCAGGCAGCCATATTTAGTAAATATACTAATATATGAACGTGTGTGATGAAGACAATTCATGATGGACAAGTTAAGAGACTCTTGGAAACATCCGTCCATCGACAGATTTGACCTCCCTTTGACGTCGCCTACACAAACAACTCACTTCAAATGTCATTTGTTCGGCCTTTTATTCCCGACAGGGACTCTTTTAGTGAAATATGACAATCATAAAACTGGATGTGCGGCGCTCTCCTGTAAATGCTTTATCTGCTTTCAGCTGGCTGTCAATACGTTCCAGACGTCAACAACAGGGCTCATTGATCTGGAGGGGGTTGGGGTGAGGGGGGGGGGGCTACCTATGGCCCCACAGTGAGCCCGGTGCATCTGTTAAGTGCCTGATCAGTCCTGATTAACATGCCATCATCTCAAGTCATGATCAACGCTAATCCAATTGGCTGCGCTTCTGACGACAAAAAACCCAGTCAGTCAGAATGAAGTCAGGCTCGGGTTGCCTCGCCAATCGCCGTCTCACCGCGGCTGCACACAAAGCAGCGGTGAGGCCGTCCCCACAGCATCCCACGGTTGAAGGGAATGATTTTTGACTGACGTTTGAGGCTGAGAGACGGCCTGTTTTTCCTGATTTAAAACCAGGGCGAGCTGAAATTGTGAATGGAGAAGTTAAAGTACAAACATTTAGACATTTGATGACCCTAGAGACTCAAATCTGTGGTTTTTGGGAGTATTTTTCTTTTAAATACGCCAACATTCCGGACGGTCTCTACGGCTGCTAGGAGCTGAGAGAGGAGGATGTTTTGGGGAGTTTTCTCACGGCTGACTGACAGCTGCCGTACGAGCAGGGGTCGATCTGCCAACACCCCATCTGACGCACAGCCGAGCCCCTGGGGGACGGGCCACACGGGCCCGGCATGACAAAGCTCAGGGGTTGTTCGCAGCCCTCGCTGGGGGCCTGACCTTTCCGGGTCATCGATCGGAGGTCAAAGAGACACTTCCTGAGGGGAGACCTTTGACGACGGTGGCATGGCAGAGCCTCGTTAAGGGCTTACGGAGTCAAAACAATACCGCAGTTATGAGTGTTCAGTGTCACTTTAATTACCTACTAAAAACAAACATATATTAATTTTTTTTCTGAGTTCAAAACGTCTCCCCGTGACTTCTGGTTTAAGGCTCACCTCGTGCCAGACTACATTTATTTTCTTCATTTAACACTAAATCGACATCAGTTCATTCAATTTACATACGTCTATAAAAACGGTTAACTACTGCGTCACATCAGCCATTAACGATAGCTTCTTGTGTGCTGCAGCGCAAGGCCTTAAATTAGAAATGGAAATGTCACAATAGATTTCGTCAGTGGGGTGCCAAGGTACACAAATCAATAGCGAGGGCATTGCCTCTGACGAAAACAGAGACTTCCTTTTTAGTCCAGAATGTCATGCCCATCACTGCTTGATTGCTCTCATTATCTACATATTGATTAGCCGAGATGGTGAGGTGTTTAAAAGTAGAAGCAGTTAGAACAATTACTGGGTCTATTTCGAATGCAAATGTTTTTTTTGTCGTTGTGTTTTTTCTTCTGAGCCATTAACTTAAATAGTCTGCAATTTTTTTAAAACTTTGTTGGAGAGATTCAATAGAAATCTTAAAAAAAACACAATTGCTTGTGTATTTGAGCTTGTCCAAGATTTATTTAATCTTCATATATTTCCTCACAAAACTTTGTTCTAACAATTCAATTTTAGCTGCCATTTTTCTGGCAATCATTTTGGTACATTGTCAAAGAACCCTTGGCCCCAAACGTTATATATTCTCAGGTACAAATGGTGTGTTTTGGCAGAATCAGAGCCTGCGTTTGGCAGATATTTCTCTGGTCCATTCATGAAAAAAATACAGGTCTTTTGGCAACAGCGAAAAACCCTCCATTCCATTTTCACCTACTGTAGGTGCTCGCCTTTGCTGTTAAATGACGGAGGCTCAGATCTGCTGGAAACGTGTGGCCTCATTTTACACCTCCACTACTATTTCGTTCCCTGCTAAGTTATGCTAATGGCAAGCATCTGTGTTGGAGTTTGAGACAAAGAAAATTCTCCTTCTCCTTCTTCAGCCTGAGGACACTTTCGCTTCGAGGCCGCTCACATGCTGCTTCTGTGCTGCATGGATGGAGAGTGCGAAGTCGACATTGAGAGAAACTGCCATAGCTTCCTGAGAGGTGATAAATCTGAGGCCACGAAAAAATAAAATGACACCCAGGGAAAGGAATTTCTTTTCTGATACAATCTTTGAAGCTACAAAACCCCAGATTATCTCTTTATCCTCATTTACCTTTTTTTTTTCCTGTCTGTTGAACAGACTACCAAAGCACATACAAATGTTAAACTACTATTGTTTTACTACTAATAGGAATTCAATAGAAACAGATGTAAAACTACAAGTATTTAAAAAATAATTTACGTAAAAATCCGCTAATTTAAAATGGAGTAATAGTAGATTCAGATTCAACACTATTCCGAGTATATATTTACTGGATTCAAAATAAGATTCTGCAATTCATTAAACTGTCAGAATATTTTACTGAGAAAAACTACTATTGTTGCCACACAAGTTGTTAATTTTGCTAATGCTACCAATTTGTTAGCACAGATAGCAACCTGTATAACAAATGTTCAGGCTTTCAACACAACCAGAAAAATTACTTTTTGGCTTATGCTAACTATCAAAATATTTTTCGACATTTACATTTAATGCTAATTACCCTTACTTTACCTTTGCTACACTAGTTGTTTATTTTGCTAATGCTACCAATAAGCTAGCATCGAGAGTAAACTAGCTAGTAAACAGTAATGCTAACAACACAAGAGGACAAATTACGTTTTGGCTAATGCTAACTATGCTACTATCGAAGAAATGTTTCAGCACTTGCAGTTAATTTTATTTGGTTCAATTGAAATTTGATGCCGACAATTAATGACTGACAAGTTAACGCTTATATGAAGAGTGACAAAATTTAGACTGTACTGGATTATATTTTGTAATTTAGCTAAGTGCAACACTTAATTAGCATTTTTCACTTCTAGTTCACTTTTATTGAAGCCAGTGGGTTTTTGGTTTGATGCCTGAAATAAGGCCTGTGGTTAACATAACATAAATACCCTACTCGAGAATTTTGAAGGTTTTACGTGTCTTTAAAAAGGCTAACAAATGGCTAAATTACACAACTAAACATCTTCACTAGAACCCTCATCCTCCTTTATCTTAGTGGTGGTGACGTGAAGTCATGTGGACGTGGGGTAGTTCGTTTATAGTCTCAAGTTAGCTTTTTACCTCTGGTGACTGTATTTAATTAAGCAGAGTTCATTTGTAAAGATTATCTTGCTGAACAAAACACGTAGGTATCATTAACGTTTGTTTGCCACGGAGCTTATTTTCTGCAATAATCCAAAAGCCAATGTGATTTTTCCTTTTTGTGGAGGGAACCAGAGCGATGCTAACTTTCTGGTTGGCCTACAAAAATACGTCTTCGCTGCAGCACTCTGCAGTCCGAGTAAATTATACTGACTTCACCAAAATAGGCTACTGAATTATCTTATATAATAAGGCTGCTGCTAATAGGTATTATTCCTTATTGTCAACAAATCAACATGAACAGTAAATCTTTGAAAGAGGTCACAAATATTTCTTTACATTTTTAATAAGGCTACAAAATTTAAAACAGTGTCAGCCTTCCGATACTTAGATACTACTAATACGTGTTCGTATGATTCATTTACTGTTAGTTTTGGTCTTTTCTTGGTATTTATTGAAAATAAGTAGTACGCATGAAAGCTGATTTCAGTGATGAGATTCCCTACATGTAATAACTTCCAACCCTCTCGCTGTCCTTCTCTCCGCACTCTTACAACTCAGAGATAAATCTCTTTCCAGCTTCATCTCTGGCTCTCTACCTCCCCGTCCGCCCCTCCGTCTCTCCGCTCGGTGAAACCCATATGGGAGAGCTGCCGGCTGGGATGCCTGCTCGCGCGCCCAACCACGGTGCCCTCACCCTCCCGCCATCTGCTAGTGCCTCTCCAGTCTGCTGCAGGTTTGCCAACAGGACATTTCAGATGGTCAGCAGTCTCCTGCCACCGTGGCCACCCACCCCGGCTACCTCTGAAGGACAACGGGACAGTCTCGGTGACCTCTGGTTCTCTACTGTACACCGCGCCGCTCCTCCATCTTGGATGTGAGGGTACGCTAATTCACACGAAAGGGTCGGGATTTTAGTTCACTGTTACAATACAATCCATCCAGCCGGATGAATGGAAAGAACTTGAGAGGACAAAATATTTGAAGGACATAGAGGAGGATGAGGATTATTTGTTTTTACAATCCAACTATGGTTTACTTAATCTTAGCTTTTCTTTATTCAGCCTGTGGAGCAAATATGGCCCTAAATAAATACATTCATGAACAATATTTAAGTTGCAAAATCCGGGTAGGACAATTTGAAGGCCGATGCGTTTGAAAGGATGATATTGTTCTTGTCATCTGAGAATTAATGGTAAAAAAAAGAGATACAGGCCCCCTCTGGTTTTTAATCTAAGCAACCAACAGGAACCTGCTTGAATATCTCAGGCTGTGAACTGGCTCACAAGGGGTTAAAATCTTACCCAAATGTCCTTAAAAAAACTAACAAATTTCACACGTGACCTTTCCTCTTTGTTCTAGTTCCTCACTTCTGCATTTTGTCCCACTTTGTTTCCAGGTTAAAGGGCGTTGAGGACATAGGCAAGACTTGTTTTGTGTCTTTTCTCACAGTTTCATGGGCGTTTTGGCTCATCTGAAAGACATGTGCTCGCTCGGGGTCCCACTGAGCTCCACTCACTCCATTTCTGTCCCCACCTTGGCACTACTTCCTCCAGAAGTGGACCGTGCCAAGTCACCAGTCACCGTGTGCAACCACCGTGCACAACCAGGTGAAGTACGACCAACTACCTAATCCTCAATACCGAGAGTGTAAAAGCAGCTCAGGTCGGGCCAAAGACATTTTTATCAAACTGTTAAGGAGTATTTTTAAAAACAAATTTTTTTTCTCATGCGGGATATAAATAATAGAGAAAGGAGGAAATAAAATCCTGCTTGCTTTCATACCGTGTACCAGGAGGCCAACAAGCCTTCAACTGAAAAGGATAAATGTAGTTTTAACTAATATTAAACTGCCGGATTTAGAAAATCCAACCACACTGGATGGTTTGCACTAAAAGCACTTCGAGGAAAGGTCGCGTACGAGCAAGATTTTATTCTGAAAAAATTCAAAACAGCCATCAATTGACAGCAGTTTGTCCTACCTGGAGTTAAAAATATCACTTCAACCCACTGGGGGAAAAAAAAATAAAAAATCTGCCACAATATTTTGATGTTTATGCAAATAAATCACAGTGCAATAATATCTCAGTGGTGGTGAGAGGTACATGAGCAACAGAGGGAAGGGGGAGACAGATATAGAGACAGAGACACAGAGAACACCCCCCCCCCCCCCCCCCCCCGGCCCATGCACCTGCAGACCTGCAAGACTGCTGCAGCTCTCCAGAGAGCACTTGTGCGAGCAAAGGTGAGGGACACGGGGAAAAGCACACACCACCACCACCACCGCGTTCACTCTCCCCGAGTACAAACACAACCCGTCGAGACGAGTGAAGAAAAAAAAACGAAAAAAGGAAAAACTACCACAGATGTTGACACACATAAACACAAGCATGCACACCAACACAGAAGAGAAAAGCAACGCGGTCTCTTACTCACAGTTTTCAGTCTGGAAGTCTGGAACGAACTGCTCGTCATTGTCGGGAACTTGAGCTAAAGACACAGGCAGAGAAGAAGAAAGGGAATGATTGTTTGGGATGTTGATGGACAACGCAGCATTGATCACAGCTCTCCACAGCCCAGTACCCTCCTCTGGCAAACAGTCTCCTGGGATATTAGCTTGGCTTATCCCGGCATTGTTCGCCTCCGCTGTCGGTTAAAGAACACCGAAAATATGTTTTACAGGAAATCAGGGCAAGAGGTATTTTCTTTTTCCTTGGTGCCAATGTTGCAGTACGGTTTTATAAAAATATCTTCATCTTGACAAGTCATTTTTATCTATTATTAAGCTCTAGGAGTGTTATTTTTGTAAAAACATCATATAAATACAAGTCCTTTTTTCTTTGTATTAAAACAAATCTCTTAAAAAGAAAATAAATCAGGAATCAAACGACAAAGTCCGTACAGTGGTCATTCTGGAGCTTTCTATAGATCAGTCTTTGCAAATTTAGATTTTTAAAAACACTTTAATTAAGGACTGCTTACATTTTTATTTTATTTAATCTCAAAGTAATTTGTCTTAATTCTAGTGCAACAATCCTTTTTGTGTCTGTGTATCTTCACACAAACAATCACATCTAAAACAATTCTTAGCTTTATTTCTAGCGAGAGAAGTTACCAGATCATAATTATTTTGGGATTTAATAAAAGAGCTTGATAATAGAAAAATAAAACAATTACTTGTGAGCAACCAGGAAATGCTCCAAAATTACAGAATCACACACTATCGATGTACAAAATAACCTTGAAATGTTATGAACAATACGTCTTCCATGATTTTCTGAAATGAGCTGCACAATGAACCATGTTTTCCAACAAACGCCAGCCTGCGAGGGTTTTATATACACTTCCTAATTCCACTTCCTGAGGTCGCCCTGTCCATTGACTGCTCCGCAGCCTCGGCTCTCACTGCTTGCCAGCAGCCAAACACCCATTGTTAGCAGTGTCTAATTGGCTTCTTCCCTACTGGTGAATCCACCTGTACCTACCGAGTCAGGTCTGTTCCAAACCCTCCAATGCTTCAAACGCCCCTGCACTCTCAGGCTAATGCTAAAATAATGAAGCCTGCTCCGCTCCGGCTCCAATTAGGCATGTACATATTTATATCACACATATTTACACTCGGTGACAGTTCTCCGCGTCCCTCAAGCTCGTCTCTCTCTGGCGAAAGGCAAAGGGAGATTTAAATGTGTCATTAGCACGTCTATTTATACACACAATGAGGTGGATCCTCATTATCACAGGATCGGTAACATGTCTCGACATGTCTAGAGATTTTCAAATGAAAAACACTGATTTTCCTTCTTTTTTTTTTTGACTCCTGATATGATCATGGATGGGGTTTTTTTTTTTCTTCCTGCCAGAGGTGTGAATTGAGGAGAGTAAACAATCAACAGATCAAGAGGCGAAATTGCTCCATATTTTCCAACAATGTCAAGCGGGTGAAGAGAGCAGCAAACAAAGACGTATAATGATTTCACTCCAGATTCTGCTGTAGTTAAAGCTATCAGCTCTCTATTGTATGCAAGTCTTTTCAATACAAGTTGCATTCAAGCCTGGTTGGAAAACCAGAAAGAATCTGGGAAACAACTTTGCTGTTTTACTCCACTGTGTTACATTGCTTTCTTAAAGGGCCCTCGCACAAACATTTCAATAATGTATTAACAGATACAAAGGAAAGACCTCATGACACTCAAACCTTCTAGAAGCTTCAATACATTGATTCTAATCTTTTTTTCCCTCTTCTCCCCAAACTCAAAACCACAACATCCAAACCAAGACGAGAAGGAAAAATAGGAAACAGCGATGGAACCCACAAAAAGCTCTCATCACCATTAACGCAACACAAACAAACTTTCAGAAACTTCAGAGAGCCGAGCTTGGAAAGGGACAAAGAGAGGAGAGATGAGAAACAAAACCAAAAAAAAGAGAAAGGCAGCAGTGTTTGTGCCCAAAAAGGAAGTACAGGATGGATGAGTCACCAGCCTCAGTCTGTGAATGAGCCAGCTGATCTCTGCAACAAACTCCTGGGGAGGAACGGCAGAGCTGGAAATCTGCCGCCATTCACAAAACAAAAACAAAAAAAATGAGAGGGAGAAGGAGAGAAGGGAAAAAAGGGAGCGAGGAGGAAAAGAGAGAAGCTATAAACACGAGGCCTGAGCAACAGAGACTATCTGAGCTTTTAAACATTCTTCCTGCTGATTTCTAGAGAAACAATATGCTGTCAGTAACAGATACATCATTGAATTAACAAAAGCAAATAAAGTAGAGAAATCTCTCAAAATTTTTATTTTTTTCCCGGCAAAAAAAGGTGCTTAAATAAGTCTTAAAAAATAAAAAAAAAGCTGGGTGGCGGTGGAGGGCAGACGTGGTTTGTGGGGGTCAAACCTTTGCCTGTCAGCTGACGAACGCCCTCAACCTCTCGGTCTTTGAGTCGGAAATTCAGTCCGTCTCTCATAATTCCTCCTCTCGTTCCAATTACCTGAACTAATAAATCTTAGAGATGGGAAGGTTTTCCTGTTCATCTTAATGGACAGGAAGTCATTCATTAAATCTACAATCTTGAAGCGTACATCATCACGTTGATCCATGACAGGCAGAACTGTAATCTTTAACAGTAATACCTCTTATCAAGACGCCGCCGTCTCTTTTCTCACTTTGGATACTGAAATATTAAAATCGTGTCTTATTCTTTTTTTTCTTCTACACGCCCCGCGGTGTGCTCCGCCATGCCTCATAATCTAACTGCTGCTCAGATTTCTGCTCGACCACTCCAATATCTGTTTCAACACATACTTTTCATTTTTTAAAAGCTTTGGATTGCACTGCGAGCATTTTCTAATGTGTTAAAGAATAGATGGAGCCTATGAATGATTGAGAGTCTTATTCACCTGTGTGAAGGCTGCAAGTTAAAATTTCTCTAGACACTTTTCCAAGGGGGATGTATTACGACTCAATCCTTATTTAAAGCAAAAAGTATTGTAGTTGACTCAATTATACTGTGCACTTGAGAGGTCTACTTTACAACTAGAATTATGGCTTCATAGCCCTGAGCACTGACTGATGTGTTAATGGCATTTCAGAGGTTGGGATTTTATTGCTGCAATACTACGATACAAAAAATACACCTTTTAAAAATCACAAAGTCTAATTGACTTGATTTACACAAATGAAACAGGATTATATCAAATAGGTAAATAGGTGTGCCTTACAATCAATGTCAAAATGTTTCTAATTCTCCAAATTTCGATTAAAGGACTAAGAAATAACTGAAACTGTAATTTTACACATTAAAACTGATTCTAAGAATTGCTTTTTTTGAATTAACGCAAACTTTTAATGTTTAACAATTAGGTTTTTCTATTCTCATAACATTGTATGTTTAAACGAGTTTGTGCAGTAAAGGGAAGAAGCAGTTCTGTATTACTATTGAGAAAAGGAGTTTAAAAATATATATTTTTGTATTTTTGGCTTGTTTGCATTAAAAATACTTGCAATTTGTTTTACTTTTCAGATTTTTATACACGCAAAAAAAAGTTTAAATCAGCGTTTCCAAGCACTTATGTGCTTTCACGCTGTACAACTTGACACTCTGTTTGGATTTCTCAGTTTTACTAAATCACAAACAACTTCTAACCCTGAATATATTCTACTTTACACTGTTAATCTCTAAAATACCCAACTCGCACTCTTAACATAAACTTTCAGATTACATGCAAATAGTCAAAGCGAGTGGCATCTTAATGAGATGTAAGTACAACAGTCAAGCAAATAAACCACGAGGAACATGCACATAAAAACGATTCAAAGTCGAATAAATAACATGAACAATATTCACCACTAACCAAAACTTCGGTGCTGCAGACACGGTGGAAAGAGGACACTCGCACTTAAATCCTGAAGCATCACGTCTCAGTTAGACCACAATCAGCAAGTCTTGCCATTAGAGAAAAAAAAATACTAAAAAGCAAATAAATGGATAAATATTTTCTTTTTTAAGTCAATCGCCGCTTCCAGAGACTGATTCTGGTGTTTTAAAAGTCTGCGAATTAAAAGAAAAATTATAGATCCATTCTTTTTTTTTTTTTTTTTTTGCTGCCAAGAAATGAAACTGAAGATGACAAGGTGGTGCTACAGCTGGAGCAGATAGAGAGGTGTGCTGAGAGGAAGCAGAGAGAGAGAGAGAGAGAGAGAGAGAGAGAGAGAGAGAGAGAGAGAGGGAGGGAGGGAGAGCAGATGAGACAGTGAAAGAGAGAGAGAGAGAGCTGGTAGGCTCCAGCAGAGCTCTGGTGGAGGTGGAGGCGGCGGCTGGCGTGCAGCGCGTTAGCTCCTGCCAAAAGCAGAAGAGACAGTGAGCGTCGGAGAGCCTTCTCCTGGTAATTTGTGATGACACTCTCTGGGTAGAGCCTCCTCTGTCTCCCTCAAGACCCCTCGCTCACAGTCTCTAATGTATGCATGACACACAAGGTGCCTCTTCCACACAGGCTTTTAATTGGACTGCGACGCTAGGCTTGTAACTCCAGGCAGCTCCCCCCCCCCCCCCCCCACCTCCCTCCCTCCCCACAACCCATCTCTCCTCCTTATTTTTTTTTTTTGCTCGAGATTTAAAATACTCACCTTCTGCCAGCCAAGTCTCCTGCAGCTGACTGAGGTCCTGGAAGAGCTCTGGAGGGAAGAAGCAGAGAAAAAGGCTTGAAGGCAGTAAAAAAAACAAAAAAACACACAATCAAAGCCCTGGAGGAGCATCAGAAACGACCGACTTCATTACGGCGGGCTGATCTGCCGTCAGAGCCCTTTTGGAGCTCAGTGGGCACGTGTGCGGCTAATAACAAGTCAATTTGTGTCTCTGACCACTGACAGAGGCTTGCGAGAATCATCACAGGCCGCTGTGTTGTAATTGAGATTCTGTAGTTAGCAGCGCAGGTGGCCACAAACCAATTGAATTTTGCTAAATGTTTAGGAGCCGTGAAATTAACTTCTCCCTCTGCCCTCTGCCTACCTTCAGTGTCCAGAGCCAGGTCGGACTTAATGAATTTTCTCTTTTTGTCATTTGCTGGCCTCTCGCAGCTCGTTGTATTTCCTAGTGGCTTCTGCAACAAAACAACAACAACAACAAAAAGAGACATAAATCAATTTATTCTTTCCCATCATTGGAGCAGTGATTCTGTTGTTGGCTGCAGTGCACGTGCTACTGAAAGAGCCTCAATGAGCCACTCATTTGATGCCTCACACACACACACACACACACACACACACACACACACACACACTTCCAAAGCCATGCAAAGGGACCTCATCAGATATAATTAACAAGTTGTAACACGGTGCATGACCAATAACACTGTGTGTATAGTAGTGGGCACCTTGTTTAGCGGTTGATCTTTGATTATTAGATGAAACTTAAATGGTCCCTGAGGGAGAAATGAGTCTTGGCAGCAGCAGGAAGAAAGACAGAGATGAGATCAGAACCAACAGAAAAGTATTAGAGAGAAGAACAGACGTTTGGAACAAGAAAAGATGTTAAAGATGATGTGAGAGGTCTACATTTCTTATTGGATTTGCTCCCAAGTTTTTTTGTTTTTTTTTTTGGTCAATGACAACTCACTTTAGAGTTACAGTAAGGCACTTGCTGGTCGTGAAATCTATCCATTCTGCGCCGCTGTGGCTTTTAATTGACGAGCGATCTGCAGAGTCCCCAGAGTCTCCAGTCCGGTCCCCCTTCAAAAGATCCGAGATGGATGGAAAGCAGAAAGAAAGAGGACATGAAAGAACGTCTCATTCATTAAGGCACAGTTCAGTTTAGGGACCTCTTGCCGGCGTTTTAAAGACGGGAAATTGCCGACAACACCTCCAGCGATGCTGTAAAGTTAAGTTGACAAGCTGCAAATTCCGTGCGTAAACGAGGCGACGAGCTGAGCTGCAGGGAGCGCCGAAATGTTTTACACGACAGAATAAACTTATGAAGCACAGGAAGTGTGTGGAAAAAAACAACAACTACCATGCAACTTACCCTGAGACCTCGCTTTTCATCCGCGCGCGGAGTGCCACGGAGCGGCTGAACGATCCTCACAGTCCCGCTGCTGCCTGCGCTTCTCTCCGCGCCGCTCACTGTGTTGCTTTCTAGCGGCTTGGCATCGCCTCCCGGGGCCTCCCATGGAAACAAGCCGCACTCCGCTTCCTATTGGTTGTCAATGTCTTTCACTGGATCAGATTGCTGGCAGTCAATCACGCACGGCTGCGGGCGGTAAAGCACCGGAGAAACATGATAGTATGATAGGAAAAGATATATATATAAAAGGCAGAAAAAGAAAGCCTGCACTTTGTAGTTCTTTCAATAGAAAGAAATACGCACCAGACTTCAGCATCATTTGTCATGTTTTTAAAGTTAGAAACATGCAAACTGCACCTGCACACACACACACACACACGCACACACACACCCGCCCCTCTCACACGCACACTCCTTTCCCGGTCAAGTTTGTGTCCATGGTAACTGTGTTTTGAAGAGTCTCCAGAGGGACTTGCTTTAAGCGCCAGCTCTTCGCTCTCCTGTAAAGGATACATTGTGGGGACCCGCAGAAGGCACTGACCTGGAAGTAAAGCTCAGGTCACCGGGCAGAACTAAGGACAGCTTCACCAGAAATGAAACACACACACACACACACACACACACACACGGCCGATGAATACCAGGGAACAAAGACTGTATATAAGAGGCAGGGAAATGTCCTAACCTAAAGTCTGAAGCTGGTGTAGTGCTGGAAGTTCTCATCGTGCCATTTATCTGTAGCTTCCTGGGTTAGTTACAATGATGCAGTTATTCACATAACGTTATACGGTGAATGCAGAAAAGTAAAACACCGAAAGAGGAGGCAGAATTATCTCGCTGGTTTACATTAAAGTTTTACATATTATGCATTAACATGTGAACACAAGACCTGCAGTGTAACGCTGTATTGATAGCTAATGGATAGCATGGCTAGCTTACTAATCAGAACATAAGAGATTTATGTTACATCTGAAAACCACTGTCAGCCGCAACATAAAACACCTCCTAAGCTACCTTGCTTAGATTAAATTAAATATAGCTTGATAAAAATAAGTAAATAACTTAGCTATCAAAGCTGTCCAGCCTCTTCTCTTTAAGACAAAACTGGCTTGCTAATAAATAATCAATGTTGTCATTCTGACTGACCTTGCCTTGTTAATGGCTTTCTTTCTGACCTTACAAAGTGTGAGAGACTGTCATGCATTCAACATGTCACCTGAGTAAACTTCCCAACACTGGTGAGCGTGTTTGTCCGGTTTGAAACTGTCAATAACTCTTAAAATGACATTTTTGTCATTTGTAGGTGTTACAGTTAAAGCCCCTCGACACTGTGTTATGTTGGGACACATAAATAAAATGGCTGTTTTTTGTGGCTTTAAGAAATTTCCACAGCCAGGTCAAAATTATAATGATATAAGGTGTGACTATCAACATTTTGATACGTCTGCACTTTATCAAACGTTATCTTATAGTGAGCAGGTTTTAGGAGAGAGATGAACAGGGCAAAATGTTAAAAAAACAACTTTATTTAATGTCTCATGACTTTGGCTTTTTAAAATCTCCACTGTTTAGCAAGTTCTAAAGGGGATTTCTTCTTCAAAGTAAAGTTTTGTGGTATTTTGACCATATTCCAAGCTGAATTGGCACCTGCTCTTTCTATTAAAATGTAAGCAGCTTATAATTTCACAACAGATAAAACAACATTTATTGATGGTACGTCTAATGGAGGAAAGTAAATGGGCAAATTGGAAAGTACTGTTTCCTATCACAACCAGGAAGAAGCTTGACTGGTTTTGTACCTGTAGAGGCTAAGTTGTGATTTATAACGATGTGTTTCTACAGTACAACAATCAACACCGATTTCCCCTCGCACTGGTGCAGGACAGATCTAGGATAAACCCACGACAGGGAACTTTACCATTGCATTAAACACTTGACTGAAAGACGGACATATCGGAAGTCAGCAGTGGTCACGCTGATGCCATCTTGGATCCACGCAGGGTTCCATTACCAGGCAGGTGAAGTGGATGTGAACTGATATACTGTGTCACTCCTGCTGAACCCCCCCGAGGACGAAGAAACGCAGTTCAAGTGCAGGCGTCCACCCGTCTGACACCGAGACACGCAGTAAACAAAGTGCCACTCCACAGTAGGATCGAGAGATGTCTTTTGGTCTCAGGACACGGCTGGTGCTCCAGTCTAATAAGGCCCTACAGTAGGTTCTTTGAATTTACTTTTGTTTTTGTTAAGAAATCATTATCTTGCTATTTCTTGGTACGTATTTGATACAAATTGTAATAACCAAAAAGAGTACAACGTGTTCTCTGCATAGATGTGTGCGGATATCTATTCCACCAGTTTGAGCTTTTTTGATACTTCCGGTGGTTATCCTGCACAACCAAAAAGAGGAAATTGTATTTATTGATATAGCAACCCCCACATAAGTATTCTTTCAAGGTGGTTTGCATATTTGGTAACAACTGACAATGTTGTAACAGGTAATTTGATTGTAAAAAATATGTGTATACGTGGGCACTAATACAGTCGACATTGTTAACAATTGCTTTGTCCTAAATTAAAAATGATTTGAACACTTCATTTGTTATTCTGTGACTCTTTTGTAATCGAAATCCCTGGGAAATGTACTGAGGTTACAGTCATTTTCCATCATCACACCTGATTAATGAAAATTAGATAACATTTCTTCATGGAGTGCAGCTATTGACAGCGTGGGCTCCATGGTAACATAGCCCTAACAGCTGGACGGACGCAGTGGGGGGGGGGGGGGGGGGGGGCTTAGTAAAGGGTCAATTAGCTTTCATGAGCTACAGTTAAAAAGTTAAATGATGAGCTACAGTTACAAAGCCAATCTGTTGGCTGCGCTATATATCGAATTAGCTGTCGTAAGCTACTGTTAGACGGGTCATTCGTTAGCTACAGTTGGGGGACGACCGTAGCTTTCTCTCTCTTTCTCTGATTTGCAGAATGAACACAGGACTGAGTTTGTTAGCGCTGCAAATTACGTGTTGGAATATCGTGCACACAAAGTAACACCTAGTGAGAATCAGTGTTAATGTTGGAAAACTGGGCAAAGTAGCAAGCTAACCTTAAAGCCTGAAATTCTCTTTACTCAAGACAGCAATCAATGCATTGAATGCTCGGACAGAAAATAGAAAATGGCTTAAACATGCATGTTTATGTGGAGTAGTTTTGGATGGCGGGGCTCTGGATTGTCTCTAAAGTTACATACCCCAGCTTTAACAACGTGAACGCTATCCAACTTACCCAACACGTTAACGGCACAAAACCATCTCTGTAAGCTTTGGGCTGAGAAAGGTCAAATGTACAAAACACACCACAACACTCTGTCAAACAACAAAAGCTTTTTTTTATTCATTAATATTTTCATCATCACTTTTCCCAGTCAACATTGGCAGGCAGAACAACATAGTGTGAGTTCTAGAGTGAAAGCAGTAAAGCGGAAAAATAAATAAATACTGTGTACAAAAATACAACCTCACTGTACAAACGCAGCACCCTAAAAAGCAAAGAGATGGGAGGCTCGTCAGACCCGTCTCCTCTGGCGTATGGCACTTTAATAAAAGACAAACATTCGAGACTAAGGAGTGCAACTTAGTTAAACACAACACATTTACCAAGTGTGTGTCCCGCTGGTAGGTCACTAAGAAATCCCCCAAAATGTGTCTTTGGTGGGACTGAATATAAATAAATACTATTTTAAATGCAGAAATGTACTGAATCACTACCATTACCATCCAGAATTCAATGCTATTTGAATGTATAGAGGAGACTTTTATGAAATAAAACACTTTAGAAGAAAGAAAATCTGCCAAAGTGGCATCATTAATTCATTTATAGACGCCATGTGCACGCGTCAGTGGCTGTAAAATGCCTCTGAAAACTGTAATTATTGAATGGGATTGATTTTCATTATGTCTTCTTTAAATCAAGCTTGTACATATATATGTCAATAGTCGTTTTGTTTTTAGACCTTAATTGGTCAATGCACGCAGCGGACTGTAAACACTCAACCGTAGACATCAGAGCAAATCAATGACCACTCAAACTGCCTCTTGTGAATATCCAACTGTACAGTCACTGTATCAGCATACAGTCGGATTGAACACTAGACGTTTTTTTTTTCTGCTGCTGTTTCACTGTTTTTCCACTTTAAAAGTACCTGAGTACCTGTTCAGAAAAAAATACAGGATCTCATAAAAATGCAGCCATCTTATAAAGAATGATATGTTTAAACCGAGCAGCACTGAAGACGTAGATTCAACAAAAACGATCAATTTCCACAAGTGTCAAAACAGATCTTGGTCACTCATGCGACAGAAAGTGTGCACACAGTTGGTAAAACTGTCCGGAAAATCTCTCGTGCGACGTAAAAACAAAGAGTGTCATGCATTTTTCATGAAGATCAATAATCATTCCTAATCTTTCCACTGACGGAGCAGCAACGCAGCAGATCAAAACATGACACGGATGATTTGCAGGAACCATTAAAAAAAGAAAGCAAAAGTGATTCTCTGTCTTTTCACCACTTGAAGCCATTCACGGGTGAAGCGCCGAAAGAAATGCTGAGCAAACGTACTAAACACTTGGGAAAGATCAGCTGAAAGCTCCAGATATGTCAGCTTCAACGGCAGCAACCTCTTTCACTGTCCATCATGCATCATAGGGTATGCAAATGCAAAAAACAAATCATCAATAGCAGCAAAATATGAATAAATAAATAAATACATCATATCACAAAAACACATTCATCTGCGTGTTTTTTTTTCTCCACGTGGCACAGATCACAACAGCAAAAATAAAAACAGACTATTGGAAAATTGGACCTCCCGAAATAGCTTCAGTATTTTTGGAGCTAAACTACACTACACGCTGTTGGTCGAAGCGCCGGTCCTAAACACAGCTCGTTCCACTTTAAATAAGGGCTTCTCAGTGACGTCTCCACGCCGCCGGCGATACACACTGAACCTACAGTTTGCTACTTTGCTCTGGGCTGTCAACAGGCATCAAAGACCCCCCCCCTTCACTAACGGGCCCGAGTGATGATCAACTTGTGGGCCGCTGCCTCGCAGGCGCTTGTGAGGATTCGAAAAGGTCTTGAACCCATCAGTCTTTGCCCTCGGTGCGCGTTCGCCTGATGACGGAGGAGAAGAAGCTTCGGCACTGCGGCGGTCCGATCAGCATGGGGGCCTGGTTCTTGTGGACGATCTCAATCTGGTGTTGGGAGAGAAGCGAAGAAGCTGAGATGAAGTTGCTGCATTACGGTACAAAAGATATGTGAGGAAATGTGAGGAAGTGAGTGAGCTGATGTCTAATTAAACCAACCTCTGTCCGTCTGTCTAGCTAGCTTGCCCCTTCATTACTTTGGGCATACTTTTTCTCACCTGAAAAATGCAATTCTGCCATAAAACTTCAGTAAGAAAAGGACACAATGCGGAAAGCGCCCTAATTTGGGCAAAGAAAAGGTGAATTAAACAAAAGTTTTTCATTTTACCCATTACTATCTACCCACAGAACGTATTTCAGGCATGCATCCACAACAATGGGTCCATATGGGTTCTTGTCAAACGGGGCCTGTTTGGTCCTTAATGTGCCAAACTTTGAGAATCCCTGGGGTTCACATCTCTGAATTAATGGAAACATTATGCTGGATTAAGATAAAGTAGGTCTTTATGGGTATAAAAGCTGACAATATCCTGTTTACCGAAATTGTAGATCAATGGAACAACAAATATCAACCATCAAGGGTTTTCATATCAAGCACATAGTTCATTATGCTGTTGCACTAAGAGTCTAAACGCAGTAATGAGGAGAGGAAATGCTACCATCTGCATTAAAAGGGACCACGTTCACTTCAAAGGAAAGCTGCCATTTATTGTACTTGCACTCTGACTCAGTAGTAATTACCAGCTTTTGTTGGCTTTCTGCTGTCATTAAACGTGATTGAGCTTGATGTTTCTGATGTACATTACAAAATACAAAAAAATGCTATAACCTTTTTAAAGGAAAACACTGGTCACACGAGGATCTAAAAGAATACCTGAAATACATTTGGAGCTTACTGAGCTCCGTTTTAAATATGCAACATCAAGCATTTATATGTCAAGAGACCCAGTTACAGAGCAATGCGGCTCTTCGAAATTAAAAACAATTACAATAAATTATCTATTTATTCTTCTCCAATTTGCCATCAAAAATCCGCCAAACTAAGGAAACTCAGTGGGTTTTATATTTAATATTTAGAATTTCAGTTTGCAGCAGGTTCTTAAGACCCAGTTATCAAAGAGACAGTGATACATGTCATATGTCACTTCCAAATGCAAATGGTTGAAAGGTGTTGAATATGTTATGCACGCCAAGGAACCGAGACGCATTTGCATAGTTGTTGTTGTTAATAATTAGTGGGTTAACATCCCATTTGAACTGTGGTGTTTTTATATGGATTTAACAGGTCGACTGATTCAAATTCAGCTCCGACAAACAGTATGAATAACTCGCCGTGGAAATCATTGCAGCACAATTATGGATTGTCAGATCCTAACTTTGCTGCGTGGCGTTGTGCCAGAAAGACACAAGAGCACTTACAGGCTACTCGTTTTGTCATGCACTGTTTTTCTTTAGCTTTGCCCGAGCAATCCATATGTAAATCTCAGCAGCACTTCATCTGCAGTGGTGTTGTAATTAAAACTAAACACAACCCTCCTAATCAACGCAAACTGAGGAATTTCATTTTCGAAAAAAAGGACCAACTTGGACGGAGGGCGAACACTCGTCGGAGCACATGTTTGAGACGCAGACGGTAAGCAAATTAGGAGAAGGGAGACTTGTATCATAACATATTTGTGATGAATTACTGCACAAAGCAATGATCTATGGGACAAATGGAAAGAGCAGATACGGAACTAGATGCCAAGTTTATTGCATCTGTCTTATTATAAAACTGCTCCTGAATGTGAGCAAAATCCAGCATTAACATCAAAACAATGTAGTCAATTATAGCGCATTGCCCCATAGAATTAAAGTCATGCAAGTTTAACATCAAGCCTTTAAATCATCACAAAATGTTGTGAGACATAGGACGTTATGGAACATCTCAAAACAGTTTTCAAGGCTTAATTCCTAATACAAGACATATATTAAAACCTCTGAAGCGATGGTCATGTCTGTAAAGGTTCTTGCTGGAGGCCACACAGGTGATGTCAGTTATTCTGGCTGATTAGTCTTCAGCTGAGGTAAAAAGAATAGTAATAAAATAATTAACTTCACCCGAGGTCACCAAACCTCACCTATTAAACAAATTACATTTGAAACGGCACAATTTTGCTGCTATTGCAACAATTCCAATGGAATAAATACCAACATCTTTGCTGCAGCGGTGTAGTGAAGTATACTCAGTACACCCCCACATCGACATTACATGTGGCTACAAGTGTAACGGATCACACTTGTGATGACGCACAACATGGAAGATGGGTGTCGTCAAAGATGCTAGAAACCTTTAATGACTTACCGTGCAGGGGGTCTGCATCCAAGGTTCCCCATCAATCTGCATGGGGAGGGATTTACTGGTTCTGCCAGTGAAGAAAACATGTTACAATTAAACTTTGTGAAAAATAATAAAAAGCTAAATTCTTAAAGTGTTGCAACAGGTTAATGTTCAGCTAACAGGTAGTTTAATACCGTCTAATATTTCAATGCTTTAATATGTAAGACAATCAATCGAGATAATTGCATTTTTATCTGTTTGTTTTTATTAATTCTCTTGTTTCCTCACTTTGTTAAAAAATAACTTTGACCTATAAATAGCCTTTATTACTATTATTAAACAGACTTTTTTGAAGGACTTTTTCATCTCCAGGCCAAAGGATTGCTGATTGTTACCTAATGCTAACACATTCTAGCAAAGATGCCCACAAGAAAGACAACCGATCACGACTGAATAAGTGAGTCCAGCTGAACGCTGACCTGATGGTGACGGAGGAGCACTGTGCCAGGCGCCTCCCAGCGCTCTTCAGGCCGGTGTAGATCTGACCCATCTCCATGGCTCCTTCCAGCCCCACCACCTCCAGCAGCTGGTCAGACAGCTCTAAGACACAAAGAACAGATCTGTAAATGAACGTGAAGTCAGACGAACCAGACCTGCAGCGGTCATGGAGGCAAAACTCAAGAACTAGCTGTAACAGTACAACTTACTTATTTTTTACATCAAATGAAAAATACACTTCTGTCAAAGTCAATTCTTTTCATTTTACATATAATCCTTGATATTAGATTCAAAGATACCAAATTGTGCTCCTTGTAGTTTTTAAGGTTCAGCCGTTACCTTATCATACTATATTTAGGGGGCATAGGAGTACTGTGCTTTCCAAAAATATAACTGCAGTAGCAGGTTTGGCCAATTTTTAAATTTTCTCCAAATGGAAAACCCAGAGATCACTTCCACAAAAGAGAATTACAAATTTCCGTTGCAGGCTCAAATGGGTTAATATCTACAACCTAGAAAAATGAGAAAATCCTCATACTTTTGTTACTGTAAGCAAGAATAAAGTGCCTTAAAAGTAAAATCATGCCGGTAGCTTTGCAGGGTTTCATACAGGTACATATGCTACAATGGTTCCATTGATGGTTCAATAAAACACAATATGTTCATTCTTGCCCATAAATGTTGTTGATATCTGAGTTCCACAGTGAGGGAGAGGAGGAGTGAGGGATGAAGAAAACGCATGAAGAAAGTGAGGTTCAAATAAAAAGATCATGATGTGATGTTCCTCACTTCAGAAACATTTAACATTCACGGGGAAAAAAAGAAAGAAGAGAAGAGGCAACAAGAACAACAAGCTACAAACAAAACAGCTATTTAATGAGATTGCACCGGCAATGCAGAGCAATCTTGTGATATTATAATTATTAATTCCTCTTCTGTTTTGCAGTTATGAGCATTGATTTTGCCCCTGCTGGAAGCCCAGCGTCACGCCGGGCCCCATCTGTTCCAGGGCCCCGCTCTGCCTCCGACTCTCCGTCGACTCGTCCCTCCACAAATTAAGAAGCTGCTGCCTCGCTGCTGGGAGCACACAGACACTAATTGAAATCCGAGACCCGTTTTCAGCCGCTCGGTGCGTGCGAGCGAAGTTAGCTCGCTGTCACCGACGCCGCTCCATCGCCGTCGTGTTTGTCTTGAGCCGCGTGGGTTTCCTGAAGGAGTGTCGCGGGTAATGTTGCCGTTGTCGTGAGGTGTTGTTGTTCGCCGCCGAGCTGTGGTGTTCAGCTGTCACCGTGCTGATGGACACGCGTCTGTCCCTATCCTGTGAGTGCAGTGCTTTCCAGGGTCGGAGTGGAGGAGTGTGTGTACATGCCCAGCAGGTTGACCCGCTGACACTGGGCTTTAAAGCCCCCCCATTGTGACTTCTCACGTTAACGCAAACGGCTCACACGGGCCCGTGCTGACACGCGTGATGGACCGTGGCGATAAGGATTCCTTATTGCCCCGCGGGCAAAGATCCAGTAAAGACCAGAGAGCCTCTCTGCTAAATATAACAAGGTCAACCAGGTGTGTTCAACCAGATGTTTAATAAAAACACAAGAACACATGTTTGACCTGCATGTTTTGGGTAAAACCATGAACTTCGAGATGACCTGAGAATGTTTAAACCAATCCTAACTGACAATACAACTATATTTGGGTCTAAAGATGTTTGCGTAAGAGCTAGCAGGACTCAAATAGAGTATGTTTGAGGTGCTCTTTGGATAAAGATACATGTAGCTCAGAAATCACAACAACAATCTTATTTTAGCTCAACAAATTACAGACACATTTCAAAAAGTGAAAGCCAGATTTCATATGATTTACTGGTGACTTGTCATTCTGAATCACCAACCATTATTTCTTTTATTACTGCGAATGAAACCTGGAACAATAATCAAAAGGGGATTCTGCCAAATTTAGAAGAAAGCCATAATGTTTACTTCCTAGAGACAGACTGGGAGAGAAACGGAGTCACCTCACTGTTTACACAAGAAGGATGATGAAATATTAACACACAAGCAGCCTGAGGCCAAATATAAACTGAAACACCCCCCCTTACCCAACCTACAATCAACATTATGTGAAGTGTTGAAGGCAATATTTGACTGCGATAAACAAACAGGCAGTGAAGGTGACGACGCAGAGTAAGAGAGAGTCATGTGAGCGAGAGCCCGTGTGGGAGATTCACAAAAGCAACGCCGTGGCTTTAATCTCGGCAGTCATGTCTTCCCGTCAACAGTGCGGGATAAGAAACGGCGTCCTTGTCACAGTGACACAGGAGCAACAGGGAGGGAGCAGAGCAGGACCAGCAGCCGATCAGCGGAAAGTAAAACTAAAGAGGAATGGCGGCGAGGACGAGGAGGAGGAGGAGGGCGTGCGGAGGCCGATCCTCCAGTGAAAGCTTCATGGGGCTTGTCGTGGGGCATCAGTCCCAAGCATCAGCCCCTCCACCCACGCATTGGACCCCCTCCCTTCCACCCCTTCCCCTGCAAAAACCTCAGTCCCATTCTAAATAATTCACTCCGCAGCCATTCCCTTCCACCTGAGGGGCTTGTCTCCTGGCGTCACCAGCGGGACGATTTAACAGCTCCCGAAAGGTCAGGTTTTTTTTATCCTGCAGCCACCTTCCACCCACCCACCCATACACACACACACACACACACACACACACACACACACACACACACACGCACACACACGCACAAACAGACACAAAATAATCCCAGCCAACAGTTTGATCCGTGCATCGTGCTCGGCGGTGCCCCCTCTGGGCTAATGCACTCCTGTGTTTACCTCTAAATACGTCGTTCTCTTGATCTGACAAGTAAGGCGGCTCACCTTGAGGGCACCTTCCACAAGGGCATCCATTCACACACACACACACACACACACACACATCAATAAAGAGGCCCAAACAGACAGAGACGTAGTGGCACACGAATACACACTCCCCGCTCACACTAAGTGCCTTTCCAGGTTCAGACAGTAGCCCCCTTTTCTTTTTTAATTCACGCTGATTGATTTTTATTCAGGGATTAATGGAGTGTTCATTGTAGCAAAGTTGAGCTTTGAATTGATCAACTATCCCCCTCACAGTATGGGCCACACTGCACCTTCATCTAACACTCCCATGTGGAAAGTTACAAGCATCCCAGCATGCAGCAGCACTTGTAAAAAGATAGTCTGTTTTGTTTTGGTTGATAATAGTTTTTTTCCCACTTTCTTAAAAACGTTTAACCTGTTTAACCAGCCCTGCTGTGATTAACAGCACTTTACAACACAGAACACCTTTTCTTTCATCAGGCAGGTACATTAAATGCTGCTACTGTATATTAGGGACTAATTATCCATATATTGACAGAATCTATCAAGCTATACTTTGAAGGTGCAACAGCTTCTGAGATCCAAAGGGAATCTCATCAGGAAAAACTAGATCACTCGACATGTTCTGACCAGTGAAGTCTCAGAAGGATCACCAGCAGCCATGTCTGGAAATCCCCACTGACTCGCCATGGACCGTAACATCCACTTCATCCCCGAGTACAAAAAACACCATCTCACTATGAAACCTAAAACTCATCAACTGAGCGGACAGGAGTTAGACATGATGGGAAATAAATGGTTACGGTTGGGCATCAACCCCCAAGGCTGGAGGAATTACCAACGTTACCAGGATAAGTCCTCTGGGGACCATGAAAGCCTGTAATGAATTCCATAGCAAGCTCAAAATTAATCTCTACTCCTTTTGACTAGTATTACCATACTTTCAATACTTGTGTACTGCTTGCATGGTGATATTAATACCTTTACATACTGGATTGGAATACTTCTTCTACAACGATTCTGGATATTTCTTCCTTTTTATAATATGCCCTTCAAGCGGCTCACACCGTTTCAACAGTTACCACAGAGCAGCGGACTCCTTCTGCTTCGTTCATTCATACATTCCCATTGACGGGCTTCCTTTTGACGTAAATGGATTCAGGGGAATGCCTAACACCCCCCCACTCAGTCCGCTCCTATTAACTGAGCCTGTCCACTGGAGCCTACACAAACCATTAATACACAAGTGACAGTTCCAAACAGTGACATGATTGTACCTCTTCTTTGCAAACAAAACCTGCTCGCTATGATTCACCTTGTCATCGGTGAAATATTCATGCACTCTGAGAAAAGTTTGGTCGAAAGTTTAGGCTTTGATCTGTCTGATAGGAGCAAGGACACAGACTGTCTGATTGGGGCTTCAGGCGAAAGAGCCTCCCTATGCTATTTGACGTACGGTATTATCATCCAATAACGCAAACAAACCATGATCTACAGCAGATGCAGGGCTTTGAAAGTGCTGATTTGCCGATTACCTCTCTGTGTGTTGAACTTTCTGACTTTTAAACACGCATCTTTAAAAAGTTTTTGTGTTTAAAAGACGGTGAAGAGTTTACGGGCGTACTAGCGGCTTTGTGATGCTGACCTTTGAGCTTTGAGCTAAATGCTAACTTGGTGATGTTTACCATGTAGGTGAGTTTAGCTTTAGCTCAGAAGTCATCAGGGTTTATCGTCTGGGCACCGTGAATGTTCAAAAGATTTCATGGCACTCCATACGGTAGGTATTGAATATAAATAAGTAAAAAGCTAACATTGCCATCCCAAGACCCACACAGCTAGCGTGGCTAAAAACAACTCGTAATGGTATTTTCCATTATGTTATATCTCTTTTGGGGTTTTAGGTTGGCTATATGCTCTTATTGGCTTTTTTTCTGCAGTGACAGCTGGATTAATACCAACAGACAACAGTCATGAATGTATTCATTCTTATGCTGTCAAAGCTACCTTGAACTGCAAACGTGAGCTCCTTGGGGTCGAGCACTGGCGTCCTCTTGTCTTGGCCCTTTTTGCCCCCCTTGCGGTTACCCCTCCTCTTCTTGCTCTCGCCCCAAAGGTTGGAGCCGCCGTGCATGCTGGGAATGTTGAGAATGGCAATGCCTTCCAAGGAGATGCTGCTGAGGTCCAACGTAACACCATCACACTTTTAGAAAGGAGAAAGAAGAAGAGCTAAAACACAAAATTCAAAGCGACTTATTAGGCACGAAGGTTGAAGTTGGATGCCAGCGCTTATTCAAATGCTACCTAGTCTTTAAGTAGAAAAGAGACTCGGTTGTTTATGACCAAATTACGAACTCTAACTGCAGAATCTTTTGTCATGTCCTACATCCATCACTCTTAACCCAGGAGCCACCCCTCGACCAAACCAAACAGAGACTTTTCACCAGGTGAGAAAGCGCCTGACATGGACAAACGCCTGTTGTGTGCGAACTTGTGTGAAAGGGCAACTATACAAGGTCCGGACCTGATTCGACAGCCACTATCCTGAGTTCATATTAAAAAAACCTTCTGCAGAGTAAAATGTCAGAAAATAAGTTTGTTTAACCCAGTTTGAATCTGAACCTAAATCTATTTATCTCTTTAAGCCTGAGCCTAAACATGTATTTCTGACTGAGCCTAAACTTATATCCGTCTTTCTGAACATTTACTCGTTTCTCCGTCTGATCCCGACTCTGCATCTCCGTTCGAGCCCTACTCTGTCTCAGTCTGATTATTTCTCTCTGGCTGAGCCTAAACCTGAATCTGTCTCTTTGGTGTTATACAGACTCAGGATTAGACTGCGTCCGAACCTTTATTTGGAGGCTTAACCTGAGTCTTTGTTTAATACCACAATTCCTCTTGTCAATTTGATGTGATTAAGCTGACAAAGGCCAGTAGTACTAAATAGTAGATTTTATACCAGTATGGATCTTCCTACCTCCTCCAGTACTGTGGGTACTTATCGAGCACTAATTAATGACGACCTCGGCACTCTGTGGATAGCTCTGAGAAGGGGGAAGATGAATTGTATAGACACCGTCTTCATTATCACTCAATATCACACACAGCAGGGTCGTGTAGGGCTAATTACCTTTATGTTGAACTGATGTTCAGTGAGAAGCGGGCGGGGAGGTGCACAGATAGCCTTCACACATCAACACTCTGTCTGGGCGAATTTGAAACTAGTACAAATGTCTGCCATTTAAGGAACAAGGGCTGACCAGAATACGTTTTAAGCACCATTATTCTTGGCTGAGAACGTATCTGCATTTATGTGCATATGGTTTTTATCAGAATATTATAATGATAATAACAGAATGTGCGATTGCCAGGGATTCACATAGCAGAGCACATGAAAGCCGTGACTTTAGTTCCTTTTCCGTTTTCCTTTTCTAGATATATGTGGTTTGATTTACCTCAACCTCCAGAAAGTCGTGGAGCTTCTTACACGTGGCCGAAAAGGTTTCCGAAGTGCCGAACTCAAAGTACCACAGCTTATTCTTTGTTCTGAAAGAAAACAAGACAACAGGAACTGCAAAGGGATCAAGAATAGAGAGGAAACAGAGGAGTGTTTTCCCCCACATCAAAATCTGAAGCGTGTACAGTCGTTGCATCTCTTCTGTCTCCAGTCCCTTATATGCTGAGCTCGTGAAAAAGAGACCACTCTGTAAAGGTGTGTTTGATTCATGCCTGAAGAGAGGATCCTCTGAAACTACACAGGAAATACACCTCTAATGTTTACCGCTGACCAAAATCACACAGTCATTAATCTCCGAAGAATGCATAATGTGGCTCATTAATCACATATTGAAGCATAATGATGAATCTAAAGCTAGTTAAAGGAGGCATCTGAGGGAGCACATGGGGTCGCCAGTGGGTACCCATGCCCAACATTAGGGCCCAGTGAGGGGTGTAAGAGGGTAATCTAACTGCCCCTGCAATTAACGGAGGACTGGGGTGCTGCTCCCCGGGCTTCCTGCAGCACACACACTCCCACCGCTAAGGCTGATGATCAATGACCTCGCAGGGGTGAGTCACCATCTGTCCGCATGCTGCTACGGTACATTATATTCTCATGACTACACAAATAAATGTCTTTTTCTTTTGTATCGGGCATATTGATTATTTGTTGCACCCGTTGTATTATATTGTTTTTTTATTTCTTATTAGTTGTGTAACGGCGGTCTGTGTTGAATTCAGGCTAATCCTGGTAAAATACGTCTGACAGTTCCCCAGAAATAGAAAAGAAATCATGTGGACTTAAAGGGGGGAAAATAACATATCTAATAAATATTTGTTTTCAGCCAGAATGAGGTTGTTATTTCTCTAACAATCTAGCTTAAAAAAATGAAGGGGAACAAGATTAAAAAGATGAATAATTGGTCACCTGCACAAGTTCTAACACAAGTGCTAATTAGGCACCTTCCTTATTTTTGACCCACCTTTCTGCCCACTTGTTTCTGCCTCGTATTCCTCTTCCTGCCCTGGCCCTACTGATGTGTTGTCACCATAACAACTGACAACAATCGCCATTTTCTTTTGTACTAGTCAAGTCCCCCGGAGACTGTCCATTCTAATCTTATAACATTTCTATGACTCTGCATTATCTGCAGGTGAGGCCATGCCAGTGCGATCACTAACAGGCCTGCTGTCACACCTGGTGAGGTTGCATTAGCATCGGGGTAAGCTAAGCTAAGCTAGGCTTGGAACTTAGCTAACAGGGCGCCAACAGAGGCCCCCTAAGTAGAGGAGGAAGTAGAGGAGGGAAGAGATAAAAAAGCAGAAATTTGAGGAGGGAGAAAGAGCAAAAGCGGTTGTCACGAAAATCACTAGAAGCAGCATCACAGCGTTGAACCAGCGCCATGCCGTCCCACGGATCGCAAAAGCCTTTTAATCTTTCCAAGAAACAACAGACAACAACACACAATTCATCAAAAAGCTTCAAGGACGAAAAGAAAAAAAAACTACAACAGTGCTGACACGCAGAACTGAACACAGTAAGAAATGGCCTTCTCATAGCTGGAATCAAAGCGCTACGAGAGGAACGTATTAGTATAAGAAGAGTAACAATCACTGAATTATTGATTTCCTCATTAGGACTTTTGTCAGGACCATTTAGCCACTTTATAAATGAGCTTTCATTAGAGTACTTGCAAGGTAGCCCAACTCACAGTTGATTTATAATGTGCAACATGGTCAATAGAAGAGGGATGGGAGCAGAGGGAGGTGGGAAGAGGCAGGAGGGCGACAGGGCCACGCTGAGAGGTTTTCCACAACAACACACCCCTACATCTTCCCCAGCATCATCATCATCATCCTCATCATCATCCTCCTCATCAGTCTGTAAGCTCACTAGTCAAACCCCAGAGAACACATGAACGGAGGCCTGGGCCATTTTTGCAAACAAACAAATGAAGGTGGCCACTTTGAAAAGCATATTCAAAACGAGTGGTCTGAGAATGAAGCCAGACACAAATACAAGGAATGCTCTGTATGCATAGACTCGTTGTTATTGCTGTGTTGAAGCTGAGCTTTAGAGCTAAAAAAAAGTCAATGAAAATGAATGTGAAAAGGCATGGATTCTCTTCGCGGTGCCATAAACTGAGTTGAAGGCCTAATTGACAGTTTCAAAGAAGAATAAAATCCAATTATCCCAAATGCAGCTACATCCACTTTATGAATGTGAAGAGAGGAAATTAGAAACTAGAAGAAAGCAACACATAACTGCAGTTTGTGGTGGAGATACACATTTGGCAAGCTGTAGGAATCTCCAATGGAACTGTAGGATGTTGAGTTGCATTGTGGGTAATGTAGGCATCCGGCTTTTCCAAGGTGTGGAATTACATTACATTACATTACATTACAGTCATTTAGCAGACGCTTTTATCCAAAGCTTACAATAAGTGTATTCAACATCGGTATTCAAGAGAACTACTAGTCACCAGAAGACATAAGTGCATCTCCTTTGCTAAACAAGCATCTAAGAGCATAAACCAGGGCAGACGTACAGTGCAACATACAATAAGTGCAACGAGCTAACACGCAATGCAATAAGTGCAATGAAATCAGAATGATAACGTCTCTGGTTCTTCTGCATGAATTTCAAATATTTCTTCATCGAAAAACACTGCAGTCTCCGAGCTGCTACGTCATTCACCTGCTAGCCATTCGCTATGATTTTACTTTAAAGGAGCAGTGTGCAGGATTTAGTGGCATCTAGTGGTGAGGTTGCAGATTGCAACCAACTGAATAACCCTTCGTTTACCTCTCCCTTTCAAAGCGTCTCGGAGAACATCTTGGTGGCCACCAGGTAACGTGAAAATTAGAAAAGGCCCTCACAGGGGCCAGTGTTTAGTCTGTAGAAACACTGCGGTGCAACATGGTGGACAACGATTCTTAGTTTGAGGTGATCGTACACGAATGAAAACATAGTTATGAATATTATAATACATTTCTGCCAATAAATCCTACACACTTCCTGTAAGGAATGACCTATTTCACATTCAAAGATCTGCTAACCCACTGTTCCCCTCCCTACAGCTGGGTTTTTCAAAGTACAGCAGAACCAAACGACACTGAAGACACACTGTAAGAACAGATACAGTAAGAGACAACGTCTGACCGTCCTGTCGATTCCCACCACTTACCCTAACAAGCGCGCCATGGCAACAAATCACCTCATGTCCCTGTTCATTAGGTAATTAGGAGCATCCCATTGGCCGAATCGGATTGTCGTTTGTTATCTGCCGACCGATGCTGAACACTGGACTCCTCTGACAGGCTGACCGTGAGGAGCGTCTTCTACAGTGGCCAGCGTGTGCTTGGATTAATAGGGAGTCTGTTTCAGTACGATGGTACTTTTAAGGTAGAGTAGGAGGATTTCAGTTTACAGTAAGAGCAATAAATGTGAACATAAAGTGCCCATTTCCATAAACATCTCAGAGGTTCCTTCAATGTGTTCCCTGTGGGAGCGATTTGTGTTTTCAGTAGTAGGTAGGTAGCAGGTTTTCAATCCTCCGAGTAGCCACAATTGGCCTCTGCTGTGATTTTTACCTGCAGTGTATCAATGCAAAGTGTAACTGCAATGATAACTTTAGCGGTGTTCATGTAAGATCAGCTGTTGTACTCACAGCTGGCGCACCGAAAAGAAAAACAGCGGCTCAGGTTTCCAGCGCTACTGAGGTGTCGTTTATTTGCACAAGCAAATCATGAAACCAAACTGAAAGAAGAGGACATATACAAACCGTGTGGCCGAGAAAAAAAAAGAAAAACACAAGCTGCTTCAGAAAAACACCTAACGCCGAGAAAAAGAGTCAGGCAGAGCAACAGAAAGACAAATGAAGCTCAAACAGCCTGAATCGAAACACCCTTGTTCATCAACCCTCCGCTGGTTGGTCACCTCATATTAACGGATGTCAGAGGCGATGAGCTTCACTGCAGCGTCGCTGTCCTGAGGCCACAGCACCTTCAGATGCACTCTCTACCGGCCACACTGAACGCCGAGCACAGAGCCATTGATTTTTCTTCCCCTCTGACACTTAATCTAACCCACGATGATCTACGACCTTATTTTCACACTAATTTCTTCTTGATCAGAGGTGATAAATATCGCATTGACATAACCAACTCTTTGTGCATTGCATCAATGCACTGTTTTGTTTAACATGACACCGCCTAGAGCGCTCCGACTCCGGCTGGCAGTTTGAGAAATGACCCGAGTTGCATCGTCTTGCCTTCAGAGACGCAGCGAGCGGTTTGAAAAATGTATTTCTGTCTGTTGCACTGCAATGGTTCCAAGGTGCTTTTTTATACTAAAACTGCACTGGTATACATTATCCAACATCTTTAGGATCAAATGGAACAACTGAAGTGATAAAATGACATAGAAGTGAACCGATAAGCTTGACACCTCAGATATGTGTTCTTTTATACATATCTTTGTATTATACACGTTTTTCTTTCGCAGCCATTTGGTGACAGTGCATATAACGTTATATGGAAACTTGGCTTCTTTTTAAACATTATTCCAGTAATGATTCCAGTAATTGATTTTAACACCTGTGTGTTGTTAAGATGGCTGTTGGAACAATTTAAAACAAGTGTTGTAATAATATAAAAGTTGAAATGAAACAGAATCTCATTTGTGACGCTGTCTGGGAACTGTTAAGACACCTGAAATTAACTTAACAAAGCCTCGCTGTTAATTCACGATTTCATATTGTTTACCAGGCTTGGGGTGTTTATCGGAGGTCTGACACCTCCAGCAACACATCTGCAGGGGGAACTTACTTCGATCCTATTTCGTTTCTACAGTGAGAGTGCAACCGAGTCAGGTATCATTCCCCATTAGCTTTTAAACCCGGTATTTGTCAATCATTGACATTCATCTTTGCTCTACGTTGGAGCAGCATGCAGCATGGTGAGTGCTAAGGGAAATGCTATAACAGTTTAGCATACTTGTACTTGTACTTGCTGAAATGATAAATGTCATCGCTGCTTGCTGTCAACAATTGTGTCAAACATGATTTTCATGTTCATTGTTGATATGTCTTTCTGAGAGGTGTTTGGTAAATGCATCAGAGAAACCTCTTGTAGACAAACATTACATTACAGTCATTTAGCAGACACTTTCATCCAAAGCGACTTACAATTCAGATTCTATCACATTCATACAGCGTAGGCACAGCTACGGGAGCAATATGGGGGTTAAGTGTCTTGCTCAAGGACACATCGGCATGCGACTAGCGGAGCAGGGGATCGAACCGCCGATCCTCTGATTGAAGGACGGTGCTCCACTTAGCGACAGTCGCTAAATTATAGATTATAAACCAAAGACCAGTGGTCTTAGCAGCATTGAAGGGTATGAATCTCAACATTTAGCATCTTCCATTCTTGACATTTGAAGGTAAATGTGATACACCTGACTAGCCAATTAGCTATTTAGCTCGCAAACTGATGTTAGCGGTGCACTTTTTGTTTGGTAGCTCGTTCAGCAAGCCACGGTGCAGTGAAGTGGACACATTTATTCAATTAGCTTTCGGTCATTACAATGTGATCGAACACAGCAAGTTTTTTCTGCCTCTCGGGTAACATACGTGCCAGGCGGCCAATACGGGTCTGAAAATGTAAGCCAATGTGGAATTATCATAAACTTGCATTCTTTCTAATGGCCAGCAGGGGGCGACTCCTCTGGCTGTATAGAAGTCTATGAGAAAATGACTCTACTTCTCTCTTGATTTATTACCTCAGTAAACATTGTAAACATGAGTTTATGGTCTCAATCTCTAGTTTCAAGTCTTCTTCAATACAGCATGATGTTCATTTAGTAAATGATGGTCCATTTAGAGTCAAACAGACCATAAAGCAGGGTATGCCTAAGGGCGGGGCTACCTTGATGATTGATTTGATGACAGGTCGTTGTCACGGCGTTGTCTGGTCTGGGAGTTGTCCATGTTTTAAATAATGTATTTAATGTATTCAAATTGTTGACTTCGCGGTTAATACAGCCACTTCTTATGTGCAGTCTATTACCCTTGCAAATATTTTCTTATAATAACTAATTTGATTGGCAAACGCACGACTTTGAACCAGGAGACCGGTGTTTGTGTCCCAAACTTATAGGAGTGATGTTTGTGTTGTGTTTTTTGCATATTTTACAATATCTTACGTAGTTTTTGCTTTTGTTTGACTTCACAACGTTAACCGCGTGTTCAAGCGTTGGAATGATATTCAGTGAACCATGAGGGCCGTTTAAATTTATATTTTTAAATCTACTAAAATATCTATTTTCTTCAGTTTGTCATTATAAGGGTAAACCTGTAAATTCATTATTTTGTTCATATTGCTCAGCCCTTCTACTCTATGTATGTATGTATGTATGTATGTATGTAGTGTGCAGAGGCTTCACTTGAGTTTATGTGGTGTGTGTGTGTGTGTGTGTGTGTGTGTGTATGTGTGCGTTCCCACTGAGCTGGGGACAGGGCCACAGGTGAGATCCCTCTAAATTACACACAAGTGTTCATTAATTATAGATGACACTTTGGCCACATAAACGATTTCATCCTCAAATGAGGTCCAAGGGCGGCCGCTACTGAGGTCCACCATGCATGAGTGTGTGTGTGTGTGTGTGTTGCCTAAACGAGTGTGTGCATATGTGTAATTTAGAGTGCCGTCACCTGTGGCCCCCGTTCCCAGCTCAGCAGGAAACACGCACACACACACACACACGTTCGTGCCTACACGCACATTAGCATTAGGTGTGTGGATGTGTGCATGTGCTGGTGATTCCGGCGGCCCCCATCCAGCACATCGCAGGGCTTTGATGAACATACTCATTATGCTAAAGAGTGCTCCATGCCTGGGCTTCCCTGTGCCTTCAGGAAAGGTTAACTCAGGATGGTTACACAGCACAGCGAGAGCCTGTGGGCGCACGGGGGCAGAGCGGCTCTGGAGGAGCGCCGTGACGGTGTTAGATGTCTCGGGACCAAAAATAGATCCGGGTATGCAGAGCAAATATCATGGGAACATCAAGGCGCCGGGATTGATGCCGCGGAATAAACAAACGTCGCAGGTGGAGTAACGGCGGCTTTCAACGCTGCAGCCCAAACGTCCCAAATCAGAGGTTTCCCCTCAAAAGATCTCACGTGAATTAGTGTCATCTCAACGTAAGTTGTACAGTGACACAGGAGACAAGGTTAGCTATTAAAAATGATCAACGTATGATTGATAGGACATTAAATGTAGCCACAATATTCATTCACAGAGAATAAAATTGGGTTTATAACTTTTAAATGAAGACATGGTTTAATTAATATCATAAAATGTTCATGTTTTTTTGCTGCTCCTCCATATTTAACAACCTGTACATTTCAAACTTGTTTTTAGATCCGTGTCTAAAGATACCAACATTTTCACTTACATCAGCGAGAGACATTTTGAATAATATTCACCGATTTATGAAGGTTTTGTATCAGAATGAATTGTGCTATTGTGGTCAGTATCTCTATGAATAACATCCACATTGGATGATTTCCACACCTCACTCGTGATTATCTTCTTCACCACAGTCCACCACATCTTCGGTCAGCGTTGATGTTCTCATCTGGAAAATAGGTTTGCTTAAATTCATCATGTTGCTGTAGAGCCATTGTTTGGCAGAAAGCTATCAAACGATGCAGGATTACTTAACACGAGCACTCGGCAGCTAAATGCGGTTCAAGTCGCACAATGCCTCAAAGAGTAATGGCATTTCATATCAACCACATTAACCTCACCAGAATTTTTAACAAAAACACAGAAAACTGTATAATTTTCAACCTGCAGGACCCGCTGGTTGTGGGTCAAACAACGCAATCACTGCTGGGGAGTCAAGGGAGCACCGTGTTCAATTTAGTGCAATATGGACACGCAGCACGTTCAAGGGTAACAAATGAAAACCCTGCTCGCAGCAAGACCAGGAGCCAAGAAATCATCCCTCTCCAAACGGTCACATGCTCCGAGGGCCAACGCCCCAAACAGGCACCGCACTGGTCCTACTAAACAACAAACACACTCGACTTAAGTGTCATGATTTTGGACAATACATCATTGTCCCAATTGCAGTAACATCTTTTGTTACTGCAATTTCGTGTCACTATATTGGATATGAGTTACAGTGTAGAGTAAATATAACCAATCCCTAAAACCTAGAGGTGTGCAGAAATTGGCATCTGAGTTACAGAATGTTAAAACTGAGAATTGGTCACTGCAGTAAGTGAACATCAGAGGGCAAACACATGATGTAAGTATATAAGAATGAAACTGTACAACAGCACAAAGTTCTTCTAACCCGTCTCTCTCTCTCTCTCTCTGCCTCCACCTCTCTTCTCTTGTTCCTCTCACTTTCTGTCTCTTTCCCCTCAGAGCCAGAGATTAGTGTGTAATTACATGGGAGATCAGCAAAAAAAAAAAAAAAAAAAACGGGGTGAAAAAAGGGAGTAGTATATTTTAACAAGGCGGTGGAGGAGGAGTGGCGACGGGGGGAGGAGGTGGCGCAGCCCTCGTCACGGGCCGACTGATTGTCTGCTTTTAATCCTCAACCTCATTATCACCTCCAGGTCCGGCAGTGGCAGTAAATGAATCTATCTGCCGAGTGTCAAATCTTCACACCTTCGCCCTGGTAATCACCCCAAGGTGCAAATACAGAAGATGGATAGAACGAGAGAAATGAAGAGGGGGCGGGGGGGGGGGGGGGGGGGTATGACCCCTGCATTTCAACAACAAAATCCCCTCGTTTCATAATTAACAAAAGCTACATGATGTTGTTTGGCTGGTAATTAAAGCTCATTAAATATTCAGTTTTTTTTAGGGTCAAACTGGTGACAGAATGTATAGATTTGGTACATATGGGAAGTGAAGAGCCATTACTGCTGTCTCATATTAAAAATCCAATAATTCAAAATGTGACATTTAGCTTTTTCCATGTTCTGAAACCTTCCATGTTTATAAACCGATTTATTTTGACTTTCAACTCTGTTCAGGAGCAAACACAAGGCTTCAAAAGGATACAGGCCAGCAACAAAAATAAACATCTTGAATCCATGAAAATTATGCTCAGATGCCGTTTATTCAATACATTATATTATTTTTCTGTCGACAGTGCTTTGGCGTTTTTAAAAGCATTTTAAGAAAGAGATCTTCTCTTTTCTAGTATTCTCTACATACGGACAGGAGACATTACAATAACTGTTTGTTGCAGAGATTGTCAGGCGGATCTCTAGGGCTGGAAAGAGTGTAAAATACTTTGATTCAATACTAAAGATCAAAACGTAGATTATTCATCCTGAAATTAATTAAATGTAAGAATCACAACATACATAATTTTTTCAATGAAAAAATATAAAATAAAAATGAATAAAACCAGTTTTCCCTTGTGAAAAAATAGCTCTTTCACTTCCCACTGTTACCTTCGAAATAAAATCCCCTTTAACCAGTCAGTGTTCAAAAAATTTAAAAATTAGATATTTTAATTTTACGTGACAAAATGTATGATAAGATGAACCTGGTACAGAAGCAATTAGTTAGGTTCCCCATGTGTGAAAGGAGCAGGGGAGGTTACTCCTTTAACAGTAACGGCTACAAAGCTGTTGAATATAACTTGGTCTGGTGTCAAATCAAATGTGAAAAGATGATCAAAATACAGGATATTCCCACAATTTCATAACTAAATATATTGAAATATTTACTTGGATCTAATTGAAAACTGGTTTTTCATCATTTTACACTATGTTGTTGATTTCATTTCCATGTTTTGGAAGTGGTATTATTATTGTTATTATTATCCGCGTCACTGTTGTTTTAATTATTATTGTTCAAGTCTCTATGTATCGGCCTTTTATAGAAAAGACTGAATATCAGTGTAACTTATTTTGGGACAGAAAGCTTCCAGTAGATTCATGTACAGTATCAGGGAGTTTCATGGTTGACAACAACTCATCAAAATCTTTATTCCTTTCATTCATTCTTGACAAAAACATACTTATTGCAGATACCAGTGAAGTGAAACCTTCCCCCAGAGACACGCTCCCTCTATTGAACGAGGAGCTGCAGCAAAACGACTCCGTGATGAGTCGCAATACGCTTCCAATAGACACGAGCCCTTTGGACAAATCCAACAAAATCTGTGTTACCTTGAAAAACTATAATCATGCATTATTGAATTGGCAAAGGATAGTGTGTAATAGAGAGATCCTAAACCCATTCCCCCTCCTGAATTATTAATTGAATTCAAATAACAGACGGAATCATTTTCTTAAAATACCTAAATCATTTTTCACAAAAGGCTTAAAACGGGAGTGTAAAACAACAGAGATGCAGCCGCTGTGTGTGGATCTGGACCGTGGCTGACTGAGAGTGGGACAAACGATTCTGAAGCAGGAAAAATGGTTACTGACAATAACACGGCGATGACTACCCATCACCCCCTTTGTTTAATCAGAAAATCTAGAGTCGGTATCTTTACCGTATAGGCCCCTCCCTCGAAACCATCGGTAACCATCATACGACTGAAACCCCATCCACTCCCCTTTTGGACCATTTCGCCGGCATATCCGCATGATCGAGCAACAAGCAGCGGAGGGATAGTTAGCTAAATGTTGTACTAAGACCAGGCTAAAATATGATAATGAGTACAAATGGGATTATTAGGAGGCTGTGTGTCATCAGTCTGACTGATCCATGATGTCAAACTAGCCAAGCAAATTCAATTAGGCCTGCAATTACTCCCTGGCGCTAGTGGAGACGTATGGGAGACGTTAAATATTGATGGAAACATAGATGCCACATTTGTTCATCTCCAAAGGTGAACGCATCTCCTCGAGGTAATCACAAATTACTAAATGTGAAGCCGGTCCATTCGTCACGCTGCGCTCTGGAGAGGATTCACGGAGGGGGCAGCAGACGGTGTGTTTGTTTGGACTGAGAGAGCATCTTCTGTTACCTTTTTAAATTACGGAGACTTGTGTCCATCGTGGGCTTTAGTTTAAAAATAAAAAGGAAAAAAATGAATGTCAATAAGCCTCAGGGCATTTACCTCAACTCAAAGAGAAGTGGTGTTTATATGGACTAAAAACCAGCATCGGACAGAAAGGAAGATGATTTGAGACTCTGAAGAGGCCACATGGTCTCCTGAAGATGTTTTAATCTTCACAAAAATGACAAATGACTGGAATGTTTATCACAAGCACTGGCAATACTTTTGCCCTTGGGAACTCTATTTGTCAGTTTTAAAATTCCTCATGAGCGTAATTGTTAACAATGAAATATCTCGTGAACACTCCCACAATCTGTATTCTAATATGTTTAATGATGTGAATTTTATTTCAAAATGTTTTTTAACTGAATCCAGAATATGATAACGAGCACAGATCACAGACCGTATCTAAGAAGTGGACGTATAGTCATCGAGACATCGCTCCATATTTGGACGGTGGAGGAGTGACGTAGACGTGTACGGCTCTGGTAGAATAGCGACCTGTATATCATAAGGTAGCCCCGCCCTAAAGCATCCCCTTCTTTATGGTCCATTTCATTCTCAATGTGACAATAATCTACTAAATGAACATCATGCTGTATTGAAGAAGACATGAAACTAGAGATTGAGACCATAAACCCATATTCACAATGTTTACTGAGGTAATAAATCAAGAGAGAATAGTGTAATTTTCTCATAGACTTCTATACAACCAGAGGAGTCGCCCCCTGCTGGCCATTGGAAAGAGTGCAAGTTTAAGGCACTTCAGCATCGGCTTCACTTTTTCCACACCCAGAGGTTGCCGCCTGGTACGGATAGGAGATCATTTATCATCACTGGAACACCCAATTAAAAGCAACTTACAGTTTCACAGGTTGGTTAATATTGTAGGTCGAGAGTTTGTCCAATTTCTGTAATTGCGTCTCTTATTTTGATGAACCATTTCCGAGTCAGCAGGGACGCTTCAACTTTACTGTACAAGGAATCAATGCAGACTCGTCTTGCACCACACTGAACTGCATAATGTATCACAAGAACTGGACCCACTGCACATGCTCATTAGTGTTTCTTCTTCCCACTTGGTCTGTACAAATTCACACTGGTTGAACACAAGTATGACAAAGAATATACTCAACTTTGTTTTAACGTTCGGTTGAGTTTAAATCTTGCTCAGAGAAGTTTGAGTTTCAGAGACTTTGTTGTTGCCTTTTAAAGAATGAAAATAACAAATGAATAAGTATAGGCCTACGCTGCAACAGCATTTTAATGTTAAAAACTTAAATTCTACTTTTAGTTCTCAGGAAAAATACAAAATCCTTTGCACGTCTGGAGTGGTTTCTGAATCTCAGGTTTCTTTCTTAGTACTCTCCATTTCTCACGAACTGAAGGCCCTTTGAACACAAAGTGTCATTGGCACCACTGCACTCTAAAACCCAGGACTTCCAATGGCTTGTGCCGCACTATGACCGCTGTTTGATGTTATTGTTGTCCGGATGGAAACAGTACTTTAAGAATTATAGGGCTTATACACGCTGTACAATGCGAGAGACATGTTTAGGTAAAGAAATGGGGGAAAAAAGGTTTTAAAATTTGTCATAAACCGGCAGAAAGACTGAAGACTAGTGACCCCAGGAGGAAACCGGGAGAGGGCGATGAAAGACGTGAGTCTCCTGGGAAAATCAGGAGGGTAAGGCTGACTTACTTCTTTTGCAATACCCTGAGGACCGATCATTGGAAACCTCTGGGGTTACACACATTACATTTCTATACCGACAAAGAAAACGTACCTGCTGTTGAACTTCTCAGGATGCTTCTCCCTCATAACATGGAAACGATGTGCAATGGAGGCGTCCTGAAACACAGAAACACATCGCTTCAGTTCAGGTGCCGCGAACCGTGTTTGTTGCGAAGTGATTCTCACCTCCTCAAACTTTAAACATGCAGGTGGGGCCTCCATGCTGTAATTACTCAAATTACTAACGTGTAGAGCTACTCAACAGAAGCATCACTATTTTGCCTTTTTACATTCAAAGCGACGTCTTCCTCGTTAACTGGTCCCAACTTCTACGACAGCAGCTACACCTTGCGTGTATATTTCTATAAGATGAAAGAAGCCATGTTGCAGGAGGTGGCAGCGGGGTTGAACCTGGGATGGAGAGGTATTGACAGAACGCCTGATGAACAGCACGCCGTCTCCACACAGGCTAATTAATTAAACACACATTGTGAGTAATCACAGCTCCCAGCCAACCTACAGGGTGCTGCCGACACCACGGCAACCAAGTTGTTTTCTCTCCCCGTTCCTCTCTCTCTCTCTCTCTCTCTCATATGTATATATGTCATTCTCGACCTTCCTCTCACCCTCCTTTCTGACTCCCCCATCTCCCCCTCGCTGTGCCCTGGGGCATAAAGGGCAGCCTCATTGCAGCAGTTCTTGGTGTTACAGTGATACAGTTCATGTTACATGTGTTAGTGTGGTGTGACTGACGGAGACACTTCACCACGAACACCATCTCCATCTGGTGAGGCTGTTATCTGCTATTTAAGCGCCAATTTACAGAATAAACAACCGAGCCGCCAGAAAAGAGACTGTTTTTTGTATTGCTAAAAAGTCTCAAGCCTAACCACACCCCCACAGTGATGTCACGATGTGCTGCAGTACACCTGTACATCACTGCAGTGGGGTCACACGTTGAACCACTGGAGCTCAGCGAGTAAGTTAGCAGGAGTATAGATTATAGTGTGTACAGAGTATAGAGTGTACAATTGATCCTATCCTTTAGTAATCCTTCATGAGTTGAGATTTTTTTTTAAATCACCTAATTTCAGAAGCTAAGTAATCAATTAAAGGTCCAATGAGAAGGATTTAGTGGCATCGAGTGGTGAGGTTGCAGATTGCAACCAACTAAATTCCCCTTCGCTTCTTCCTCCCTTTCCAAGCACGTAGAACTACGGAGGCCTTCAGGTAACGTAACACCGTGAAGTTCTCTCTCTAGAGCCATTGTTTGGTTTTATCTGTTCTGAGCTTCTTTAGAAACATTAAGCACAAGTACTCGTCCTTCAAGCTCCCGTCTCTCTACTCTTCTACTTCTACAGGGTGCGCGCATGACAGCTCTCATCTCGTTCGCCCCCTGGTGGTCGGCTGACTGTTAAATTGAGGAAGCGCTTGATTTGATATGTAGCAGAGCATTTTAAACGTCAATATCGCAGACGATCATGCTCATTTAATCGTGCCAGCCAAAATCGTGATCGCGATTAAAATTCGATTAATTGTGCAGCCCTAATATGAAGGGCTCATTCTAAGCTAACGGAAAGACAATAATTCTTAGTTTCAAGGCATTATGCGCTAAAGAGAACATGAGCTATGAACACCAGGAGTTAATGCAACCCCGTCTCCTGCAAAATGACGGTTCAGCTAAACTGCACTTTCAATCACGGTTCGAGGGAAACACTTTTTCTCCTGTAGCAGTGTCAAGCAACTAGAAACACGCGGTAAACGACGTAAATTTAAATTAAACGGAACAAAAAAACGACTTACTATAAAACATCATGGTATGGTTTAAAATCACTACGACAGTGGAACAAAATGAAACACAACAAAAGTATGTTGTGTTGTGTTGAGGTAACACAAGTACTTGGTTCCTATGGGACACAAACAGCAGTCTCCTTGGGGGAAAGCCTTAGTTTTCTGACCCATCCCTCGACCCTGACCTCTTCCTCCTCCTCCTCCTCCTCCGACTCATTTCAAACTTATTTATGATTTGTCAAAAGAAAACGGAGTCCATGACAAAATAGTTTTCTCTCTAAACATAATTCACAAAGCAGTCTTGTTGTATGGGAACGTCAGGAGACAGAGCTGGTTCATTTTGAGACGTGTTAGTTGAGCACCATAGTTCTCAAGTCTCAATAATGTATTATTAGAGATTTTATTAAGGAAGTTTAACTAAATAAATCATTTTGCTTTCATGAAAGTTTCTTCTTTTCAAACAAAGTGAAAGGTGAAAGATACGAGATGAGGAGAATTTGGACTCAACGGCTCCCAGCGAGGCAACGGCGAATCGGCGGCTCGCAGCTAACGGTGCTAACAACTACAAAAGTGCGAAGCGGCGGCCATGAGCTAACTAGTGGGGCACGCTCACATGCACTAAAAGCGCACGCAGCCGGTTTTGGCGGTTTTGGCTTAATTAGTGAGTAATTTGGTCCGTGTAGCTGTTCTGGAGCTTTTGATCAAATCACACATGTTCAAATTAACATTTTTCTGAGCGCTGTCACCACTTTCTCGACTTTTCGGCTAGTCAACAACGAACGGCGACGCTAACAACAAACACAGAGGGAGAGATATTACTCCACTATACCTTTACATATAATAGTTGTTTGCTGCTATATTGAGGCTCTGAATGTTAAATAGCTCCTTTAAATTAAACACCTTGTTCGCCATACCAGTTATGTCAATAAGTATGCAGAGGACCTCGCCAACAGATCGTAAAGTCTGAGGTAATGAACTACTGAGAGACGCTGAAATTTCCTTTAATTTACACTTCTAAGTCAGTGTCAGCAGAAAAACGCTGGCAAGGCCTTCGTGGAGAAAAGGAATAACTCTGACAAACTTCTCAGGAAGGAGTGAGAGAAAGTTGATGTCAACTTTTCGGGCTTGTTCCTCTCCTCCTCCTCCTCCTCCTCCTCCTCCTCCTCCCCTCTACTGAAGCAATCTGTTTTGACCCGCTCCATTTTGAGTGGCACTGCACTGCAGGGAAGACCCCCTGCTAGCTCTCTGTACAGACATTTAGGAGAAGCCAAAAGAGGAAAAAAAAAATCAATGTAGCTTCTCTTGATGTCTCTTCAAGACGCTGTAAGCTGAAGACCAAAAGAATTCTTCAAGATCCCCGCAGACTCACCTCACGCTTCCAACGCGAGCCAGAAAGGCGAGATGATGGATATATCTGAGAGACCGTAACTTGATTTTCTTACAAACAGGACAATAGCTGCAAACAAGAGAGCAAAAGCGAGGAGAGGTTGTCTCCCCTTTGGTTTGGGCTCTATTATCTGAGATCTGTACAAGAGGAGCTGCGGCTTTCGCAACAGTAAACAGCGATTTCAAGCAGCCAGCAGTGGATGAAGGCCTTTGTCGTTCTCTGTCGATGCGGCGTTCGTGTGCTTGAAGTGGTGAAACTTTTAAAAAGGAACTGGCTCAACATCACATGATGCTCAAATCAACATCACAATATTGTGAAATATGCCAAAAAAATTGCAAATATGCAAAAAATAAATACATTTTGTTAAATAAATATGGAATTTTATAAAAATAATAGTTTTGAGTCATAAAAATGTCTTTATTCTATTACATTTTTTTTACACCCATTTTCTTTATTTTAAGACTTCTCGTGACTAACTGAATTTAGTAAAACAATAAAAAAATATGTGGAATTTCACCACTTTTGGTGGAATTGTTTGACGATAAAGACCAACCGATCTTGCTTTTTTTCTCTGCAGTGTTTTAACTTCTCACCCTGCTGCAGTGATGTAGAAGTGCACTCCAGGTGTACGCCGTGACATCATGAGGTGATGTTACAGGTGCAACCCTGAAATAATGTTTTATGTTCATACGTGTGTGATCAAAAGTATTTAGTAAAAAACATGTTTTTTTGTGTTGCTGAAATTATTGCATTTTCCAACTCTAGGATGATAACATTCCCCAAAAACGGTTCCCTGACATGTTCTCCTCACTAAATGTTTACCAACCTTTGTCTAAATCAGACCAGTTTGTAGAATCTGAACTGGAAATAAACTCCACTGAGGAACTGTTGCCGCTTTTGGCTTAATTAGTTAGTAATTAGGTCCGTGTAGCTGTTCTGCAGCTTTTGATCAAATCACACATGTTCAAATGATCATTTTTCTGAGCGCTGTCGACTTTTCATGTCGGCATTAAAGATAAAGTTCAAGAATTCCCTCTTAAGAATCTGCTGATGAAGATCATGTGATATAACTGAGAGCTCCAGAACAGCTACTGAATGGGTTTACAAGGTTGAGAATGAACTTTGAATCTTTTAAGTCAACATGGACGAAAAAACGCCTTTAAGTGCTCAGAAAAAAAACAAAAAACATTTTAACTTCTCCATAACTGGACTCTATCTACTGATGAAGATCATGTGAAAACTGCTCCAAAATATCTACTAACTGGAACTCGTGGTCAACTACTATACATACATACATACATACATACATACATACATACATACATACATACATACATACATACATACATACATACATACGAGTCAGTCGCAGCATCAACACATGTCGGACACTTTCCCATCCTCCTGACCCCCTCGCGGCAGCGAGAAGTCGTCAGCTCTCTCTCTCTCCCACTAGCTGCCCTCAAATAATTACCAATGTAAAAATCTGGCACCCAAATTAATACAGGACATGTGTAATGTCCTCTCATAGCTCAAAGTTTAGTCCAATTATGAGTGGGCCCCAGCGGTTTGATGTGCCTTTCACTACGGGCGAGAGTAATGGCTTTGACAGGAGCGCCAGGGTCATTAGGGCGACTGACTGCATTATGGTAGTGGAGCGCGCTCAGTGATTAGTTCTGTCTCTCACCCCTGGCCCTGATTGAGATCATTACACTTCAAGTCACTTCCACATCCTCCCCAAAGGGATGGCGACCATTAATTCTCAAACCAACTGGGCTGTGGCAGAAGGTTAGGTTGGAAGAATTTACCAAAAAAAAAAAAAAAAAAAAAGGGATGGTTTGGAAGAATCACCTGAGTTGTTGGATTGAAATGACTTGAAATGAAATGAGTTTCCGTTTGCTCGTGATTAGAGAGGAATGAGAGCAATCAGACAAATAGAAATGTAGAAGTTCTCTCTCAACGACTTCAGATTCAAGCGCACGTCGGCGGCGACGCTCTTGCTGATCTCTCGGTTTTCGACGGCGTCATTACAGAAACAATCTACTCTGCATCTGCATAATCTCTGAGGTAATTACTAGCTTGACTTGTCGCGTAATCTTTATTGTAATTTTCTTTTTTTTTTTATGTTTTCGTTCCAACGGAAAGCTAAAAAAAAAAAAAAAAGATTTGATGGAAAAAAATGTGTCACGAAATATTATATCACACTCAAATCCCATAGAGAGCTCAAAGTCTTCTTAATCCCCCACGAACAACTTCATTTGTCATCATCACGCCTGCTGGGTGCTAATCCCGCTAACAGAGCGGAGACAATAGGGCTTATAATGACTTCATGAACCAGCCGGCCAAAGCTGCTTTCTACGGTTCAGCAAGAAGGAATCAACCGCTTCCATTAAAGCAGGAAAACGTACTGTTGTCTCCAGGGTGTTGTAGCTTTAGTTGACTGCATGAATTTTAAAAAGTGGCATTAAAACCCACAACATTTGGGGGAAACAATACTAGTTAAGTAACCTCAACGCATCCTTACTTTTCCAAAAGACTCCACTGGAAGGGTTTTCTTTAAATAAACTCCTCTTCTTCCTCAAACTATAAGACTTTCATATCCCTCTATATGTTTTATTTCTTCACTTACAAGCTTGACTGATGGGTTTCTGGTTGTCTCCGGGTCCAGATACATTTTTGAGGTCAGCTACGTGTTCGAGCTCCAAAGCGTCGTCATAACCCCGGCACACATGACCACAAACCCCCCCCACTGACACATGAAGAGGTTCGTCTGGTTGTACTAAGACATTATGGAGCTTCCCGAAATGCAGCAACGCATTCAGCCAAATCCAGTGGTGGAAAAAGTATCTCGATCCTTTGTGTGTACGAATACCACACTAAGAAAATACTCCACAGCAAGTAAAAGTCCTGCATTCTCTGCCACTTCATACGCTTTTCTCCACTACGTTTGTCCGACTGCTTTAGTTACTTTATGGATCACAGTTCTACGTCCCCTTCCTGTCCCGTGAGCACCGCTCAGTTCTAAAAAGTCAACTTGTTTTCAGCTTTGTGACGATGCATTTTCCAGCAAAAAATATGTTTTATTTAGCTTAAGAAGTAACACATGCAGGAACACTTGACCTTCGGTTTATCACCAATACTCAACATCAACACATCTGGAGATACGTGGGTTCCACTGGACAGGAAGGGGAATATAAAAAACGATATAAAAAGGTAACTGAAGTTGTCAGACATATAACACGTGCTATATTTACCTCTGAGAGGTAGTGGAGTAGAAATGTAACCTCAAGGAAAGTACAAGTAACTCACATTTGTACTTAAATACTATAGTTCAATACTAGTTGATTAAAGGTACTTATGTAAAAATTTGCAAACAGGAAGTTCTATATATTAGACCTTATATAATCCAGACATGATTTTCTGAGAAAGAATTTCTCTTCTTTAGTTGCCGGAGATATTCTTTCTTATTGAAGCTGGAGTATGTGACTCTTTAGTATAAATGAACATCTCTTACATTCAAGCTGTTGCCAAACGATTTCACATGACGCTGATTCAGCCCACGGCCACTCGGGAAGGCTTGTCTGTATTTGGCGGTATACCAGAGTTGTGGTGTTTGTAACGCGTCCAGTAAAGCCGCAGTAATTCCTTCCGCAAGGACGTCCGCTCGGGAAATCTGTTGATGTGGAACTTTGACGAGGAAACGTTTTGGATTTTTGATGCTGATAGTGTGACGCCACTTTGGTCGTGCGGACACTCACAACCTCAAGCACGAATCACACTAAAACTTTATTTAATTTCTCAGGACGTACAAAACCGATGCTGCAAACAGACACAGAGTACATGAGGCAGCCATCATGCACACTCTGAAGCAAAGATAAAAGCAAGTATATATCTGGTTTATGCTGGATTTTTACTCCCTTCACCTTGTTTCCTAAACACACACACTTATTTTGTGTTTTTAAACTGGTGTATTAATAAGGCCAAAAGCAGCTCTGACCCATTCCAAGACACAACTAATGTACTAAACCAACGTATCCTCTCACAGTGGTTCGCATGATATCATGCTACGAATGCTTGATGAGAACAGCCTGAATGAATCTATAGAGGAAGTATTGTTTGAGACATGTTTTTAACATCTATGTTACATCCATGTGCAAATGAATGCACTCGGACATCAGGATGAATGCGGAGAGATTTATTTCCCACTGTAACCACTTAGCGCTGTATGTTCTGCAGACGTGATGACAGCCGGTGTTCTCCTCTATCACAATGTTAACGAGACCCGTCCGCTAAGATCCTCCGACATCGTCATTAGGGGCCCGGGCTGGAGGTGTTATTCAACTAACATTTGTGAGGCCATGCATCACTTATGTCGCCGCCACGCAGTCTGTGCAAACCTCACAACATCCAGTGGCTCCCTGCTCCGCCACCTGCAAATGTCAATTACCATATTTCCCCCTGACATTTATCAGTAATGGCTAACATGAGCTACGTGAAATCAGTGTCATTATGTTGGAGATGGACAGGAGGGGGGGGGGTGCTGACGGCTTATGAATGCTTGTTTAACAATCAGAGGTGGTTGAGGCTTGAGCACATCTCAATAAAGACCTAACCAGAATGTGATCAAAACAAATGAATTGACTGATTATACTTACTGCAGGTTTCTTTATTTTCCAGGTTCAATTTACATCGAACTTTAAATAACCAAATCAAGAATTGTTGACAAAGGGAGTTGAACTTTCAGTGTGTCACTCCACCCTGCGTCTGTTCTGTTGGGTTAGGCTGTTTACTGGCACCTCTGCTATTCTGCGGCTGAGACTTCATCACCACGATTAAACTTAACTTTGGTGTGAAAGGTTTGAAAAGCTGCCATATGCTCAAGTGTGCCATTACTGTAACCGTGCCGTCACAGTCAGGTAAAGGTTTGTGATGCAGACGTCCTGCAAGAAAATCCTGCAAAAATACAAAGTTACACCAAACTGAGAGGTGAAATCTGCCGTTAAACGTAAACTACGAATACATCTTAGAAACATGAGCGGGATGTGACAGAGGCTTTTTGTTCCATGATGGTTCAACAATTAATACGATTATAAGGACATTAAAGAGATCAATAACCGTCTTTGTGCTATTGTACACTTGAGATTAGCATTTGCAGGGAAAAATAGATGATAAAGGTTTGTTAAAAAACCTGAATGTAATGCTATTTTAACAACTGGATCAAAAGTAGTTTATCTGACTATACACACGACTACATCTACTCCACTATCTGACACACAATACTAAATATTTTGCTGTATAACAAAGAAAATAATGAATGAAATACTTTTTTTAATTTGGAGTAATTCAACATATTTAATCATTGGTGTGATTGTTTGTTTTATTGGTATTATTATTATACATTGCTTTACTTACTTAATGTATATTTGCATTGTATGAAAGGTGCTTTACAATACAAAATATACTATTTAACCATTTTTCTCATAATAGAAAAAAAGGTGGAATCTTTTTATTTTTTAAATAACATGAATATCTTTCTCAAAAACACCAACGTTGGTGCAGATATTAGCCGGGTTTTGTCTTCTTGGGAGTCGGTCACATTTGACAGTGAGAAAGTGAGACTCACCATCGCTCTGATCGCACTGAGGTGTCTTTTTGTCGATCGTTGTGCACAGCTACACATTACTACAAGAGGTATAAATAATTATATGTAAATATATGTCTCCTCAGTCCCACGGTTACTGACTGAAGTCCGACTCACCACTCCGATGGAGAAGTAGTTGTTAACGATGCCGTACGGCACCGGGTCCCCTCGCTCCTCCTTGTCGGTGGGCGTGACGTCAATCTTCCAGCGGTCCAGCATCATCTCTGAACTGTTCTCGATGTCGCGCATTATCTTCAGGAGGCTCTCGCCCTCATAGCCTCAGGAAAACAAACCACGAGATGTGCGTTACAATATGTCCAGGACAACTTTCACTACTTGGCTGATGCTTTGAGGTGACTTATGAGTGAGAACTTCCTCTGGTTTATTGTTTTTTAGGGCTGATATATACAGCTGTTTTTATAGACTTCTAACCAGAGCAAGGGATTCATGCAACCAGAAATATGAATAACTTTTTATCTTTAACTATTGTAACTATCTAATTTAAGTATTCATATTTTAACTAATTTAGCTCTAAAGATTGTTGTGTGTGTTTCAAAGCAAGAGTTTCATGAGACTTTTCCAAATGTATTTAGAGATTTCTTTCTCTGACAAGAACAAAGGGGAACACAAAATATTTGTAATTTTAAAAACGTTATATTTTAGTCGAATGAAAACTAATATTGGCTTTAAAATTGTTTCTACTGAACTGCACCCCATATATGTTCAGTCTAGGGGTCACCAGTGGGTCTCAAACCCCTCGTAGTGTAACGTTTGCATTAATTAAGTTTAAACAATCAGATTAATCGCTCAGTTGATCGATTACTTTGATAATCAAATCACTGTTTAAGTCATTTCTCAAATGTGACAATTCGTTGCTTTTCTCTGTTTTTTTTCATAAGATCGCAAACTACCTCTTTCTACTTAAAACAGCGTTAATGATAATTATAATATTCACGCTGGGTTAAAGTATGGTATATAACTATGGATGTAATGAGGAGAATTGAGGCCATGTATTTCACTGCAACGTTTCTATTTTCGGTCAGTACCTCCTCCCCATCGCAGACATCTTGCCAGGTCGTTGCCCGTGCCAAGAGGAAGTATACACACGGGGGGGTTCCTGTCCAGGTTGGCCTTATCTGGAACAGCGGGACAAATATCACAACACCATACCAAACAAGGCCGCACCGAGAAAACAAAACTCTGGGCGAATACTTGCAAAGAAAGCATCAAATCCGTTTTGCAGCCCCCCGCTCGTACAACTACAAGTCAACGCGAGCGTCCAGTTGTACAGTCTATTTCAAGAGATGGTTATTACCTCTCTTTGTTTTGATTGATAAAAAATTGAGGCAATTTTTTCAAAGCCAGAACACGTCTTCGAGATCAAATAAAGAAGGCCAGGTGGGGGTCTTTTTCTCCCTTCAAATGATGACTTGTATGTTGTTTTCCAACCCACGTAATCATCCCACTTTACCACCCTTGATTACGCAGACTCGGACGTAATGAAAGTGTTTATATACAAACCATAAAGTACGCTTTACTACCTCAGCTGCTGCTGGCTGAGAAAAACTAATAAAAACAAATGTAATTCACCCCCCCCCTTCAAAAAAAATAATAATAAATGGAATGGAAATGGTTAAGTTCCACCTCAGGAGGTTTGAGAGTTTGTAAAGTCAGTAATTTGAAGTAATTAATGGACCAGATTGTTGCTATTATGAAATGTACGATTCTGTACCTATGAAGTCCAGGATCCAGCCCACGGTGCCGTCCCCCCCGCAGGCCAGCACTCTGAAGTCAGGAACATCTCTGAAGAAGTTCAGCCTGCAAACACACACACATCACTAACACACATCACTAACACTACACGGTGTCGTTCACTTTGGATTTCATTGTGTAATGAAAGATACGTTACCTGCACATAAATGTTCTGTGCTTATTTACAAATCATCAGCGCTGTGGTGTAACATCGCTGTAACTTTTTATCTTTATCTTTTTAGAACGATGAACTTTAACCCACATGTTCCCCCGGTGTGCTCGTTCTACTTTCAGTCGGGAAGTTAAGGTTCTCAAAGTGGTCCGTTCCACTGCTGATATCAGGTTGAAGGATTTAACACTTTTGTGGACGTGGCTTTACTTCCTCATTGTCTCACAAGCGCACACGCACACACACACTTTGTAAAAATAATAAAAATACTGCAAAATCAGTATTCTTCTGACCTTATTAAGACCTAATATGTAGAAAGACATTAAAGTGATATGAAAAAAAAATGTCATGTTGTATATGTTATATATGGGCTATGCATCAGCATCTCTATAGTTGTGTAACGTCATGAGAACAACTCCAATAACAGAAAGGAGGGTAGTGCAGCACCAATGATAATGCAAATAACAAGCAGACATATGGACAGTGTGTAGGATTTAGTGGCATCTAGCAGTGAGGTTGCAGATTGCAACTATCTAAAAAAAAAAATCTCCGCTCACTCCTCCCTTCACAAGCGTGTGGCCTTCAGGTAAAAAGGCAAAAGGCTCTCTAGTCAGTGCTCCGTTTGTCCGCTCTGGGCTACTGTAGAAACATGGAGGAGCAACACGGTGAACTCTTAGTTTGAGGTGATTGTTGATTCATTGAACATAGTAATGAATATTATTATTTTCCATTTCTGCCAATAAATCCTCTGAATCCTACACACTGCTCCTTAGATTCTTAGATTCCTAAAATGTGGAAAGTCGTAAAGTATCAAGCTGTTAAAACCAATCTAAGTAAAGTGGCCCCGGGGACTCTGAACAGAACATTAGGGTTAAGATAAGGTCAATCAGTTGCTCTGATTAGTTAGTTAAAATGACTCTATTAAGTGCTGAAGAAGGCACCTTGTTGCTGAAATGTCCCTCATGTCATATTGTATAACATGGAATGAGTCAATTCTTTTCTTTCCGGTCAAACATATGATATGGTTTGATCAGGTGTTAAAAGAAATGACAATTACTGAAGACAATATCAGCTATTCTCTCACCGATAAAAGAGAGTGTCGAGTGTTCACATGACAGATCTGTGTGCGGATCATGTCCTCGAGCCCACTGCGAACCCCCTCTAATCCCACACAACACATGTCGCACTGACAATCACTCATTCGACGAGCTAGCCCGCCTGTTGGAGGGCTAATTGGATCATGACAGGCAATGTTCAGTCCAACTTCTTCCGTTCCTTCACAATAACAAAGCCCTAACTGAATGAGCCAGCCTCCGAGCCTCGTATGGCGGGTAAATGATTCGCTCAATTACTCTCCAACTGGGACCGCAAACCGCATTAGACGCAAAACAGACGGCCGCGAACATGAAAGGCAACTTTGGGGATATTTAAATACCAAGAAACAAAAACACTTAATTTGCCGTGATTGCATTAGCGGGGCTGCTAATTGACAGCAGCGTGTGCGGCTGCTTCGGCCTGCAGTGTTCCGACGGTGACCGTTCACCTTCTCTAATGTTCGCGGCGGTGCGTACACTTGACTAAATATTAACAAGGTTACGTCGGGGGCCAGGTCATCTGGAATGCTGTCAGCTCTGAGGAGAAGCTCTGGCTTTCAGCTCCAGACAAGGCGATGTCCCGGGCCACGTGCGGGGGAAGAGAGACAAAACAGTGGACACAAGGTCAGCCCTCCCAAAGAAAAAGAAAAAAAACTTGGGTGCTGCATCGGCACAATCTGTGGCGAGAGAGAGCTGCTCCAGCTTCGTGCGCGGGAAAAAAAAAACCCCCTTGGAGGAGGTTGTGTGCCGCTGTGTATTTATTTTTTATAAGCCACAAAGAGCCTGTGTTTCAGATCTAATCAAAGCCAAACAACGTGGCGGCACGGCGGAGAGGCGGTCCTGTATGTCGTGTACCGCCAAAGTGGCGAGGGGTTGCCTTATGCATGTAAATGATCCATTCATCCTCTTAATCACAGATGTGAACCATAGGAAGCCCGACGCCGCCCGCACCTACAGCCCCGCGGTGAGCTGCTCGTCTGTATGCGTGAACACACGTGGGACGGCGAGAGCGTCACCCCGTCTCCATCCGTCAGTCATCGGTGTCACCCGCTCTCCGTTTCACATGCGGGCTTATGCATATGGAGCCGGGCTACAGCATGATGCCGTCGTCTCCAGGACTGCTTACGAGTGAGCCCACCTCATTTGTGTCGGCGCCGCGTGAGGGAAGCGAGCGAAGGGTCTAATATTAAAGGCCCTCTCTTGCATGTGATGGAGGTTATTATTATTATTATTATTATATGTGAGCAGCCTGTTTGTAAACAGAAGATCATTAGCAGATACTGTACGATTTGTCTTTCTTCGCTTCCTTCTATTTTGGTATTTACGACTATTAACGTCATAATTAAGTTTTTAAAAACACATTGACAGATCAATTTATAATCTTTAAACTACATTTCTAAATTTGCTTTATTTTTTTGTATTTCTTGCATTCATTCTCTGTTTTGTGTCTTTTTTTTATTTAAATAAATGAAACAAAATAAACCATAGGAAAAGCAAAAATGTATTTTAGAAGTGTGTTTTAAACACGCTGTAATAACGAAATGCTTTGTTCTCTTCATGTAGTTTCATGCACTAAATCATCGATATATTACATCTAATATCGTTATTTATACTTACTATACTATACTTACTTATAATAGAGACATTTTAGTTATAAACAAACGTTCGCACTTTTCCTTAAAGGGACAGTGTGAAGGATTTGGTGGCATCTAGTGGTGACGTTGCAGAATGCAACCAACTGAATGTAAAACACTGGTAACTCTGTGACATCCTTACTGCTATAAAAGAGCAACGGACGTAATGCGGTGGCTAATTCTGCTAAAAGATCCCCAGAAATGCTACACACTGTATTTTTACAGAGCAGTATTGCTACTTTTACTTTTAGACATGAGTACTTCCTCCACCACTATGGCCAGTATGAACAGGAGGAATGATAACAGCAAGATATACTGCTTTAATGTATATATTTGCACCTATTGCTTATTCAATCTTTGCTGTCAGCGATGTTCATTAGAGACATGACGTACCCTGGCATGGGTCCATTCTTGGCCAGGTTGTACACTTGCCTCGGGTTCAGAAGATACTGGAACTTTCTGTAAATCCTGCAGGAGTGAATACGCAGACGGATCAGAAATAAAAGTCAAGGCAACAAAACCGAAAGTCACAAACATTCAAAGATGAAAAACTAAATCACAGAGAACACTTTAAAAGTGGATTTAGTGTCAGATTCTGTCCTGTAAGCGGCCAGTGTCCAATCAGAGCGGGACGAGGCAGCGGACTGGGCGGCGGGGTGGGACATACCCAAAGACATACCCTTGAGGAGAAACCATTAGAAAGACTAATTCATTTTAATTTCAATTTCATTACATCAACTGGCTGAAGTCATATTTTGATCTCATAATTTAAACAAATGAGGGGCCGGCGTAATAAGGAGCGAATGAATATGTTTCAGTAATAACCCAATTAGCCCTGGGTTAAAGAAAGGGGGCCCGGCCCTGATGTGACAGCGAGGAGGGTGTCTGCGGAGAGCCGGCGGTGGAGGCGGTCGGCGCTTCCAGGGTTGATGTCCTCGTGGTTTTATATTCGACTTAAGTCAGCCCGAGGCACTCGGCAGCCAGAGGCCACGCCGCCGCCGCCGCCTTCCCTCTGCGATGGAGGAGCGGCGCTTCAGAGGCCTCTTGTAGCATGTTGAGACAGATTGTGTACTTACCTCTCTCCCTGCTTCCCCCCGCTCTTCGGATTGACAAACACTAGCAGAGGATGAGTGCCCTCTATTGTTGTGATCTGAATGGGAGATGTCAAAACAAACCGTCGGTGTTTGGAGACTGCAGGATGCTTCACAGGAATTCACTTTCAAGCCATATCCCTCAGACGTTGTTCTTTTTTTTTTTTTCACATCGAGTCTACGCAGCACTTCCAAGCAGTGCCAGTCATCCGATTCGTTTCATAGCTTTCCTGTTTCGTGGATGCACGAGTGGTACCAGGATGTACGGCAAAGTGTGGCCGCTCACCGTTTTCTGTGCCCGAGTCCAAAATCTAATCTTGTGTTAATTATAATATCTAATTATAAAAAGGAGAACAGTGATAAAAGTCCTCAAAGAAATGTATTATACAGTAAAAATTTAGAAAAATAAATCACATAAATGTTCTTTTTCTGATTAGCTGAAGTAGTGTATTCAAAGAATCCTATAAAAGGATTTTAAAAAAAAGCAATGTATTAGTACGCATGTCAATACTTTACGACTTTCCCTGCTGTGTCTGTGGTGCTCAGCCGCAGTCATTCTTCCTGAAGGTACAAATCAGCTCACAATATATTTAGTTTAAATTAAAAAAGGCTCAGTTATTTCTTAAAACAGCCGGGAACTGTAGTGTTTATCAAACGTGACTCAAACAAGCGTTATAGTGCATTTGTTTGGGAACTATTTTCAATGGCGGATTAATACAAATGAAGTGCTCTGGTGAGCATTTTCAGCAGAACAGTGTGTGATTTAAAAAAAATAAAACTTCAGAGTGTGTTCATGGTAATGAGGGAACGTGTCACCCAGTGCAACAGTGAGGCTTATCGATGTGTTTTCATGGTTTTTGTACAACAATGGAGCTCTCTTCTTGTTTGTTTTTGTGACGAAAATAAAGAATAATAAAAAAATAAAGAATACTGCATGCAGAATATGTCACACTAACTAAATATTGTGCGTTCGCTCCAGTTTTGACCCGAAATGAAGGTTTTTATCAGAGGTTATGGTGGCAAATGATGTCGGATGCCGGCCGGGTTTCAGTGAGCAGACATACAGTTCAGTAAAACAACCCATCCATCTCTCAGCCGATCAATACTCTCAACCTGATAAATCATGATTCACAATTCAGTCGTAATAGTCATTAGTCACCGCTTCCTAATTGGCAGGGCAGTTTGTCTGCCGTGACGTGGGATGGGGTTTTTTTTTTTTTGGACGGACAGAAAAAGGGCGGCGGTGCCGGAGGCCGGACTCACAGAGCGCCACACAAACGAAGCTCTGATCCAGCGGCGCCCCCGTTTGAATCGGCCCCTTTCGTGCGACAACTCGCCCCGTGTGCTCTCCCTGACACAGATGAAGCGCTTAACTCCCCCTGTCTGCTATCCCAGCAGGCCGAGGGTGAATTAATGAGCTCCCCGCCCTGTCCAGAGTGATCCATTACTTCCTGTAATTATAAATAATAATCTTGATTATTACGCTGGTTAGCCGGCGAGAGGCATAGATGGATGTGCCCGGGATATGATTCATCAGATTTCTCTCCCAGCCACCGCGCAGACGAGCAGTCGCCACAGACGGCGTGCTGGCTGACAGATATGAGACGGGATCTGAGCGGACTGGGCTGCTGTATAATACTGATTACCAGCATGTGACCCACTGCAGAGGCTCATTTCAACATGAATACAAATACTAAAGGCTGCTGGTTCACAATTGGTGCAGAATGCAGCAGAGAGGCCTCTTATATGTCCAGTCCTGTGTGCTCAATTTCGGATTATGTTCACAACTTTTAAACCCTTTTATTCTGCACCAAGACGCCTCAGATCAGATCGGATATTGTCAAAAGTTCATGCATAAGACAGAAAGGTGGATCGTGGTTTATTTATGTTTTAGGGACCAACTCCTGCTCTGATCAGATCAGCTGAGTCAGAGCCGCATTATATTACAAAAATCACTTAAAATCTTTTCTGTTTTCTATCTTTTTTAACGTTTGGCCCTCATTGAACCTCTGCTTTTGAAATGCGCTATGAAGACAAAGTTGACTTACTCACGAATGGCTTACTACTGAAGTTGTGACTCAGATGAATACATTTCTGGTGAAATATGTCCAGGCTGAAATGTGCATTAGATTTGTTTTGAAAAATCTTAAAAAGGTGGTTCTCATATCCAATTCTGCCAATTCTTTCCCACCACAGTGTAACCTGATTATCACTGAACAGTATTATTATGAAAGGAAAGCTTTAGATCACATTCGGTTGAATGAAATTGAAGTGATCCGTGTGTTTTACACTGGAGCAGGGCGGTTTGATAGAGGTATATTATATGTATTCAAATGTCAGCAGGAGAATAGAACACAGAGGTAGAATCGGACTCACCTGCAGTCCTTGGCCGTCCACCGTGACGGAGTTGGCTCTCTGCATCTTCCCTCTGCTCGACTGGCTGCAGCGGGAGTCCTTCCTCAGCGTCGACTGTCTCTCCTGAGGGTCAACGGTCAAACAGAGGAATCCATGAATGAGGTGATTTCCACCACGAGGAAGACTTCAACTCTGACAAAATGATTTATTTTAAAGAAAGGAATGGCACTTTAAAAAATAAAAAGATAAGATATTTAGATAAGTCTGAAAACTTCAATACGAGCTTCTTCTCTGTATATTATTCACGTTTTTTGTGACAGTTGTCTAAACCTGTCGCCGTATTTCTTGTTGTAATCCGGGCCGTGGACACTGAGGTCACAATGTTGACATTTTATTTTATGAATTTTAGCTAATAAATCAATAAACAATAAACAAATGATTTAGTATCTTTCCAACTGAATTTTTTTTCCTGGCACAAAGTTTTGAAACAGTTAAGGTAAAAGAAAATAAATCACTTTGTTGTATGAGGTCATCATTTCTCAATAATTCATTAATCCAGAAAGTCACCTGGAAATAACTTTATTAATCTGGTTCTAGTTGCAACGTTGTGAAGTTCAGAGACGGTGGTTTGAATTTCCAACAACAGAAGTCAAAATGATTACACAAGGATAATCCAGACTTTACAGACACTTTTTGACACATGTTAGGTGCAGTCTTTCCCCCTGAAATAGAAGTGTACCATTTTGGTTATAATCTCGGGAAAGAAAAACACAAATAATAAAGCTTTGCCATTTCAGAGCTCAGTGGGAGGACGGAGGCCGATGATTGCATTCTCAGGTAACACGGTGTCAAACAAGGTTAGCCTCCGTCAGCCACGAGGGCCCGCTGGCCAGAGAGGAGTCTTACCAGGACGACGGGGCAGATGGAGTTGGGGGGCAGGATGTGATCCTTCAGGGGTCCGCAGTCACACTCAGGTTTCACGTGGGAGGCACACTTGTTATGGAGCTGGAGGAGGTCGCAGCCGTTAGTTAGCAGCCGACTTGCGTCACACACACAGACATGTTAAAGTTGTACACTTTACAGGTACATGCTCGAAAGATTTATTTGCGTTACACGTGTCATTGCTTCGGTTTTTCATTTCTATTAACTTGCAACCACAAACAAGTGTTTTCAGGGTGTAAATTGGTGGATTGACTTGTGAGGCATCCGAGGTGCTAAAACGAAACCCTAAAAAAAAACCAAGAAGCAGTGGGAATATAATGAGGAGGTGAGCTGCCTCTCCTCGGGTGGCGGCTTACCGTGATTTGACACCACACACAGTGGAGCCCAGTCAGGCCCTGGTAACACTTGATGGTTTTGTGACACTTGTCACACTTGGTGGGGCAGTTCCCTTCCACCCAGAAATGATGCATTACCTGCGGAGAGAGAGAGGGAGAGACGGCGCGCAGGGAGGCAGAGAGGTGAGAAAAGAAACACGGTGCAGAAAAACAAGATGTATACAAAGGCGCAAGTGACACAACAATTAAAGAAAGCAAGATGGAGAGAGAAAAAAAAAGCACAGCAGAGAGCCAGAAAGGCCCAACAAACGATGCAGCGTGTCTTTTTAAAGCAGGCTTGTCCTGGTGATTAGCAATGCTTAGTAGCAGATTGAGATGTTTAAATTCCAGCAGAAGAAGACAGGCCCTCATCCTGAGCCCCGTGGAGCAGCGCCGAGCCAAGCGTGCCGACTGCTAAACACTCCAATTGGACGCACCTCTGTGTTTTTCTTGGACTTGACATATGTTTTGATGCAGGACGGCGGAGCGCGAGCCACGCAGCGCTCGTGGACTGTGTACTTGCAGACTGGGGGGGGGAAGAAAGAAGAAAAAAAAACATTTTAATTTAAGACTTTCAACTAGGAGAAGACGGAACACAGAGGAAAGGAGAAAACACAACAGTGCTATAAGTGCTTTACACCAGGGTTTGAGTAATGTGTTTGTGAAAGCTGCACTGAAGGTGTTGCCAATATTTTGTGAAAACAGCTTCTGTGGAGGGTGTAGAGTTGGATGCTCTATAGAAAGAAAAGCCAGTGAGGAATGAGATCAGAATTATATAGAATAAAGTTTCTTTTGTTAAGACCGGAGCGCCTTGGTTGTCATTGTTTGACGCTGGAAACTCGGGCTTAAACCTCTTTTAAAAAGGCCAAGTAAGAAATAAGACGCCGTTATTTTCGCGTACATTTGACTCCAGAGTAACATTCATAATACGTCAAGGCAACACAGAGGAACTATATTTATAAAGCCTCTTTCAAAAACAGGGTTGCAAAGCACGTCACCAATACACTACAAAATAACAAGAAACAAAAAGAGGAGGTTCATAAAAATGAGTTTTAAGAAGCGATTTAAAAGAAACCAACGAGGTTTCAAGACGAATCCCAACAGGAAGACTATTCCAGAGGTTTAGGGTCCTCAAAGCTAAATCCTAGTCTCTCCTTTTGATTGAGCTAGTCGACAGTCTTGCTGAAGCGTTTTGTAAAACCTGAAGGCGTGAATGTGCTTTATTCTTTACACACGGAAAACCGTCTTTTGACAGTCAGAGGACGATACTAACAATCTCATTTTTGCAAACATTCAAAGTTGATGAAAACAGGACTGAACTAGCTTCTAGACTCGATCATCAAAAGTTCAATTAAAATCGAAGATAACTCAACATTTCTAGCTTTAGGCTTTTAAAAAAACAACAACAGCTTGTTTAGCAAATGTGTCACTGGAGACGACGCCGGCCGAGTTTACTGTGTGCTTAGCTCGGCTGTTCAAATCAATGCGTGTGTGGAACCCTGAGCGGTGAGTGAATTAACTCGGCGATTAACTTGGATAAAAGCTAAATAATTGTAATGTAACTCACAGGAGCAGCAGAGTCCCTGCTTCCCGAGTCCGATCAGCATGTTGAGACACAGGTTACAGTACGCCGGCTTGTTGAAGTGCTTCAGTCTCCACACGTGTTGCCCGTCATCTTTGACATTCTGCAGACACACAACAAATATGAATTGGTTAACTGCGTCACTACATTGTTTTATCTTCTGACAGGAGAAGCATCAGCTGATCATTTCACTCATTTATTTGTCGTTTAGCTCCATAATTTTTCTCACGTGTTGTATTTTTTCCAGTTCTTCCGACTGGGAGGACAAGTTTAGCTGCCTTCCCTTAGTGGTAATATTCATTCATAAAAGAAATGACACTCAGGGAGGGATTTCTGCTGAAGCTGGTCAAATGGTTCCATCTAGTGGAGGAAGTATGAACTGAAGGCAGAACTGATCACAGGAAAACAGCAGCAGTGGGGGTACACATGTGTACAGATGTTGTCAGGAAACCGCTGGGGAGTGTGTGAGCTGTTAGCAGATCAATTATGCATCGCAGTAAATGGATTAGTAATGGTGAGGAATATATTCACTGCTTCTCGTCCTTTTTCCAGATCTTCAACAACAGCAGGAAAACAACAACACATTTCAGATTTTAAATTCTCTGAGTTTAGCTGACACTATGAACTCTAGATGTATGAACTACTCCTGTGACTTTAAAGTGATTAGCATAGTCATCTCTGCAGGAATTAATTGAAGTAAAGTAAAAAAAAAAAAAGAGCTGAGAGATAAAAGCCAATTTACACTTCAAGATGCGAGAAGATTTCTCTGTTTCTTTGCAAGACTGATGAACGAAAAGCTGTGCAGACACACTCTTAAACACCTGTTCTAAAATAGCAATACGTGTCACGTTCTTATGAACAGAAAGGAATGTAACATTTAACCACATCAGGTTGAATGAGCATCACTTTTAAAACACATGTTGAAAAGCTTTGCACAGTTCACCCCCCCCCCCCCCCCCCCCCCGTGTGATATTTGCCCAGATACAGGAACTGAACTGTTGTCCCTCAAGACAGTCACACGAACATGATCAGGTGAGCTTCAGACCTCAAATGACAGTCATGCCACCAAACCTACAGTACATGATGAATTTGCTCATTTACATGTGTTGTGTGATCGGTCATTGTTAAACAATACGTCAGTGAAAGTCCGTGTGTTTAGGATGTTTTGATCATAAAAGTTAGGAGCTGGAGGACAGACAGGAGACAGATGTGTTTGCTTGTATTTTATGCACTAAGGTGTGAATCTGTTGCTGTTTTTAACAGAGTGAATATCTTTCTCTGTGTATTCTACCACAGACGTCCAGCAACGCGTGTCAATGTCCAGCTCGTTACACACACACAGTCTTTTCAAAATAAACTTCCGCCTTCACAGGAAACTCAGTTCAGGAGAAGTGGGTTGGGTAACAATAACTACGAGGTAGTGTTACTTATGTACGGAAGTCACGCGACAAATAATCAACGTTGACTTCTTTTTTCACATTTGGGGTTTTGAGTGAAATGTCTCGACAACTGTTGAATGGATTCACATGAAACTTGGCTCACACACACACACAGGACGAATTGTACTTTTTCATCCAGTCACATCATCAGGTCCATTTTTTATTTCTTATTAATACTTTGGTTTAATACCTGCGATGACATTTCCCATTAGCCTTTGTTGCAAAAAACGTCAAACAAACACAGGACTTTCACCCAGGAGACCACAGTTCGTGTCCCGTGTGAAACCAAAAGTAATCGTTAAATTAATGCTTGTATTGTCACGTAGAAAAAAGTCCGCTAAGGGCAGCTGTTCTTTATTTACCTGAGAACGGTTCTTACATTACGTTGTTACATCTTTAAATTAACAAAAAACACGATCTTTTTTATAACCAATACCAAGTAGTTTTGTTGCCTAAACCGAACAACTCGTTGCTCAACGTTTACCTCGTGACGTTGCGTTTCTGCAGATGTGATATGCGGCTGATATTAAAATGTATTTATGAAAGTTCATATTTACATAAACATTCAACGTATCCTGTGGTTTGCAGAAACGTACAATGCCAACACCTTTTCTCACTGCAGGACGGTTTCTATCACGGCTGTAGACTCAGTCATCTTAATATACTTTTGATATGGTTACATTTTTGTAAAATGGCTAAAACTGATGGAAGCTGCTGCACCGCTGTCAGCACGCGACCGGCGTCAACTGTCCAATGGACGTGGTCTCTCTGTGGACTCACCGTCTCCAGGCCCAGCAGCACCAGCAGCGGGATGGTGGTCATGCCTCCCTGGATCCACTCCTCCAGCGACACCGTGCCGTCGTGGTCGTAGTCGATCTCGTGCATCATGTCCTGGAGGATCTGCAGCGGAAACAGAGACAGTAAGAAGTAGTAAATTGGAATAAGTTGAACCCTGTGGGGTTGAGAGAAAATCTGTGGATACTGAAAATGATATTCAACTCGTGTAAAGTGTATTTTCAGGCTTTAGTGTTAAAGTTCAGTCACAAAATCATTGTTGTGGAAGAAAAACAGCTCTCAGCAAGCTGAAGAAGTGTCTGTTAACCAGCTGAGAGGTTTGAACTCACACCATTACCGACTGCTGTTAACTGGGTGAAATGTCTCTCTTACTGGTTTCAGCTCAGTCACGTCCCATTCCAGGTACTCGGCTACGTGCATCATCTGGGAGATAATGTGCTCCAGCTCCTGCGGTGAGACCACAGACATTCAATCACAGGCCCCCCCCCAAAAAATACTGTATTTACCTTTTTCCGTGTATTGCAGCCTTTACAAGTCGATGCTGCTAAGTGGCCTTGGCGTGAATAGACTGATGCACGGCGCGTAATAAGCAGGTTGGAGATGTCATTGTTCCACACAGAAGAGGTTTTTTTGAGAAAAACAAAGAGAGCGTGGGAAGAGCTCCGAGGCTGATGGTTTAATTACAATGGTTGACTTTCTTTTGGGGGGGGGGGGGGATTATTATCTAGTGTGGTAGTGAATCACTATGATGCACTTTGGACTTCTTTAAGATGTTGAGTGCAAATCAAGAGTCCACACATAAAAAAAAAGACTTCTTGTTGTTTTAATATTTTCTTAAATCAATATCTCTCTTTTTTTTGTGTTGCTCTTCCTCCTCTTTTCATTACGCTCTCCATCCCAGCCAATAATGGGATACATTACAAAACCCCTCCACCCACTTAGCCCTCACCCTCCTACACACCTTCTATACATGTACACAAAGGCACTGACGCGCTTTCATTCATAAAACATACGCCACGCCAGACTTTTCTCTTTCCTGTCATCCATTCATGTATTTGTACCAATGTTGATGTATAACATGGAGATAATGGGAGCAAACTGATTATGTGTTCGTATTATTTACACCGAAAGTACTTAAGACTACAAAGAGTACATAGCATTTAATATACAAGTACTCATTATGCAAAACACTGCTGTATTCATCGTACTTTACTTCTTTTTAACTATAACTACTGAGCAGCATTTTAATGTTAAAGTTTATATAGTGAGTAATCAATAACTAGAGTTTATATATTTTATACATTGATCTGATGTTTAATTAACCTATACAATTTTATACTAAATTTTAGAACTAAATGTTGAATAAATATAAAGAAGTGAAGAGAATAATATGTTTTCTATGATTTGTGGCCAATATCCAAAATATAAGATAAAATAATGGGTAGTAATTAAATAAGATATTATATTGTGCTGAATGAAAGTACAGAAACACACAGAGAAGAATTACGTAGATTGATTTATCATGTCAATGGTTGATTTTGTTATTTTCCTCTTCTGCTTACATATCTGGGTCCTTTTACACTCAGGAGTGCTTTACTGTTGCCCGTTTGTCTATATGTCGTCAACGTGGCCGGCTTATTATCTCCTTTTTTTAAAGTAATGTTTTTATCCTTAATACAATGAATATTATTGCCATTATTTGTCTTTTCCCTCATTGTCTCCTAATCTGAAAAAATAATAAAAACAAAGTAAATGTACTGGGCGGCGGTGGGCCAAAGATAATAAATGTAATGTCTTTTGGTTTTGACTGTTTTAGAATAAACATTTTTACGAGCATTTTTCACTGATTTCTGACATTTTAAATTCAAACTATTAATTGATTAATCAAGAAATAAACCAGCAGATAAGAATAATAAACGCTAGTTAGAAAGGAGAATGTAACCTCTCGTACTTTGTAACATGTTGCACTTTTGAACAACTTTTATTATTCTTGTATGTCATATTATGTATGTGTCTTATATGGACCCTGAGTCTGAAATAAAGTTTGATTGTTTGATTGAATGAACTTCAGGTGAAGGTTGTTCTTAAAGAGGAGAAATATTTACCGAGCTGTCCAAAGACCCGTTTCCATCAGTGTCATAGAGGCGAAACATAACTGTGGAGACAAAACTCAAAGTGTCAAGCTGCAGCATCGCTTCAAGTCAACATTAAACGCAGTCATTGGCAGGTGAAGCCGCGGCACCGCAGCGCCATAAAACAGCTTTTATTCCCTTTACAAGAACCCAGATCTCTGCAGTTGGACGCATCTGAAACGCTGCGACTTTAAGTGTCCCCCCCAATTACCACTCAACCGTGTCACCATGGAAACACACAGATCCCACATCGAGGCCCGTGATTGGCTCTTGGCGTGACGTCTCGGTGATGTGTCTGAACGTCGTGACAATAACAACAACATGACCCGGCTGCAGATCATTTCCATGCTAATATCTGCACTTAGAGGTGCTCCAACCCAACACCACCCTCCACCACCCACCCTCCACCCCCGGCTTCCATGCGAGCGCGGTCGAGGTGCAGCAGACGGTGGGTGCTGCTGACATCATGAGGAGCTGACGTCAGATGGCGGTTCGTCAAGCCACTAACGAGGAGCTAAGTGCCAGTTTCCTGAAGGGGGTGTGACCTTTTGGGGGGGGGTAAAGGGAGGGGAAGTGCTGCTGGTGTGTGGCGTTGGGCGTTGGGTGGAGGCTGGTGGTGTCACGAGGTGGTGCTTGTGGTGACCCAAAGAGGTAATAAAATGCTAAAGATGATGAGAATTGTTGGTAACTTCTGCCTGCAGTACAAATGGGTTGGACAGAGTTTCCTCTGGGACTGTTCTCACGAAAGAGAAATAAAACCTCTGGATCCATTAAAGCTACAGTTTGTAACTTTGATTAAAAATAACGTTTTGCCATATCTGCATATTGACGACAACACGAGTCGATATCCGCTCTTTACAGGCATAACAGTCTTTTCAGGATAAACTTCCATCTTCACAGGACACAACTTAGTTAGGTTGAGGCAACACAACTCCTTGGTTGGGTTTAGGTTACTTAAAGTTACTGAAGTTCTGCAGTTACGTGACAAAGAAATCAACGCTGACTTCTCCGTTCACACGGAGCGACAGCAGCGGTCTCTTAGGAGGAAGACTGGATTGTGTTTGCTCTTTATAAGTGTTTTTATTTTTACTTTTTATGTTGAAAACCACTGAAAACCACCAGAAAAGTTGATGATTGCCGTTACAGTACAACTAAGATGCAATATAAGACATATTGTCTCAGCGGGGATTAATACAGTTGTATTGAATCGAATTGAAATGATGCTTTATGAATTCAAATAAAAAAAGTTTCAAAATACTTTCAGTGAAAGCTTTTTTTTGTACTCAAATTACTATAAACCGAGTATCAATATCACAGTTCAGAGTATTTAGAAGTCATTTTTGGGCGTCAATAAAGCTGTAGACATGAAATATCTTTAAAGTTAAATACCTAAATATACTTTAGTACAGTAAACTACTGACTTTGACCGGATCTCAAGTTAACTTTAGGAGTTTCATGCGTTAGTTTATTTCTCTTTATTTGTTCCCACCTTTCTTTTGTGAATTTCTCTTTTTTCCTACTCGTCCGTTATCTATTTCTTTCTGTTGTATGTAACTTAACTACTAACCTTTTCATTTGTTCTCTGTAATCTCACATCCTTAATTAATTTCTTCAAGGTGTTTTGGAAGCTTTAAATAACTTCAACTATCAAAACACATATAAGTGCAAGACATTTGTTGAAACAGGTTATGGCTGCTTAACGGTGACACATCATCCTCCTTAAACGCGTTAAAGCAATTTTACAGTGAGATTTCTATTTTCGGTGACACCTTGTGAGACTTAAACTATATATTTTTAATTAATGTATCTGTTTTTTTGTAACACGAAACAGGGCTTGATTCTGCCTTATCTTGAATGAGGGAAACTGCACTGGAGCAAGATAAATATCAGTATTTTCACCTGCAGACATCCGTGCTGGAACGTCAGATGATGATCCTGATGAAACCAGAGCAGTTCTCAGACTAACCAGCAGAGGGAGACGTCACCTCACAAACAACAACCGTGTGGTCGGAGCGAGTCGGACGCAGAGCTCAATAAGACATCAGCCGCAGTTAAATCCACGATGTGCTCTCACACACAGGCAACATCAGTTGAATTATTTAGCCATCCATGTGCTTAATGAGTGCTACTCTACTCAATAATTCAGCAGATGGATGAGAATTAAAGCAACACAGAGAGGGAAAAAAAAGTTTGATGACCAATTAAGCGATGCTATCTTGTGAATAAATCATGAGATAAACGCAATTAAGAGACCTGGAGAGACGTGTCGATAAACTGCGACCACGAGGCGTCGAGCTTCTCTTTAGAGAAGTTTTATGAGGAAGCTGCTGCAATGATCGAAAAACAGTAAATAGTGCTGATCGATTCAAAATAAAAGCTCCGCCTTTGAATTCAGAAGAAACCTGAAAGGTACTAACTTTGGTTTGTGAGCTGAAATGGCTTATTTCAGTTATTATGTTCACCAGGGGGAAAGAATAAGACGACATAAAGATGCAGTTTGATTGAATGTTATTGCGAACCACCAAAATCTACCAGAGAAAACACACAAACAGACTGAGACACAAAGACACACCTGCAACATTTAGAATGAAACTGAGTATCAATATGACATACAACTTTGTATATATTTTTTGTGAAATGAGTGTATTGTTAAGTTTTCCCCTGAGTCTCATTCATTTGTAATCAAAGATTTAAAGGCCTTAGTAGCAAACAGGAAACTAGAAAAAGAAACGGATGAAACTGATGCAGGGCAGTGCTGGAAAGAGTACTTATTGTATAAATAGTGGAAAATAAGCCCAACATTTAGCGTACATATCAATGCATCAATAACTTTTGCACTTTTTTTTAAATGTGCAAAATTCCAAATTCATAACATCCACGATTGAAGGATTTCCTCTAAATGGTTCTCAACATGGCGACAGCTGAGCCGGCGGTTTGCAGCTAACGATGCTAACAGTGCAAACAATGCTAACAGCACTGAATTTAGAAATTAGAGCCTTTCACAGTAAAACTGTGACTGCAGGACTTATACTTGTCACGCATACTGCAGTATTTCTACACTGTGGTATTTCTATCCGAGTACTTCCGTGCTGAAGTGTATCGTGAGGTGCTCGTTATCAATGTCCAGTCTGGAGACAAGAGTATACAACCACAACGTGCATCTCCAGAGGAAAAGTTGCGTCCGTCAAACAGGTGTTTTCACCGAGTGTGAAAGTTACATCATACTGCAGGTAACCATAGCAACAGTAGTTCTTCTGGATGCTGCATTACCAGATCATCCCGACCTGACCGACTGCAAACCAACTTTCCTTTGATTAGTGGCCGCAGCACACCGGGTAGTGTCCTAATATAGAAGAGAACAGACTGCTGACAGACTCCACTTCATCCAGTAATATCAGGACTATGGCTGCACATAAATAATCTCATTTTTGATTAATTTGACGATCATTTTCTTGATCCAATTATTAATTGTTTTGTCCAAAAAAATAAAAATAAACAAATGTCCCAGAGCCCATTATTTTAAAAAGCTTGTTTAATCCAACCGACAGTCTATCCCATGCTCGTGATAATGCGGTGATGGTTCTGGGCTGAAGACACGAGTACTTCCTGACGGCAGAATCAGACTGCAGAGTATAACCTGATGATCATCCACCGCAGGCATAATAATACCCGGCAGACAGTGGGAGGAGGTCGATCCAACCTGGCAAAGTGAGGTCATGTGGTTCCTTTAGAAAATATATACAGGACTGTCTCAGAAAATTAGAATATTGTGATAAAGTTCTTTATTTTGTGTAATGCAATTAAAAAAACAAAAATGTCATGCATTCTGGATTCATTACAAATCAACTGAAATATTGCAAGCCTTTTATTCTTTTAATATTGCTGATTATGGCTTACAGCTTAAGAAAACTCAAATATCCTATCTCTAAATATTAGAATATCATGAAAAAGTATACTAGTAGGGTATTCAACTAATCACTTGAATCGTCTAATTAACTCGAAACACCTGCAAGGGTTTCCTGAGCCTTGAAAAACACTCAGCTTGGTTCAGTAAACTAAATCACACGTATGGGGATTATCACAATATTCTAATTTTCTGAGACAGTCCTGTATATAGTCGCTTTGGATAAAAGCGTCTGCTAAATGACTGTAATGTAATTTAATAGTCTCATAAATCTGTGATTTTAATCTCAGAGAATTAGTTTTTCTCGTACGTTTGTTTTATGGAATATTTCCACCCTTCCCCAGCCTGTTTTTAAATAATTAAAAAGTGAGTCAGTGCAGGTCTTAGTTTAGATTAAAGCTAAAGGCCGCCCAGGTATTTAAAAGCTGAAAGAGCTGCTACTGAGCGAGGCTTGATGTTGCATGTTTCCACAAAGCAGCAGAGCAAAGATCCGTGGTGTGTCCTCTCTTCCCCGTTGTCTGTTTCACTGAGTGTCAGTCTGACATTACTGAGCCTGACTCCTAATACTTCCTTCCACCCACTGACGTTCCACTCGACCGGTGACATTAACTCTGCCTGCTGATGTCTCAGTTTGCCGGTTGTGTATTTGATCTTTCGTGTTTCTTGCATTTCGATTCATAGGATTTGTCTACTTTTCAAATCCTATGCATTTTCGTCACATACTGAGGAAAATGCTCGTCGTACAGTATATGAACAGACGGCCCCACGTGATCTGGGATGACACTCACACTCGAGCTTGTCCTCGGGACGCCCGCCCTCCAGCAGCGAGAGGTAACACACGATGTCCTTCAGCTGCACCGTATCCAGAGGCGGGGGCAGGGCGTCCGTCCTCACGGGGGTCGAGTTGACTTTGATCAGCTTCAGGCCTGTAGGGAGACGGAGACCAAAGGTCAAAACATCCTCCGCAACGCCTCTAATGTCGGCCCGATACCCTGCTGGCCCGGCTTTAGTCATGCAGTCGGCTTGATCGTTGGTGGGGGCGGTGCCCGGTTCACCGAGTTCACCTAAATTCTGATCTTGTCACGCTTGTTCTGTAGCGTTGACGTCTCAAATCAGATGCCTTGCAGTGCGCCACAGGAGCATCAAATGACGTGTATCAAAAGAGACGCGTCCATTGTCACCTTCAGGGCCTTTGGGCCCTTTAATTCTAATTTAACGAGACGTACAAGCCAGCATGGAAACCACAGACAGAAGGAGCGTTAATGAATCTACTCATTCTTCACCACCGTGCTCTCAGCAAAGAGCTCAGCGATGGCTATTTGTTCATAACGTCAGTGTGTACGTCCAGCTAGCGGCCACAAACTCTCCTCTCACACAAGCACTTGATCGCTTCTAAAAGAGCTTTAAAGTGGAAATAAAGCCTTTAATGATGTTGTGTACAGCGGTTCCTCTATCTGTGTCGGGGGGGATGGGAGGACTTACTGTTAAAACTGGATCAATGAGGCCTACATAACTCACATACAGCAGGCTGCACTGATGCAGCTCCTCACGTGCCAAATCATGTGAGGTGATGTCCTGAGTTTACTCGCGTTGTCCTCTACTACAGCTTTTAGCTTTATATTAAACTGTTTAGTAAGATTTTACAATGAATGTATAGAATATTTGGCTCTCTTAGTCGTTGTGAAAATATGCATATTTCTTGTACTTTCTTGTTTTTTTTCACGAAGAGGAAGCTTTGAAATTTTAAAAAGTAAATATCAGGGAGTATTCTGTACGTCAGTGTTCTATCAGACGTTAATATGTCTTAATAATGTTTCATAATGATAATTTAGTCTAGTTTACGGAGTCAAATTGTCTTATAAGATGCAATTGATGGATACTTGCCTCTGTGATCATAAACTGACTCTAGATTATAGTTTCAGTGCTAAACTGCAGGTCAACTATTGCTTTAATGAACGTCAGCTTGGTTTTAGTGTTTGAAGTTGTGCCAGAGTGGGAATCCCACTGCTGCGTTTACAGATTTACAGTCGTACTGTAGCAACCTCAGCTCACTCTCCGTGGGGAGTTGTCTTCCAATTTCCAGCCGCTGAACGCTGCCAGTCACTGGGGAACGTTACTCTATTTCATAACACACTCGTCTGACCTTCTGTGCAGGACCATCTCTGCTGTAGTCACCACGGGGGGTAAATGCAGGCAAGATGGATTGAAAGGCAATCCAATTATTTCTATTACAGTATGCGTGCTTTTTTTGGGAAATCAACATCTGTTCATCACGACACATGCACTGTTCATTTCCACTCAGCTTGGTATACAAACTTCAAGTTATTTGAGGATTCCAAAGTCATCTGTGCTTCATGCAAAGACTAATATGAGCGCTAGTTATATGAGCTTTCATCAGAGACATTGGACAAAGTGTAAGAAGCTCTTACAGCCTAAAACACAACCAAGTCTCAAAGTGGATGCTGATATTTGAAAACATATCACAGGTAAAAATCAGGTCATTATTATTCATATTATCATTATTTGCCTGAGATATCAGGCAGTCAAAGAAGAGTGCAGCAGAGTGTCAGTGCAGGGGAATTTTAGCTTTCAAGGGAAAATTGGCCAATTTTGAAGCTCATCTCTGTCTGTCAGAGTTTCGGGATATTGTGTGAAAAATGTCTGCAGCGGTTGCTGAAGCTCTCCGTGTTCTCTGAGGTAGAGCTACAAAATCTGTTGTTTCTCCTGCATCCAGCACACCGTCATATTTAACGTGACGGTGATTGTAGTTGGATGCAAGGAAGAACGGCGACGGCTACTGTTTCAGTTGTACGTCTCTGGGTTGTCGTTCTCGAGATGCCGTTTTGGGTATTAATTATATAGAACTTATTCAAATAAAAAGCATTTGTTTATGGACTTTTATTAAAGATCTTTTCAATAATTGCAGGATTGTAATTCTCAACCATAAAAGAAGGCACATAAGAGTCTTATGTGCCGTCTTGGGACAACCCATTTTGGCTGCCCGTCAGTAGCTTCAACGCAATGCATCCTGGTACATGTAGTCACTGCAGGTGACCCCGAGCAGAAGAAATCAGTTTTCTCGCTAATAAGCTAGCACTGAGGAATTTATTGGAGTACATTTAGATCAGATGTCGACATAAAAAAGGTGCAGCATTCTCCTTTTAGTACCGGTGACTCACTACCACACCAGAACAAGATATTAGTACACATGCTGAAAACAACACAATTGGCAGCCGCTACACTACAATCTACACTGTGTGCCACGGGGCTGAAGTTGGCAGGAAATCTGTAATCATCTAATGGCCCCAAAAAAAACAATCGGATAAATACACAAAAACGGTTCTGCTTTAACACGGCAAAGAAAGTATCCTGTCGTTAAAAATCAAGAATGAGTCACTGCTGCGAGGGCATGGAATAAGTGACAAACTGGCTGCACATTAGCAACAACAGCAGTAATCAGCTACACAACACCAACACGCTGTGCTAACAACTCGAGGGTTTGTTATGGCGATGACTTCCTTTCTACACTTACCAGAGACTCTGGGTTTGTCAGAAGATGAGGGACTGGGTTTGGGTCCCTTGGTGCTGAACGTCATGAAGAGGTGTTGACAGAACTCTTCGGGGAGTTCGCTCTCCAGGAACGTCTGCATGAAGACCTTGAAGCCCTCAAAGTCAATCTCCTAAAATAACAAAAAACAGGGCAGAAATAGAGCGTGTCGTTGGTCATGTGGAGCTGCAGTCGGCGCCTAAAAGGGCTTCAAGGGAACACAGATGATTTTGAATGTGAATGTTGGAATGTTTGACCTTTGAGGGGGGGGGGGGGGGGGGGGAACAATCTGTGATCTTTTGCAAAAATGTTGCAGAATTCAGATTTCTGCACTCAGAAAGATGCCTCAAGTGTTGTTTGGGCTGTGGGCGGGCGAAGAGCTATTTCAGAGGGCTTTCAATGTTTTTCCAGCGTGTGTGCTGCTTACAGCTTCGTCCATCTCTACGACTATTAGGTTGGCTGATTGTTTAAATCTGTGAGTTGTTAATGTTGTCTTACATTTAAGATGAGTAATATTTCCCCGTAAATAGATGCACATCCTCTATAAATGCCTTTACTTTTGTTTCTCATTAAAAACTACTTGAGAAAGTGGAGTTATCCGGCGAGAAACTTTATGAACACTCAACAAAACACACCAACAATACGATAAAGAGAGGAGAGAGATGGATTACCTGGCTGAGGATGTCCTGCTTCTAAACATGCAGCATTGTAGAAAGAAAGAAACCCAATATGTTCATGGATGTATCATGCAGTTGTCACCTTTAAAAATGTGCTAAATATCCTTATTACACCTGTGCATGTAAAAATCACAAAGACATGATGTCTGTGAATGCAGGTTTACGGTGACTAACTCTCTTTATTGACTTCCGCTATATAAAGGGTATTATAACTGCCATGGAACAATTAATAATGCATGCATAGCAGATGGAAATAGTGTATTGTATACTACAAATTGAGATCCTGTTATTAAAATACTGCCTTTTCCTGAAAGATTTTTTAGTATGCGTTTCTATTTGACTGTTAAATGTAGTGAGAAAATAGTTATTCTCCAAACCCCAATAACGCTACCATGCTTTCAAAGCAAGAAAACACAAATCTAACCATGAAATACTGTTATCATAGTGATGTACAATTACATTTCATGCTTAAACGGCAGCTTACAGTTCAGATGTGCGTCGAAATATTCTTTGAAAAAAAAGGTGTGAACGAGGCAGAGGAATTGAAAATGATAAAACCATAAAAAACTGTTTTATGTTCAATCGTCTGGAAAATCAAAATTATTGAAGCCCCTCAACGAAACAAAAGAAAAAAAAATCAAGATTTTTAATAGAAGAACAGAAAATAACGGAAAAGTCAATATGCAGATAGGTGCGCTGTACGGGGGCTCTTAGCCCAGTTGGATTCAAAACACTATAAACCATGTGTTATATAATAGAGTATAAAGGGCACGTACCTCCTCTGGATTGTATTTAGCCAAAACACCATCTCCATGGAACTCCTGCAGCACATCCTTCAGCTTCTTGGTCGAGTCTGAGGAAAATCCATTTACCGTGTTTGAGTGTTGTGATCGGTTTATGTTTGGAAAGTTTGGCTTCTTCTCGCATCAGAGTATATATTTGATACTAAACATTCATTTACAGGACAAGTTTGATTATTGCTCGCATTCAGTCTGCAACAAGTGGTCAGGCTTATTTATGGATATGGATTTTCTGCACTTTGTCTGCACCTCTTAGAGCTGCAGAAGCTGCATGCACCCTGATGGGATCATACATTTGGTTTGGATGCGTCACCATGATGTCTGCAGAGAGAAACACCGCCTATCCACATCCTGTACTGACTACCGAGGTCACGTCGGTACACAAGGTGAACCTCACTTCAGCTCTACCGTCTTATTCAGTGATTAACTGCCTTTGGGCCCTTGGAAAGGAAAATAATTGTAATCTTCAATATGTGCAGCTACAACAAGCAACAGCTGTTAGCAACAGGTTAGCTAACAGGCAAACATGTATGAAATAAATCATAATAAAGAACTTAATTGCTTGGTTATTAGTTGTTAAATATATTATAATTTCCAATGCATTAATGTGTTTATCACATCAGTGTTGCAGCTGGTAAAATAGTCTACTTATACACTGCTGGGTATCTTGTGAATTCATAAAGATAGATATGTAATCTTATCTTAGCATATATTTGTATATCATTATGTATTTATTGATAATATTTTGTATGAATCTGAACCTGCAAAGTGCCTGGTAACTAAAAATCAAAAATAAATGTAAAGGAGTAAAAAGTAACAATATTTCTCTCAGAAATGAAGTGAAGTAAAATAATAAAGTAGTTAACATGGTAATACTCAAGTAAAGTACAAGTACCTCAAAATTAGGTCTACTTAAGTATAGTACATATAAATGTACTTAATTACTTTCCACCACGCGTTATCATCCTTAGAGGCGTTGGAAGGCATATTTCTGAAAGTTAAACATTGAGCCAAGCTAACGTTAGCCGCTTCTGCTCCCAGTCGTTATGCTAAGCTAGGCTAACTCCATCCTGACTCCAGCTCCGTACGTTAAGAGTGTGGTATCAATCTTCTCCCTCTCTAGGAAGCAAATATGTGTATTACCCAAACTGGTGAAGTAGACACACAAATCCCATTTCATAGATATGGCATTGATGATATTGAAAGGTGAACAACTAGCTAACTATAGCCATGAAGCTAATTCGAATTCGGGCCAGTTATTAAGATGCATTCAAACTTACATTAACGGATTTCTTTCTGACAACTTGTGGACAACAGAAACAAGCTGTAAACTGACAGATTATCATCTTTTAAATTGATATGGTGAACTTGTTAGGCAACACATTTAGCAAATACGAAGCATTAGCATACATACAGTTCACTCTCCTTTTCAGCTTGATTATAGACACTTTAAAATCAAGTGAACTTGTTTAAAAAAAAATAGATAATAATATTTAATATATTGTATTTATTTCACATGTTTGAAGAAATTTGTTAAGTTGTTTTCGCACTCAGTTATGGACCAAAATAACTCAATCAGACGTAGATTTTCTGTGATAATTACTGCACGCTGCAGAGCGTTTATGAGTTCCGCTGCTAAATCAATTTGCTGCGCCGCGGATACCAGGTTCTAAATGTTACAGAAGTTAATTAGAAGTACCATTTTCTCACATGCACTGGAGGGCCTGGTTCAGCTCTCGCACAGATGCTTGTTTGAGTTGGTGCTCCACATTAGCTACCTGGTCTCTCACCTCTTCACAGGCCTAATTAGCACGAGAAGAAATCATGTCTGCTTCCCCAGCAGCTCTCCGACCTGCCATTATCTAAATGGAGCAGCCAGAGACCGTGAGGGAAAGTTGCTGCTCATGAAAGTGCACAGCATGCCACTGATTGATAATCAGCATGTGTGTTGGGGGAGGTTCGGCCTTGCAGGTAAGAAAGGAAAAAATTCTCTTTTCAAAATCAGTAAACTTGGTGAAACCGTATCATAAATGTTACAGTGTGTGATTGAGTAAATGCAACACTGATTCGTTTTTGCTTTTCATCAGTGTTAAGGCAAATATCCCAAAAATATCAGACGTTACACGGATACGTCTGTGTTAGTTAGCAGACATACGCTGTACGAGTATTGTGTTGCATTAGATACGATTTTATCGTCAACCTCAGTGGAACTTTTTCTTCGGCTTCTCCCAAGTCAACTCATCGTCCCCCCCCCAATGTGTCCAACACCACAGCTTTAAGCTTTAAACCGTGAACCACCAGCGTCAGTATTGAAGGTGTCGGGGACGGCATGTCAATATACACTTGTTACACGCATAGTTTTCTTTTTAAAATAAACTTCCATCTTCACAGGAAGGAGAAGGGTGCGGTTGACCCTAACAACTCGAGTCACGTGACTAATGAATCGTGCAACTGGCAAGTGACTTGACAAAATGCTCAACGTCCACTTTCAGTTTCTCGCAGGACACGAACAGTGGTCTCCTGGATAAAAGTCCTGTGTTTGTTTGCTCTGAGCGTCTAATAATGATACAGGTGTGTTTACATTGGAGATAGTTGAACGCTCGGTGAGTCGCGTTCACATACTAAAGGGTTCCTCCGTGCGTCGCGGTCAGACGTCGTGGAGCAATGACTAAGTTGTGGAATTTGACGAATTCCATGAGTTGACAAAGTACAGCAAAGGCACATACAATACACATTATAATAATATTCACTAATAAAACATATAAATATACAATAGTGCAAATGGGGCAGGTAGCAGCACATAAGTTATATAAATATTACAAGAGCAAATATGTAATAAAAGTGTTCCCTGATGCATTCATTCTGTGTTCAATGCCTGTATGGCGACAGCCGATAGGTGATGGTCTGCAGCCATTTAAAATGTGCGTTTGAGCTCCTCTTGACAGCTTTTTTGTTGGTGGTAACATTGCGTCGCCTCCTGCGCTAATGGCTCTGGACCTTTTGATTTTCTGAAGATGCATTTTTACCAACAGTGAGTAGAAATAATTGCTTCCCATTGGGCCGAGTGTGTCATCATCATTATTGACGACCACCTATATTAGCGCGCCGTCTACACACAAAACCATTACGCGGCAGGGTGATTATGAATCCACTGATTGGCTGTCACGTTCAACATGGCCGGCTGAATTACAATGTTTTTTCTCAATCAGGCTAATGATTTAAGCATTGTGTGGCACACGGCAATCAGAGGACAAGACCTATTCCCTGTTTTTTAGTTTCACAAACACAGTGAAGATGTTCTGTACCTTTAGAAGTAAAAGAATGTTCCCTCTGTGAAGCAGCACTCTGCTATATGGCCATTAGCAATTATATCAGTTAAATAGAAACTGTAATTGTTGTGAGTAAGATCTTGTGTGCCCGACTCAGTGCACAGCTATTAAAATGTTATGAAAGCGTGCGGCGGCTCACTTTAATGAGAAGGAAGGGAGAGATACAGTAGGAGGCGAGATGAGGAGAGAAGGTGAGGCAATGTGATGCCCATTGTTGCTGCTCGGAGAACGGGTTATTTTATAACCTGTAGCTGCACGGCGCACAAAGAGTCACCCCGAGCTCGTTGAAACATGATTATCCAAAGCAGTCTAGCGTGCACGCAGACGTGCACACACACACCAAGACTCTTTAGTTCTCTCTTGCTGCTTCACTTTTTATTTTATTCCGCCTTTTATTCCCACACAAATTCACGACACAGCGTTAAGCCTCACGTCCCTGAAACATTTGGTTTAATTCGTCAAACTCCTCAGCCACCCACAAAAAAACAAACCACAAACATAAAAAAACCTGATTGGCTCTTGAGTGTAGCAAGAGAGTAAGGAACACTGTTGTCACCAGGCACAGAGCAAATTAAAAGGGAGAGATGTCATTACCACGTGAAACGAGATCCAGGGAGAAAAGCATTCATTATTAAGATTCATACTCGGTGCAGCGGTTGAAATGCCTCGAAGATGTCGTGTTTGACACTGAAAATAGCTCTGAAATGTATCCCGCTGCTGTGTCGGCCCTCATGCGAAAAGCACTTAGGCTCTAAAAGAGTTGGGACACCTAACGACTCCATTTCTGGTCCACGGTTACTTCCATTGTTTTGTCTGCCTACGGACGATTTACCGTGACTTGTGCTTTCAAAGTCTGTCCAAAAAAACGTTGTGAAGGTGGTGCACAAAATCCCGCAGTTAGCCTGCCAAGGTATCGTCATATTTTCCGTCCCTGGTACCATTTCAAATGATGAAATGTGTCAACATCTCGGGAGCATAACGTAAACTCCAGGCGTCCAGAGCACAGTCTGGTGAGCAGGGGAGCCATTTGTTGGGAGTTTGCGAATTAATCATTCAGAGCTAAATGCGGCAACACACAGATTAAATGCTTCAGCGGCTTCAGCTTCCTACATCAGCAAGACGGAACATGCAGCCTGCAATTACTGTGAAACGTCAACATTTTATCATTAGAAGAACAAGAGATGTTTGAGATTCACCACAGTGAATTGATTTATGCTGCAGTGCATACAGCAGACAGAGGAACACTCCTGTTATTGTTAACTCGGTGGATTGATGCTATCAGAGAGAATGTATGTCTCCATCTGTTAACGTGTCCCCATGCGAGAGGATCACCGAAGATATGAAGGCAGAAATCAGACTTTCCAACTTTCCATAAAACCCAAATGAATGAAGTGAAAACACCAACAAAATAAGTATGTAATACCTTTTAAAAGGAAGATGAACTATGTAGTGCTCTCTACTTGCTCTAACTGTGATAACATTATGAGATTTGGAAATTCTTTGTATGGCAACCAAACCACTCAGCAAATGGTTCAAGGTTAACCTCACACAGAGAATCCAGTAAAAGCAGCCACCTGTCTAATTCTGAATATCTCTTTTATCCTACAAAAATAACAATTTCACAACGAACGTGTTCATTCGCTGACACACGCAATGATGTCAACCAAAAAGCCGAATTCAATCAACAATAGTTTTGTGTGATCTTAACCTAAACCTCTTACTTTTTGGAGGTTTGCTTGTGCGAGTGCTGCTACTTATATTCAGCAAACCCTCATAACTGACATATGTTTCAACTTGATGAATTATATCTGTTCATGAGCAACATTTGCATTAATCAGAGCCCCCAATTTACGGCTACCCGTTTCATGTCATTTGAAGTTTCATTCGCAAAAATGTCAACAAAAAAAAATAATTGTCCACCACGAGCCAAAGGAGAAATGTCACACTACCCAAACCGGTGTTAAACTTGCATTAGTTGATTTTTCTGGCCAGTTTGGGGTTATCACAACGATGTTAACACACCTCAGATATACAGTTTCCTCAATCCCCTTGTAAAATTTGCTCTGTTTTTGGCTTTAGCTGCTAATTGCTCCACTATGTTCACCAGCCAGTCACTAATTGTGTTTATCTGACGTTTGGTGCTGGGTAGGGCGTGTGCAGTGGATGTGTCTGTTGTTCAAAACAGCAGGAAACAGGGCCGATCAGTAAAACCAAAACAATGAGCTGTAAGAACCAAAAACTCTCCATAGAGATGAGAGGAAAAGCAGATCTGTGTGATCATTTTCTGTACAAGCAACCCCTTCATATGTCACACTTTGATCAATTGTTAGCTTAGTAGCTAACAAAGATGCTTACATAATCTAAAATTAAATCGGTCACATTTTATCAGACGAAAAAGTTAAAAGAAATCCCTGAAATCATTTTTCCCTGCTTTGTTCTGATAATAATGAAATTCAAGGTGAAACAATATTCGCACCAGCAGATGTTGATTTGGGGCTGCGAGAAAAGTGCCATGTCACCTGGTTACTGTTCTTTGTAGAACACGAAAACACACACACACACACACACACACACACACACACACATAGAGACACCTAGAAAAATACAGAGCGTCTTTATCACAGTGAGACACAAACAGAGAGTGGCTGTCCTACTCACACTGAGTGTACTCTTGGAGCAGGGCGAATTCAGCTGGGGTCAGTGTGACCCACGTGTCCTGGCTGCTCATTGTGTTCAGGCCTCGAACCTCCGTCCGCAGAGCATTACCCGGGCGGCGGCACACAGCGGGGCGTCACACGCTGGAAGAACAACAACAGACGTCAGACCACCGCTCTCGTTACATACTTTGGATGTGAAAATGACAAAGCAGGTAAAAATGAAACGCTTGTTTGAAGTCAGAGGCTGCGGTTGTTTCTGTGTTGTAAAAAGGTCAGAAATACTTTTTTCTTATTAAATAGTAATAATATGTATATAATATATAATATGAATTAAATCATAAATAACTATAATATAAGTAATTATAATATATTATATAATTACAATTATATACATTTTATAATATATTATAAATATTCTATTATATAAATTACTAATATAACTCAAGGCTGTAAATAATTAGATATGTTAATACATACAGAGATACATAAAAATGATTGAATAATGTCTAAACTAGACAATAATACTGAAATAAACATGCTGCCACATAAACCAACGGGTTAGCTTGTTAGGCTAATGCTAATAACGCCGTTATCAACAACGACTTACAATCTATCACCTTAGCGAACAAGCGTAACAGTTGCCTTAAACAATGTGTGCTTTTAAAATAGAAATGTCACCTTAAATACAGTTTGAACTGTTTTATTGAGGGTGCCTGTTTCCAGCGTTGCACTCTTCTCTTGTCTACCGTTCGTCTTCTGACAAACTTGACAAGAAAGCGTGAATACAAGCCCCCTAGTGGAGAGATGGCGACATCTGCCGGCTGTTTTAGATATATCGCACGTTACAGTATAAAATGAGTTAAGTCAAGATATTCATACAACAAACTAAATATACATCTATCTCACATATGCCATATGTTTCCCCTTTCTGCAATTTTAATCTCAACGCCTCTCAAAAAAGACCAAATGCCAAAATGTTCCTTTTGTCTCTTGATCGAGTTGTTGCAAGGACTTGACATTTCAGGCTTTGACATTCATGTTTGTGAGTGATAAGAAATGAATAGATTACTGGAGCAAGGTTTCAAAAAACCTGAATCTCCCGTCAGTTCAACTGATTGGTTCGGAGTGAAGCGTCATGAAATGTTTGCATCCAGTAGAAGGGAAGGTCCTTGTGTGGAAAAAAAGCCTATTTTGGGCATTTGAAACTGCGTCGGTGCTTCTTTTCAAGTGACCTCGCATCAACCCGACTGGTTGTTATGATGACAACACAATCAAGTTCAAGCTAAATCGCATTTATGTCGGCTGGTACTTACATTTTTTAAGCATATTTATTGTTTCAATGGCGGTAAATTAGAAAGAGACAGTGTTGGTTCTAAAATTGTATTTTTGTACTAATTTTTTAAAACAGCACTCAAACCATCAAGGCAAACAAAATATTCAAGGGTTGCAACCGCTGCTTAAGTCAGGGCAAGTCATTTTAACGCAGCATATCGTCTGATATCACAAGATACAAATTTGCCTCAATGGGTTTACAGTTTGTTCAGCGAATCCCGAGACACTCGATTCGGATAATGAGAACCCTCAGGAAGAGGAGGGAACCCTTATGCAATAGATGTCGTGAGTGTATCGACAAAACAAGACGACGAAATCATAGATGGTTTATAGTCGTGTATGGAGAACGGATCCGGGAAGACGTCTCCAAAGAGATGGAACCTGAGCCACACAAAGACCTCTCCATCACTGAGGCAGAACGATGCCCTTCACCAAAGGCAATCAAGAGAATCACCCAAGTGTGTAACATTTAAATCCATTTCAGGGTTTACAGGTTACAAGATCCTCCGTCATATCATTGGGTGGATAACATGACTCACCGATATTTGTCATTTGATTAAAGCCAAGTGTCGAGCTGATTTATCGGCTCAACACAAAACCGTGTCACTGTGCTGATTAGAACAACATCACAGCTGTTTAGATTTATTTGACCTCGCTGTCCCTCTTGAGCAAGTGTGATTAGCGTAATTGTATGTTTGTGTAGAAGTCACTCAGGCATCTGTGTGTGTGTGTGTGTGTGTGTGTGTGTGTGTGTGTGTGTGTGTGTGTGTGTGTGTGTGTGTGTGTGTGTGTGTGTGTGTGTGTGTGTGTGTGTGTGTGTGTGTGTTACGTCGCCAGCGAGGCATTTGTCCCAATTACTGAAACCGTGGATCAACAAGTGGTCATGCTCATTCACGTGGAGGATGGATTTGTGTGTTTGCATGCAAATAATATACATTGATGTGCTTTTGAGTGAGGTATAAATGTGTCTTAATTGGGTTTGGCCTCATGCGTGTACACAGTGTGCCTGTGTTCATGCAAGTGTGTGTGTGTGTGTATCCGTGCAAGAATACATGAGCAGGAAACTCTCCCTCGCGGTGCCACGTTTTACCTTGAAGAACCCCTGCATGAAAGGGCAATTCCGGGAACAAAAGCAATATAAATAATGAAGGGTATAGCGTCATTATTATTATTATTATTATATAGACTACATGAAAAAAAAAGGGAGTCAACGCAATGTGCAGCCACCAGTGTTTCAGTGCGAACACGCTGGGTGCGTGGGAATCAGCCTCCCTCGCAAAAAACTTTGATCTGCCGCTGGAGCTGAAACTAAAAAAAACGCTCTGCAAGGTCTTATTTAATGTTTTGCACAGAAGGGCAAAAAAGAAAAAGAAGAAAGGAGCTGATGAAGACTCTTCATCTTAAATCTCCAATGAGGTGGATCCCAACACGGTGATATCGTCTCTAATTTGGCACTGATGTGTGCAGTGTATTCCTGCTGTGCACTGCACTGATCCTCCCGCTCCTTCCCAGGTTGCCTTGCTGCAGCGCATCCTCACATAACACTCGACTGGCATCCTTTCAACAACCAGAATCCATTTGCACACTTATCACCAGATCAGCTTCATAGTCCTACAGCATTCAGCGTGGGACCCGTGCGCTGTTACACCACAGTGACAGAAGATCTTAGCGGAGGAGACACCACTGATGCAGTGATACACAGAGTCGGTAGTCAGTGGCCACTGCGACACACCACACAGCACCATGAATGAGACGTGGTATCAACATGAAGCTCACCTGCTGCAGAGCTGGGGTTTACCGCCAACAGAGGATGAGGGAGGAGTCCTCCAGGGCAGATGTTTGCAGATGAAGCTCCTCAGTCACATTTCCTGCCTGCCGTGTCCCTCCTCTGGGTCTTCTGTCAACTGCGAGGCAAAAGTGGGAGTTTGTAATTAGCTGGAGTGTGAGTATCGGTTTATGAAAGAGAGGAGAGGAAAGAGCCGCAGCAGCAGCAGCAGCAGCAGCCCTCTCCGCTGCATGTCAGTGTATGAGTATGTGGATGGTGTTTGTTTTTGCGGTGTCTGGTCAGAGCAGCATCGCCGGGGATGTGGAGCGGTGAGACACACAGAGAGAGAGAGAGAGAGAGAGAGAGAGAGAGAGAGAGAGAGAGAGAGAGAGAGAGAGAGAGAGAGAGAGAGAGAGAGAGAATAATTATCCAACACTGCTCTGCCTGCAATCATCAGTTTCCATACTCCCGCTCGCTCACGTCACATCCCTCCATCCCTCCCCTCAATCGCTCAGGTCCTCTCTCCCCACCCCCTGAAAAAATACCCTGAGGTCCTACGCTCCCCTGCTTTCTCTCCGTCTTTCTCATCCCGCTCGCTACTACACCCCCCCCCCCCCCCCCCCCCCCACACACACACACACACACACACACCTCTCTCTTCCTTTCACGCCATCTCTACCCCATTAGCATTCAACGTGACAGGCGGTAAGTGCAGCAACCTGTGGGATGCCCTGACAGGGCTGAGAAGAAGGCGGGAAAAGGAGAAAGATGAAGACAAGGAGAGGGGGGGGGGGGGGTTGACGCACAGAGAAAGACTGAATGACGGGAAATGGGGACAAATAGAGAGAGAAGGAAGATGAAGATTATGCAGAGGGACATGATGAGGTGGTGGAGGAGGGTTTACGTTTTTGTGACCAATTTCTTATTTTCCCCATTTTGCTTCCTAGGGACACAGAAACATGGAGATTTGAAAGCATTCAGTCAAAGAATGCACACTCGTTAATAAAATTCATACCTATATACACTACTAAAAGACAATGTCTGTTCTAGATCCATTCAAATCAAAAACCTTCAAATAGATTTGAACACAGCCAAGGTTCTATTCACTATTGTGCACTATACTTTCTACACAGTAATGACTACAAACATCACAGGTGCTTAGTGCTGATGCAAAATCATGGTTCCAAAATCTCAATATACTGCTTTCTGCAGAGTGCCCAGTATGAAGGGAGAAGTGAATGAGGCGGAGCGAGAGGGATTTTGGACACAGCCCATTTAACTGCAGCAACAAGCAACACACGTTAGGATCCAAGTCAGTTCCCTCCTTCTCTACATATCCTGTATACCTAAAGAAAGAATAACAAAATAATAATGAAATAAACGACTAATATCTTATTCCATCTCTAATATTTCAAAAATATAAAAAAGACACACGGCAAGAAAAGTGTAATGTAGCTTTGCTTTGGTTACCATGATATACAGTATCATGATAATACAAAGGATGAAGATGTACAAAGATGTAAGAAATATAACCGGATACGCTGAATCTTGAAGTTTTTGCATTCTGGCTGATAACTAAAACTAAAACGCATAACCTTCACCCAGGAGACCGCCGTTCATGTCAATGTGAAACCCAAACTAAACAACGACGTTACGCTTGTTACATAACGTTACAAGTCCGCTCAGGGTGATTGGTACTTATTGATGTTACGTTGATACGATATTATTGATAATATATAACGATACTATACAAACCATGAGCTTTTTTCGAAACTTAAAGTAGTTTCTTTCGGCTAAACCCAACTCATCATTTCACAGCTTAAAGAGAGTAGCATTGTGTGTTTCTGAAAGCCTGACACAAGGCTGATAGGTAATGTATTAATGAAACATCTCTGGTTCAGAAATGTCGACATCAAAAGGTATTGTGGGCTGCAGAGAACTTTCAATGCCAACATTCTTTCTGGAGACTGCGTTGAATTTATGACATTACTGTTGACAGCATGTAGCTGAATGTACGGGATCAAGAGGGTGGTATACTTGAAGAAAGATAACGTGAAGATGTGCGAGAAGTCCAGAAAGCCCACTACAATCTTCAGCAACATGAGAAAGAAAAGGTAGTTTGGCGAAGCAATTCTATCGGCAGTCAAAACCTTAAAATCTGGATGATTCATAACCCTGCAATATTGTACGTCCAAAGTTTTTAGAATTCTCAACATCTACAATATCTGTGCAGATATTGCAATCTCCATTCGATCTCTATTCTCCAGCAGCACAGTCAGACGTGCTACACACATACACTGCACGACCGCCACAGCTGTTTACATAAAAAGGCATGCTAATCTCTGCGTTGGCATTAGACATAAATGTCATCTTGAAGTGTCCAATATGTCCATATGTCCTGAGGATACTGGGGAAGAGGAGGTTTAATTAACATTTCAAAATGCGTATTAACCTCTTTTGGATCTACATTGGCTTGACAGTAGAAAAAAAAAAAAGACAAATCTTTGTTTTCTTTACTTCTATAATTCCAAATAATAAAATCTCAAAGGATAAAATAACCTTTTGTTTTGCATAATTACATTTCTAAATGAAGGTAGTGCTTGAGGCCACATGTGTTCATCCATCATTAATATTCAAAACTGTGTCATTGACATTTTAGGCATTTAGCGGCATTATTCACAGAGATGCATAATGATGAGCGCACATGTCGAAATGAGCCCAGATTCTCAGGCGGCCTCACTTTTAGCAATCGATAGTAATGAAGTCAGGGGTGAGAGACGCAGCATCAACACATGAGATGTAAGGAATCTTACCAGCAACCGCAGAATGATCAGACAGGCGGGGAAAAAAAGCAGAGCAAAGCAATAAGATCAAATGAGAAAATGAGTACGACAGCATTCTAGAACATTGTAATCATTGCGTTTATTAAAAAGGTGCACACTCAGCTTTTCAGCACAGTTCACATTCACATTGAACAGATCAATAAAGCAGAAAACTAAATCAATAAAACCAAATAACAGCAACAAATAATTTGAATTCAGTGTATAGGTGTACAGCTAAACCACACACATTGTATACATGCTGTTTAATGTCCCCCGAATTACATCTTTTATCAACATAAAAAAAATTAGAAATGAAATCACTGATTAATCAATGATTTTGAATGCAAACTTAGCATGATTAACATTTTTATGTTTAGGCTTTTGGTGATGACCTTGGTCAAAGCTCGGGTGGTGTAATGTATTTTAGTTTAGTTTTTACTTCTTGAAATTCTCTTTACTTTATGACAGCCATCAATAAATCCAACGCTCAGGACGACGCTAAGCCTATCCAATCATTTCATTCATCCAAGGTTACCTATCAAAGCGTTACATATTCAAACTGCCCTAAAGAATAAGACATGACATGTTTACTTTAATAATCACAACCACAGTCTGTCTCCATTTACCAATGTGCTTTTGTTGCACACGAGACTCAGGCTGCAAAAAACAGCCTCCAGTGTCAAAAGTCCTGCTCGTTGTCTGCCAACCATCCGCCCGGAGCGACAGTGATCAGATGAGAGAGGTTGTTTTTTTAGGTGGGAAGAAAAGACTTTTTAAAATGTACAATATTTTAAGGACCGATTTAATAGCTGCATACGCGTTGTAGACCGTTTGCATTTTATGGAGCCTGTAATAAAATTGTTCAATCTTAATGTAATTTGTGTTAATTCTTGGGATTTATAAATAAGTTTCTAGCGCAACCATCACTTAATTTCACACAAGGGAACTCCTTAAATATAAGCTATTGATGTAAAACATAAAAGCGGGACTGCTAGGTTGATAGATAGTTAAGCATCATGAGCATATTAGTGGAACTTTATGGCATAAAATCATCACGAGATACCGTGTAAAGAATGAAAAAAAATAAGCAATTTATTTCTTTATATCAATTATTTCTCATTGATATTTCCTGATACCTCGACAGGCTGCACTTGCAGCAGTCGCAGTGAATTCATCAATATTTTGTGGGTCAGACGAGAAGCTTCCTCAGTCCGACGCTTGACGTTCACTGCTCTGAGGGATTCAGTACGCGTCTAACAAACTAGCTCATACAAGTTGTTGTCCGAACGCATCTAAATGTGTTCATACTATTCTATGTTGACATTGTTATATTACGTATATATGGTTGTTCGTTGTTTGGGGAAAAGAAACACCAATGTTTGCATTTTCAAGGAGAGGAAAATAAATGAGTAATATTCTCCTCAACTACTTGAGCTCGATCTTGAGCCAGACATTTAGAGCCAGTGGAGCTTCTGTACAGTATAAATGTCTGGCTTTGCAGAGCGTTATGTTCACAGGAAACCCCTTGTGGGGGAGACATAAAGGTTACTCAATAACAGTTTGTGCCCTGCTGTTCTGCTTCTGAGACAAGGCTGTAAGGATAAAAAGGTCTTATAAGCATGCTGCTACCTGGAACAAAACCCAATACCTTCAATTCATTTAGCAGCACAGCTTTAGATAACCTTTACATTGCTCACACTTTTTAAGTTAGAAGAGCCACTATTTAATCTGAACCCACAAGAATCAGCATGGATCGAGTTTCATGAAAGATCGCTGGACAATGACCCAGAAATGGGATATGGTGTGTGGGTGGGTGGTGGCGGCTGACCAGTGTGCAAATAACGTTTTTGGTGCAGCCTCCAGGCTGTCAGTGTAGGTCATGTGGGCGTTTACATTTGTGTCAGAGGCAAAGTTAAAGTAATGACATGTCCCTCACATGTGACCGTCACGGTGAACTAGCTAGACTCTAACCTACTGCAGAATATTTGGACTATGTTTAGTTAAATGTGGGAATTCTAGGTAAAATTGCTAATCTATTGATAGAAAAATGTAATAATTCATTGCTGATTATCATACTTTAAGTCAGTTTTTCTACAACCTTTTTGGAACCAACGCTAGCATTGATTTGAAGTTGAGTTTGTGTTTTGGGTTGGTGGCCAACATCTCCGGAGGGAAATATCTGCTAAATATCTGCTAAATGTTCCACTGTGTTCACCAGCTAGTCACTAACTGTCTGTCCAACACATTCTCACTCCCCACTCGTCCAGTAACGATACTATGTCAGCGGTCCTACACATTGAACTATGACGCACTAGGTGTAGCGTCGGTTGTGGACCTGTCATGTCTTTTCAAAAGAAATTCGAGACTTTCTCCCACTTTATACGAGGTCAGTCTTATAATGACCAGGATGGGTTTACGTTGGAATAAGACTCATAGAGATGTGAGATGAGTCGGGAGTGTTGGTCTGTTTGAGCTGAAAAGGCGCTAAAGCGCGTACAGCTGGAGGAAACTGCAGATTTAGCTGATCATTCCATGGGTTTGTCATTACAAGTGACTCCTTTTACTTTACATGTAGTCATTTGATCTATTACTATGAAAATATTGACTTATATAATAATTATATATATATATACACACATCGAGTGTGAAAGTTCTTTAGGCCTTGGAAATAATCTTAACAAGTAGACATTATTATTATTATAGTATTTGTAGTAGCATTATTAGCTGTAGTAGTAGCAGTAATATTGTTGTATTTCTTTTTGTGACATGACATTTTGTTCTTGTCTGTTTAACTCAAGTCAAAAACAGATAACCGTACAGTAGGTATTACAAAAATGTGAATAAAACAACAAATTACATAAACATGTAGACTTTACTTAAACAGATTGGTCAGTATATTTTTAGTATTTAGTGTAGTGTTCAGTGTGCATTAATCACTTTACTACGTATTTAATTAAGACATGCATGTATGCGAGACAGTAGTATGTACTCTATATGAACTGAAAGACAGTCCTTTGTATGTCTGAGTGTTTTCTAGTATGTTTTTAATCACGCCAAGGTAATACATGTGATTCTCAACATGCACTCTTATGTAGCACAACTCGTGTTGTGTTGTTGTGTTTTACATGCAGGGGTCACGAGAGATTCATGTCAGATGTGCCCGTCACTGCTGAGTGCATCAGACCTGCATCATCATCATCACATCTCTTGCAGTCATTATGCATGTGGGTCAGGCATACTGTAGGCAGGTTAGAGGACCCTCCCTGGCAACTGACTGCATCACAATCTGCATCAATGAAACAAGTCGAATCAAATTCAATCCTTTTGCCTCCGTAAATAGAGGGAATGTATGGATGTCTGCAAGAATGTATGAATTTCGGCAAACTACGGGTTTTTGATATTAGTTTTTTGTTATTTAATTAATAAGTAGTATTTAATTATGCTAAATGTTTGCTTATTTAAGTTAGTTCATTGATTTGTTGTTTTGGTAATTACTGTGGGCACCTGTGGCTATGTATATATATATATATATATATATATATATATATATATATATATATATATATGAGTAGACAGAAAGGACCAGCATGCACCGGGGTGGGCTTATAGTTTTCACCAGCACGACAGGAGTTTTCTTTGTTCTTTTTGTTTGTTTGCTTGTTTTGTTTGCTTTACTAAATAAATAAGAAAATCGGAATCCTGCATGGACAATCTACTCTCTTCTGCCTGCGTAAAATACCGACCACGGTGCATCAGTTACGTTTGATTATTGTTTGTTTTATACGACAAATGGCCACTAAAAATGTGTCGTAACTTTTTTCGAAGCAGGTAAAATTTTTCTGAGCTTTTGCACCGCAAATACAGGCATCAACCATTCAAGTTGCTTGTACACTATACTGTCCGTAGTATGGAACCAAAAGCACTTTGTGAGTAAAATCAAATGCGGCAGTTAGTACGACCACCTGAAAAGCTAAGCGGAATATCCCTGTTGCCAAACCACGCAAACATCCAGTGGAATATTAAAAACAGACCTACGAAGGCTAGTTACGTCAGTTAGCCGAATACAGAAAGGATATGGTTGACACTGCAAAACAAGGGATTAATGCTTTTCTAGGCAGATTAAGCCGTCTCCACTTATAACCGAATACCAGTAGCTGATGGTCATAATGTGTGTACTGTGTGTCTGCATGAAGTGGCCTCGGGGAAAATCGTGAAATTCTGAGCAAAAAATAGCAAAACAAAAGCGTGGAGCCCTAGTGATGTCCCACGGTACACAGCCTGTAGGTATCGGGGGAAATGTTGGATGATATTCAGAAAATGGAGCAGGATTTGTAACATCCGACCCGGTTCTTTAGATTTTCCATTGATAACACGTTAATGTCGCGGTGGTGAATTGTCTTCTGGTTAATTGCTACTCATTCTAACTAATAGGCCAAATTAGTATCACGATCATTATAAGATTTCCATAAATATGTGTGAGATTATTACTTCAAAACATAATGTGGCAACTTTGTTGTGGAGAGTGAGATTCAACGTCACACAGCGTTGATTCTGTATTAGCTCGAGCTAATCACAGTCCTTCTCATTCACTACATAATGCAGCCTGAACCCATCTGCTCACAGCAGATGGGATTGCAGAATACATACACTGCTATGTAAATTAACATTACAACTTCTAAGCTCCAATCAAATCACCCTGTTACGGAGCCAGAGACTCGGTCACGACCGTGCCCCCCCCCCTGACTGTCACAGCAGCCCAAAGCACATATATCAATTCTACCCTACTTCTGGCCATCTGTGCTATAAATAGCAGCCTGAGTATGGAGTCTAGTGCAGAACACAATGTATTATAATGGGACCATTATGTAAGGTCCTGTCCAGTGCATCAACACATGGCTGACCCCAGATTCTTCCCACTCACGGGGCTGAGGCCACATTGATGCTGGCCGAGTAACAGACAGTTGCATCTCTCTCCATCAGTATACATCCCAAGGCTGAAAGAGAGCATCAAGAGACACAAACACTTCATATTAGCCTGTAGGCCTCTTCTATTTTCAGGAAATGCCTCAGTATGTTGGGCGAGTACTCATTAAAAATGGGGTTTCATCCGAGACTACTGTGTCCAAAATTAATGTTAAATGGCTTTTACCTCAGTATTTCACTACTCAGATTCTACTTTCATATAAATGACTGTTTGCTTCAAAAATACATTTTATAGTAAACCTGACTAGTTGACTATGATTAGGCTGATAACCACTTTGTAAGATTATGATGCCAGAAGGTTGCAATGTTTCACGTCAGTGCACTTTTTAAATATCCTGTGTCCTGTGTTCTCCTTTGAGAAAAAAAATAAATCAGGAAGCAAAATGTAGAAAATAGCCTCTTTGATATGTTTTGGTTTCATGCTGGCACCCCCTAGAAGTGCACGTCATGTTGCAGGCTAGTGAGCCTGTGAGCTGGTCAGCATGTTAAATATCACTTTAGTTCTTTTAGATGCTGGTGTGGCTCGAGTGAAAGTTTGTTAACTTTTTCTCTGGCTCCCCTGCTGGTGCTCAGCCTGCCGGTCGCTGTCAATCTAACACACACACACACACACACACACACACACACACACACACACACTGACACGCCTCTCCAACCGGCTAGGAAGAAAAAGGGAATGTGTGATATTTCCCTGAAGACCCTTTAAATTCCTTTGAATGTAAAAAAAAAAAACTGTTGACACTACATTTTAAAACACGTCGACATCATTAACGTTTAGCTGTTAATAGTGAGAAGAGAAGAGTTTGATTATATCATTTGAAATGTAATTTGTACGCGACGGGCTGAAGATTATAGCCACTATGTGTGTATTTATATGTATTCTACATATAGTGGCTATAACAATGTATTCAATATAACATGCTTGGTCAGAGTTGTTCCATTTTTTGAATCACAGTTATCTCAGTTAATGTGCGCCCATCATCCACACCTGTTCAGACAGTTGAGCCTGCAGTCCATCAGTGAAAGAACATATATAAATACTGTATGATGCTCGAGCATCACACAGACCTTATTACATGCATGTCTGTCCAGTGTGTGTTTGCATGTGCCCACGTTTGTGCATTCATGCATGTGTGTGTGTGTGTGTGTGTGTGTGTAGTGTGACTCCCCTCTGTCCCCCTGCAGACAGCAGAGCATTGAACTATACCATCATAGCATGAGTCACTGGAACATTCTGTGGCTCTGAGGGAGTAAATCACATTTGTTAGCTGTTCCCATCTGCCATGCAATGAGGCAAAGAGGAGGAGAGGAGTAGCAGCCACACAGACAAAGAAGTTTAGCTGATGTGTGAAGTTAGTTTGTGTTCATACAAAGATAAAAAAAAAGATTGTAGATTTAACAAATGTCACAAAAAAAGCAGACGTGATTGATAGTCTGTTGAATGTCTCTTTTATTGTTTCAATCTTTGCTACTCTCATCGCTGAACTGCACTTACACAATCAAACAGTGTGGGTGGGACTGGGTGTGCTTTTCTTTTGGATTTGTATTGAAGCAGTTTGAGTTTCTGCAGCTGGTGTTCTTTTCTTTATCTCGTCGGCTTTGGTGGCCATGTGGGCTGAAGCCACACTCTGCTGTCTTACAACCATTCAAGCCTGGCAACACGGTAAATGCATTTGCTACCTCATAAAAACGTCAATAAAACATTTCTCTTTTTCATCAACTACTTCAATCAGTTTTAAGACAATAACAAAAACATACGACTCATTTTGGAAATATGAAAAGAGTGACATTCAAGATTAGCTTAGCATAAACAGGTCAAACAAAGGCGAGAGAAATGAGCTTCAGAGGTGCTCGGTGGATTTCTTTTAACCTTTGGACAGAGCCAGACTAGCCCCCCCCACACTCAAATTGTTATTACAATAAGTATTTTTATATGAATTAAAACGTGTATGGACGGGAATTTTAAATGTTATTTTCCCCATCTATCAGTATTAAACCATTTGTATCACTATAGATCAATATAAACTGTAACTGTTTGCAAACATAAAGATTGAATGTAAAGTAAATATAAACTGTAAACTATGAAACGTGGCTCCAAAAGTGTGCCCCTCAAACTCATTGTGACTCAATCACATGGATGGCACCGTTTAAAAAAAAACAACTTCCACCTCAAAGACACTTCATCCCCACGAGATGCACTGATACCAGGTGTAGTAAAGAGGGGAAGCACAGGCATGCATATCCTCCAGGTACGCTGCAGCCTGCACATCAAAGGTGATGTTGGAGTGGTGCATTCGAGCGTTTGCAGGTTTTCCTGACCACTGCTAATATGATTTGTACTCGACCCAGCGAGCAGAACGCATTCTTACGCTAAACGCAAGTGCCGTGATGATATCGACCTGGCACACGAATATCTTCATTCACATCTCGTGGGTAGCAGCAGCAGAGCTGCTTTCCTCTGACTTTCTTTGATGGAAGAGTGAAGAAAAACCTGAGGTGAGGACTTTAAATATTGATGTTTTTGTTAAAATTTAAGTTTCCATCATATTCTTGACAGGGACACGGTTCAATTCCTTAATCTGTGAGTGTTTTATATATATATATATATATATATATATATATATATATATATATATATATATATATATATATGTGTGGCGATATTCCATATTTTTCTTGTTGTCAACAAATCCTATAAAAAGACCAAAATGCTGTGTATCCAATTCCAATAGTGAGCTCCAGGACTAAGGGCATTTCCACAAGACAACATTTAGTCTGTTTTAATCAAACTCTGGTGCGGTGAACACACCAAAACAACCAGTCCGAGACCGCTTAAGAGAGGCGGTCTCAAACCGCTTTTCAAGCAAACCCAAGTGTGAGAACGTAATCTGACCCAATAGCAGGAACTGAACCAAAACGCAGGCTGCCTGGACGGGCGTTTGCTGCGCAGGTCAACGACAGGTTAACATGAGTGGGAGAGGACTGATTTGGACTTCAGCAGAAGTCGGGCCAAGATGTCAAGTAAATATCGAAGAGAACATACAGAATAGGCTGAATAACGTCCACAAAAATAGGGACATTAATACAAAATTCAAGATAAACTGAAGGACAAGGGATTTGTGCACCAAGTAGATCAGTGCCAACTCAATTTAATTTTTTTTTAGCCTTGCTCCTTCGTAAAATTTCACCCCGATTCGGATGATGGCTTGTGAAAGCTTGTCTTGTCTAGTGGGGCTGTACATTGAAACAGCGTTTCTTTGAGCTAAATGCTAACACTAGCATGGCAGCAAATTCACCATGACATTGCGAGCGGGCCACTGTTTACCAGATGTGACGTTTACAATGTTCACCGTCTTAGTTCAGCATGTTAGCGTGCTAGATACTTGTTGAGACAAACCCCAAATGTGAACATCATGGTGTCACTAAAGGAAGAGTAATGGAATCAATAAACTCAGTAAGATTAATCCTCTTGGGACCATGAATGTCTGTACAACATATTGCACCGAGCCATCCGGTAGATGTTGAGATATTTCACAGGCTACGTGAAGACTTTGACGTACCGGCAGACCGGCATTGCCACCCTAAAGCCAATCCGGCCTGCACGGCTGTAAACACATCAATCTGCCAAACTGTTGAGCTGACTGACATACTCCTTTACTGCCGTAAACACACACACACACACACACACACACACACACACACAATGTGCAGTTTATTTGACTCGACCCCACATACTCCGTACTGCTCCTGTAAATACTCAGTAGAACAGTAAATGTGTATTAATCCACAGCTGAAAATAGTGCCCAGCAAATGCAATACCTCCTTTTAAGTAATACTTGCTAAACAATTGTGACCAGCTGTTTTATAAAATTATTTTGTCTTTTTATTTTAATGAAACTAAACATTTGTGACCTTTTTTTTAACGCTCCTCAGTAGGAACGTACGGGCTGAGAGCCGTAGACGGGTTAAAGAAATCGGAACGCCATCCTTATGGTTTAAGTGACACGGCTGCAATCAGAGAAAATGTGTCGATGAAATTGTTTTTGAAAATTCATTGATGCCATTTTCAGATGATGCAGAGGCTGTTAATTAAGAAGCTGCCATTACGCAACCAGGATGAAGTAACTGCTGGTTTGCTTTTAGCCTCTTTTACATTACAGCGAGATCCAATTCCCATTGACTGTCTCATTGATCGTCTTTCTTGTGCGACATTTCCTCGTTCCATTAAGCGAGACCCCGGGCAGAATTCCCTCACAGCCTATTAGTTGGATTTCATGTAAAGGTTAAGGCCATATCCGTCCACACTGTGATCAATATTTCAGCTTCTCGACCCGTCGGTGCATCGCTTCAATAACCCAACAGATCATTAAAAAGCAGAGCATACTGGATGAGCACAGCAGGCTCGTACTGTATTCACCCTTTAGCTTTGCCAAAGAATATTCTATCACGGTTGATATTGTTGTGTTTCACTGAATGGACTTCAGATAGTGACATTAAAATGAAATCAAGGAGTAAATACTGTTAGTCAACGGAGCATCCAGTGTGAGAAATGGGCTCCACAGAAGGACGACTGGACTTTGTCCCCCATCACTAACAGGGGAAGTGCATAGGAGTCTCTTATAGGCCAATGATTACAGCGACCAAAAACTGTTTCAGTTTACATCGTTTGTCATACAAACACAGGACATTCACCCAGGAGAACGCCGTTTGGGTCCCGCTGACTTGTTTTTATGCAAGTATGTTACGTGACATATTTTAACATGCGCTACGTAACTGAAGCTAGCGCTGAGCGAGGCGAATGGTGCTCCTGTGGTTTTGCACTGGGTGGCTCACGCTACAGCAGTCTTGGAAAGGGAGGAGTGAGCGAAAGGGGAATTCAGTTGGTTGCAATCTGCAACCACACCTCTAGATGTCACTAAATCCTACACGAGGCGCTGTTTAAAAAGAGACTCGTTCAGCATCGAGTATGTATCAAATGCATCGTTCAGGAGCTGAAAACAGGGCTGTTTTTTAGAGATATGTGTTTCTCACAGGACAGCGACGCTACAAACATATGATGATCTTATAGAATATGATGCATTGCTGTAGATTAAACTAGCCAACAGTATAAAAAGGAGTTTAAAACTACTGCAGCAGTAAAATGCAACATGAACATTAATGTTGCAGTAATATGAATCCAACATCATTATATAAATAATAGTAAAACACTGACATTGCTTTTACTTTTCATACTTTATGTACATTTTCCTGATAAGATGTTTTGAATGTATGTTTTCATTGTAGTAGTAGAGTATTGTCACAGTGCGGTATTAGTATTTTCACGTCAGTAAAAGATCTAAATACTTCTACTCACCAGTGGATAAAAGCGACCTGCAATCAAATGTTATATTTTGTTCATTAATTCATAGTAGTTCAATCACATTTTGCTATTCAAAGGCCTACTTTTCCCCCCTATAACAACGTTTTTATGCCTTAAGAGTGTAAATCCACACTGAATTAAACTGAGCTCTCATCAGACAGACATCGATGGAAAGCGTGACACCAGGCAAACACAAAACCAGCCTCTTATCTGTTCCTTAGCAGCTAATGACATAAGGAGGTGCTATTAACCAGACGCAGGAATACTTACCTGAAACGTCATTTCAGTCGTGATACTCACATTTGTATGCGGTTATATGACATTCTCTGCTGGTAAAACAGGCTGGGCGGGTGAAAACTCTTCCAACTTTTACTCCATTTATTTCCCCATACAGTGGATGAAAGACTGACCTGCTGTTAGCTGTTTGCAGTCAAACCTTTGCTATTTTCTGTGGTTAAACGAGGAGGTTTCTCAAAAAGAAATTCAATGTGAATGGCACAAAATAATTCAAAGTCACGAAATAATGTGTAAAAATGCATCATTTCTGATCCCCTCATGGGTTTCAACCTTTGAGCTTTGAGCATTGATCTGACCACACTCTAATCAGCCATGTCACAAGCAGGTGTTTCGGTTAAACAGCTGCTGGAAATCAGTGACATCTCTGATTGAGACGTGAACAGTTTGAAGCCACAGAGAGCAGCGGCAGCTTTCTGATTTTAGGTGTCCTGTGTTGGTCTGATGAAGTGACGGAACATACACATGTAGCCTGATGAGCGTTTGCTCACGTTTTCAACACACAGGATCCTACTTTGAGCTATTTCTGCTATTTTCCTCACTTGGGAATTATTTTAATGGGACACATTAGTGCCTGTGCAGATTTGATAACCGGTGTAAAAATGTTAAATAAACCCATCAGCACATTGTAAAATCTGGTGAATCCGTGTTAATGAATTATCCGGCGATAGCGATGTGCTTTCTTACGCTGCAGCAAAGTGTGTGGATGAAGCCTTGAGGTGTTCAGATTTTCCTTTTTTTTGGAGCTAGCTAGTTAGCATGCTAATTCCATCGTGCTTTCATGCAACAGTTACCGATCATAAAAAGCATCAAATGAACTGCTGGGTATGACTTCACATGGTTTCAAAAGTACTGTTCATGATAGCCTTTCAATTAGCTAATGCTAAATATTAGCATGATGACTATTGCTATGGTTAGGATTAGGATTGTGAAGTCAGAACACAGTATAAGCCCTGATAATCATTTGTGAATTTACTAAAATGTCAAGATTTGGACCTGAATCCATCACCAACACTACTACTCATGTACATTGGGGTTTATGTTACCCTTCAAAATTCAATGCAGTGTTTTTGAGTCAGAACATCATTTTTACTCAAGTGTATTAATATTTCCTTACACCCCGAGTGGACATTTACATACATATCAGCTCATTCTGTTTACAGTTCTTCACAGATGTTACCTGCATCTGTCAGGTGAACACATTTGATAAGATGTCTGGTGTTTCAGTGGAGCCACTATGTACAGTAGAGTGATGCCATCTGTGGGCCTGTTAAGATGAGACATGAATATTCACACCCTTTTCATAAAGAATCCATTTATTTACATAATCTACTGTGATGATTGCTATATCATTTCACACAGATATTAACATTTTCACATTTGCATGTGAACATACACGCCGCTCTAGAGTGAATGTTATGTTATTTTTAAGTTATTTAGCAACGAGATGAAGATGAAGTTTTTCCATGTTTACCCACACTACTTATATTTACTGTATTTTAAAAAATTATTTATTTGGGTATAATTGTGTGCTGTGATATATTCAAAGCCATGTTGTTTACTGGTATTAGTTTAAAATGCCAGAAAATGATTCTTTATGGCTGTTGACATTTTGTAGATATCCAACATTTCATCAGTAAAAACCTTTGACTACATGTCACCAACATGAAACTAGAGTTTTGAACCAGACTTAATCCAATGTTTAGATTTCTGATCGAGTAATGTATGTAAATTAGCACCTATTTAATAATATAATGCACACGTTGCATATTTAAACATTAAATTACACAAAAAAAGAATGCCTTAACTTGGGAAGTTTCATCGTGGTATCGGTCATATGTTTTACCCTGTTCACCTGGAATGACTCGATGTATCTCAAATACGCTGTCGTGTGAGTTTGTAAACAAGACGTGGATTTACTTTTGGCAGTTGTTAACAGCACCATCTGCTGTGGACTGTTTGTCACTCCCACTCAAGATCTGGAGGCCGGGAGGAGGAATTCATACGAACAATCTGTCGTTTTGACACACTGCACGAACGCCCAGGGTGTCATTCTGTCTATATGCATTTTTAGAAAAATCTAAAACGGGTTGCCCAAAGTTTCAGTTGTTTTCAATTCAATTTATTTTTGTACAGCCCAAAATCACAAATTACAAATTTGCCTCGGAGGGCTTTACGATCTGTACACATATCGACATCCTCTTGTCCCGGAGCCCTCGCGTCGTTTTAATCGCGATGACAAATGGAAAACAATATACGGAACGCCGTTCAAGTCAAAAGTACAAAGCATCAGTGTGAGCGAGATTTGTTTTGTAAGAGGTATATGTTGCATAATAAAGGAGTAAAATCATATACACGGTGGTTCAGCTGACATATACAAATGTTAATTCATTAGTACTGCTGCAATTCTGTTATGACAGTGTAGACAAAAGCACAGAAGAAATGTTTAAAGAGAGAATTAGATCATTTGATTAAAAACAGAAAAAAGCAGCCTATTGAGCATCCTGTCTTACTGACGCTGTATGTGATAAAGCTTCAGGCACCAACAGTTTGACAAAAACAGTAAAGTGAGTCCAGCAGAAACTGAAACGATGTTCAGTTGAGGCTTTACACGGTGTTAAAGATTATTAAAAATATGTCACTATGGAATTACGTCAACAACTAGAACTTCATAAAATGACCCGTCCGTGTGTGTGTTGACTCAGTCGGCCTTCTTCTTGACGTGGAGCAGCTGGGAGAAGCTCTGCAGAGCCCAGAACAGCAGAGAGAGGGAGACAAAGGCCTGGACAACACGGGCAGAGAGAGAAAGGGTTCAGAGCAGAGAGGTCATTGTGTGTTTCCTTCAAAATGATGAATGTGACACCACGCACAGACTCAAGAGTGTGAAGATATGCAGATTTAGCCGCGGTGATAGTGAAGTGAAGTGTTATTTAAATATTATAAACAGACAAGAAGATGTTGAACGCATTAACGAGCTGACAGCAGAGTTTGAAGGTGGACACGTAATAAAATGACAACATTGCCGATGAATCTTCCAATAACTGACTATTGGTTTGGTTTAAAAAATAT
>NC_136534.1:24351893-24396696 GCF_910591455.1 Pholis gunnellus
CAGCTGTGATGATAATCCAATACCATGATATTCAATAATACTTTCATCTTCCTATATTAGGAGTACTTTTACTGTAAATACTTCAAATACACGTTCCTGATAATACTTCAGGACTTGAGTGCAGGACTTTTACTTGTTTTTGAGTACTTTTATAGTGTGGTATAGATACTTTTACTTTATAGGATCGGAATACTTTTTGTACCACAGAAAAGATGCAAGATGAGAAAGAACTCTGGCGTACTTAATACGTTATATATATATATATATAATACGATTTAAACAAGAAGACTAAAACTCTCAATTAATTGAAGGGAAAAAACAGATGGAAGATTACAAATACGTGAAGTTGCATTGTGTCAATCTCGGAGACGGATTGGGATCGGGAGGCTTGGCAGAACCTCGCAAATCACATTTCAGTCCAGCGGAGCGAAACATGACAGACGTTTCTATCAAAGCCGCATGTTGAGGCAAAGGAAGGGCACCTTTGACTCTTGTTCCCATCTCTCCCCATTCAGCCCCGCTACGCTACATTTTAATGGACTCTGTAGGAAATCCATGTGGGACAGATTACATTGTGGAAGGAAGCGGGTTTGATCGTCTACAAATAAGCACTACGGCCAGACGGCAGCGGTTCCCAAAGTAGAGATCTCAGCAAATCGACTCGCGCTCACTTTGTTTTGGGCAGAAGGTACTTTGTTAAGAGCCACGGACATGTGGCTTTAGTACATTTACTCTGCCTCTTTGTTGAGCTCAGGGGAGATGTTCTTTGTCTTTCACTGTCCAACACTTCTTCTGACCAACTTTGACATGGTAGCACGTGAGATTAATATTTAGCTCAAAGTTCAATAAGGTCATTAAGATTCATTGTAGCACTTATTGCCAGAAAAGAACAGCAATATTTGACGTTTCTGCAAAAAGAATCTAATATTCCCTTTTTCTTCAGAGAAATGACGGTGTGGTTAACTCTCAAACCTCAAAATGTTTTCTTGAAACAATCACCAAAACTACACCGTTTATCTTAAAGAAGCTGTAAAAAGTGTCATAATCTTCAGCTTTTCATCGCTTCCATCAGAAAACGCAACCAAAACAGAGCTAAGAATTGTGATATTTCATCAACAACATTTTATTCAACTTATAATAAACTATGTGCTTTAACCAGATCGTGTAAAAAGCATTAAATTCTGCGCTCCTAGCGACTAGCGAGCCATGATTGATTTGGCTGAGACCAACGGTCACGTGACAACAATGTGGTAGCACATGTGAGCACATGGAGAAATGTTGGATTCATAGATTCCATTGTTTTCTAATTTTGGAACAAAGAAATTAAACTTGCAATTTCTTCTTTTTTTTCTATGATGTATGGCATGGTAACTATGTTATGCTACAATTCTAGCCACGATAGTGCTGTTTTCCATAGAGGTGCAGGACTTATATGTTGCAGAGAAAATCAAGGCCACAGAGAGTAAAATGTGACCGGAATCTAAAAACACCCCACGGCAACAACAACACTCGGTCAAGGTTGAGGAGTGTTTGTGATGACGGGTAATAAGAAGGCTAATTGCAGGTTAGTTAAAGGATAAAACCTTTGGTCTCATAAATGAAAGTACACAGCCGTACACACTCAGACCTCTACTTTCTGCCTCGCTCCATAAACAGCACTCTACTTTCTGCATGTTGGCATCGAGAAGTTCAGAATCGTCCAATATGGACATCATTCTAAGGGACACTGGGCTGTCCTCTGTCGGCCTCTTTTCATTTTTTATCCCACTAATGTTAAGGATCTATTGAATTAATTCTATTTACATTTCTATATCGTGAAAATGTAGCCAGCCACAAAGTAATAAAAGAGATTAAAGTGTGTTATATTAGGTGACTGGAGTCACAGCAGTCCTGTAAACTGTGATGTGAATAGATGGCTAGCTAACTCTTTCCTCTATGAGAGGTATGGACTCTCCCTTTGGTGATGAGGAACCATCTCTTTTACAGGACATGAAGACATGTTCGAGTGACGATACAACAAATTAAATAAACAAGGATTTGGACAATTTCTACAATGTTTTAACATACAAAACTACAATTAATATGCTCTCGACAAAGCTACCTGACTCTATTGACAGAAACTAAATAAAACCACTGTTTCTACAATTAGCAACTCTGGTTTGGTTGAAATAAATCCTTAATTGACAGAGTCAGACGTGAAAAGAAACAAACGTGATATGCTCTCCTCAAAGCTAGCCGACTCCATTAAGAGAAACAGTTATTATTATTATTATTATTATTATTATTATTATTATTATTATTTCACCTCGCTGATCCTCAGACTCAACACAAAGTAAATAAAACTTTCCAGTCTCCCACCAACTCTGGTGTGAGAGTTTGAAAAAGAGAATAAGTTAAAGAAATAAAAAAAGTAACCAACGTAACATTTTCACTGTTTTCTGACCGTTTTATTCAACCTGTTGGTGACCAGAATAAAACACAAAGTCATACTCAAACACACACACACACACACCAAATGTTAGTGGAAAAAGAGTAAAATACTGTTACATTATAATGTCCTGAATCCCAAATAAAACATCGCCTGTATTAAAAATAAGAGTTTAGGAAGATAAATAGCTGCTTCATCTAAAAAATGTATCCCTGTTCAATTTTTTAATGCAGAGTTTTAGTGTCCCAAGATGGTTTCAACACCGATCTAAATCGTTTGCCTGACAAGAGTGAAGTTCTGGCACCTCATGGTCAAATATAAAAGCATTAAATAATGGGCCGTCTGCAGCGCCAACATAAAATGATCTGCATTGCCTTTCAGAACAACACTGGTCACCTCTATAGTCCTTTCATGGGCTGTTGATGGATATAAAGCATCAAGCAGATACACCCCGGAGTGCCCCCGGAGACTTCTATCTTCCAGCCTTCGGCGGGTTAACGTGGCAGAGTCTCGCCGCTCTGAAGCTGCAGCTGCACTCGTGATTGAAATGAAAACAAGGCAGAATGGCTGCTGTCAGACGTGTGATATATGACCTGTAATGGGATGTTTCCAGAGCTCCCGCTCCATATGGCTGCCTACAGCCCACCAGACCTGGACCGAACTGTGTCGGAAAATAACTTTTGTTTTAACCTGGCTGCAGAATCAGAGTGGGCGGACTACGGGACTGAATTGGTGAAAATAAACCATATTTGACATTTTTTAATGCAGTTTGATTTAAAGACAGACTGGAGATTTTTGAAGTGAGAACGAGACAAATAGCGCCGCTCACTTATCTGAGCACCAGCACGGGGAGTCAACAATGAAGTATTAAGTAACACACACGTCTGTAGTTTCACTGTCTTTATATTCTTTCATTTTAAAGAGAATCTCGCTGATTAGCAGCTTATAAATAAAAAATGTTGGGACGTTTTCAACATTTTAGTATTCAAGTAAAGAAAACGAACAAAGATGAAGTTTGGGATGAAATCAGTTTGAACTGATTTACTTCTTTAAATCAAATCCCAGTATATTAAATTGTTGCTATTAAAAAAGAAAAGGAAAAAAAGATTGTTATTAAAATAAATTCTAGAAACACATACATATACTGTAAGTACTGTACACCCATAAAGACAAACAGTACACACCATGAATTTACTTTAAATCTTCTAACAGATGCACATGAAGCACACACAGGTGCACCAGCACACACACATCACATACAAACACTTTTGAACATACATAGTCCGACGCAAGTACACCTGCACACATGTACATATGCACACACACTCGTGTAACACACACACACACACACACACACACACACAAAGAGGACTTCCTGTCCGTTCATTATGAGCAGATATTCCGTCTCTGTGCGCGGGTTGTTTGAGCACTCAGGAAGGATACGCGGAGCAGGTTAATGTCCCACCAGAGAGTCAGAGTAGTGCTTGCTCTGCAGCACAGCCATGAGAAATATCGCCGCCATACTCCCACACACACACACACACACACACACACACACACACACACACACACACACACACACACACACACACACACACACACACACACACACACACACACACACACACACACACACAGTGCAGCCAGACAAAACACATGTGAAACTGCAGTTGCCTCACGGTGAAAGTGTAGCAAAACACAAAGCGGTCTGATGATACGCCAATTTAGAATGATACAGTTGTTTTAGAGGTCTTCCTCCTCACATCTGGTGTTTGTTCTCCTTTACACATGTGTCCGCTGGAGGGTCACATGTTAGGTCAACGAGGACTCATCCAGGCCATTATGCCTCACTGACAACACAAGAAGAATCCCCGAGAGTAACCCTTTATTTCACTTCAGACCCCGGCAGTTTGGCACCACGTCAGCCTCAAGAGGAGAACTCTTCACCTCATCATTAACCAAACGTTCCCTCGGCGACCACACTGGTAGACCAGACGGTGAAGAATGCATTAGTCGGATGGATTGTGAAAGCCAGAGTATTGGGCACACGTCCAGGAAGGGAGGGTGACGGGCAAACACAAAAACAGGGTGGACAAGCGTTTGGCTTTGCTTCTGCAAAATAAAGCTCAAGTTCTTATTTACAAGGAGCAAAGAGAGACGGTGGTTGTGTGAATACGTTCAGTGGGATGAACGAGTCTCCGAGGGCTTTTAAGAGGTAGTTTTTTTTACCCCCGACTCCTTCCATCCATCCACTCATCATAAAAACATTCCTACTGTGGAGTTGGCTGCGATCGAGAGGCTGTAATCTGCTCAACAATGAGAAGAAAAAATGCCCGATCTCTGCCAACTTGTTCCAATGTGTTAACACAACAACAAACATGCTGAATGAAGAGCTACTTCCCAAATTATGTTTATTTGACTCTGACAATGAAATGCAAAATCTGAAACGAGATCAGACGAATTTATCAAAGACAAAAATGTAGCTCCAAAGACAATAATTCAACCCGCAAATGCTGATGAATGGCGTGAGGCTGAAGAGGCGCCATCGGGCAGAAACTGGATTCAGTGCAGAGATAAAAACTGAGCGACTTCAAAAAGCAAAGGATGTCTGTTCTGAGAGGATGCTTTGGAGAGGGAGAATACGGCCTTGGGGAGTCAGGTATTTTATTTTCTTAGTATATTCGGTAGGGACAAGTTAGCCAAGAGGCTATTTTCCATCTGTAGTCCCAAGGTAGAATATAAGGTTCACAGGAAATGACCAAAGTACAGAGGACCAGAGGCAGGATGAAGACGGTACCTCAGAAGCCCGTATTACTGCCTCAAAACCAAAATGATTTCTTTACCCAGGAGCAGTTGAAGGCCTCTTGAGAGGAGACAGAAATATGTCATATAGAAGAACGGTTCCTACGACAGATCATTGAAATTTCAGATGCGCGTTCACCGAAAGTCAAAAGACTTATAGAATCAGAAGTCACGGTCTTGAGCTGTCAGGTAAGAGTGCCTTAAGGACTCAGCAGGGTTACCGCGCCACCAAGGCACCATCTCCTTTGTGGCTGTGTGTGCTCCTGTCTGGAACAGTTAATCTGTACATATTCGCCCCATGCAGGAGTCGCTATTGCTCTCCCAAACTGTAGTGGGAACCGTGGAACAAAGCAACCACGAAGAGGTCGCTGTCAAAGAAAACAACAACTGTGTTTGTCCAAACTTTTGCAGGAGCTGCATGTCACCGAATCAGCTACTGACCTTATTGAGGCTAGGAGGAGCGATTGAGTTTAAATTGGTAGCCACTGGTCTGACCATCGGGAGCAGTGTCAGTGTCTCGGGGTCACTCTGATATGTGGAGAGGAGGTGGACGATCAGGCTTCCTCTTCAGCCCTGCGATTAGGTATCAGGAGATCAAAAGTCCTCCCAAGAACTACGTGACCTCTGACCTTCTCTTTAGGCCTCATCAATTGATTCTTTGTCAATGTAGAAGATATTCAATGGTGGAGGTCTGTGTGTGTGATAGCGGCCATTTCCAGTTTTGCAACCTTGGATCTGAAAGTCAGTCCAAAAACCTCCTAGCGCTCACAACTCCTGGCAGCTGGAGACATTTTCCAGCTCACTTCAGGCGAGATACTGTAGCCCCCCAAACTATTGTGTAAAAAGGACCATGAGGAATTTCATTTTACTGCACTATCAGACGTGTGATTGTTAGCCAGTAAGCCAATGAGCGTGGCGGAGAGAGAGAGAGATTAATAAACTGGAGTGGAGAGTGATGAAAGCTTGCACTGCAATAAAGAATACGCTACGCATTCATTCAGAACCACTCTTCATTGATTTTACAGTAAAAATCTCTGACTTCTTTATATTTGAGATTTCATGAAAGTCTTTTATCATTTGTTATGTTTTGGATTTTGGAAAATTGGAGTTACAGTTCTGTGAAATGTGCATTTAAAAAGAGGGAGAAAAGGTTCAGCCAGGTTCACATGTTGGCTCCGAGGCCGCATCATAAACTGGATGACTGTTGTGTTTCGCCCGTGAATTAAAGCACAAATAGGAAGACAAATTCAAAATAAAGTCAACGTTGGCCACAGAAACTTAAGTCCCCCCAAAAGCCAAACTAAACACTGCTACAGATCCCCCAAAGGGCCAATTGCTGTTAGATTTCCATAGCTTTACCTGGCAAGTGGTTTGACAACATAAACCAAGCGGTTACTCTTTGACGGGCACGATCCCCTGCACATTGAGTGATAGTATTTCACACTGTGTACTGTCGACCACCCCGCTGTTTACTCCAACGGAACAGTCCGACCCAGCATTTCTCTTTTCAAATCCCTCCGTTTTCTCCCTGGGAGGAGATTTCCTTTTTCTTTTTCCATTCCTGCGAGCTCTCAGATGATGTCATGCTCACAAGAGTTTCCATTGCTCCAAAACAATCCTGCTAACCTCAGCGCTGCTTCTTTGCTACCACACATTCCTGCTTCAAAAAAAAAAAAGGCAGCTGACCTATCGCACCTGTGATTTGTGTGGAAACAACGCTCTCCGATAACGCCGACCTCGCACCTTCCGCCCGTCTTATCTGCCGGCTCATGGCCGCGATAGCGGGAACGAAGGGGCGGGATTTGCAATTGTTGCAGACAAATCAGGCGATGTGCCGCAGATAAAGCCACTTTGAGCCTTTGTGTTTGACATGAACTTCATAATATTGTTCTGACCTCTTCTTTTGGCCGTGGAGCATCTGAACGTTTTGCAGAAAAGAGGTTTTTTCAGGTTGGAAAACACAAGAGATGAAACGATGGAAAATCTAATGAGGTGTGAAAACAATTATGGTTTTTTTTAAAGATATTTTGGATTGAACTGCATTACGCAGATTTAGATTTGCTTCTCAAGTGTCAAACTTGCATGAGACAATGTACCACTTCTTATAAGGACAGATCCCAGTCATATTGTTCTATTTCTGTGATTTCTGCTTTATTTCATTACTACAACAAAAAGGACATGAAGAATTTGAGAGAACAAAAGGATATGATGGACATTTTTCTTTCTGTAGATTGTGAAAATGTTTTCTACGACCTAAGTCTCTCTCTCTCTCTCTCTCTCTCTCTCTCTCTCTCTCTCTCTCTCTCTCTCTCTCTCTCTCCCAAAGACAGGTGTATTTTTATGAGCTCTCCTCTTAAATTACTGTGACTTCACCAGCAGTTTGTGGCCGTTTTGAGAGAAGAGCTTCTTAATTACTCTGGGATACACAGCGTCTAAGTTCTAACCAGGCTAACCAGCCCCCCCACAGTAACACAACCACGTGTCACGTCATTACAGTCCAAACTGCACAAGAAACACACACACACACACACACACACACACACACACACACACACACACACACACACACACACACACACACACACACACACACAAAGACATTATAATGCCATCAGGTGCGTTTCTGAAGTGAAATTGTTGTTGACACACTGTCAGAAAGGTGCTGATTTAAATAATCGCTGAGACAATAGTTTCTATTATTTTGCAGACCCCACACATACAGGTTACAGTCTAAGTGGGCTTATAAAATCCTCATGTTATGCCATCTGTCTAGAGCTGAAACGATTAATGATTCATTGATTACAGACAAAAAATAAATAACTATGTTGAAGGGCTGGTCCATATTTTTTGCTATTATAATATATATATATATATATATATTAATAATATTAACAATATCAGAAGTAATAATAAAGGTTTAAAGTATACAACCTTGTAGTTTATCACACAGCCTAAGCACACACTAGTAAACTTAAGAATGAAGTATGAATAGGCCAAGCAGATATTAGCATATCACACATGTGTATGATAACGTCATATTTTAGCCAATAAGTTAACATTTTACAGTTAAAAAAAAAAGTTTTCTAAATTACAGGACTCGGTTTGTATCTTGTTCACAATTTCAGAGATCACTGTCACAAAAGTCTGTTTATCTAGTGTTAAAAAAGGAAAACCGTCTTTCAGATTTTCTTACTCTCAACTACGTGCATTCGATTCTTCAGGACGGCACAAGCAGAAGTTGGTGGAGGGGTTGCAATAACTTCCTCCATACACACACACACACACACACACACACACACACACACACACACACACACACACACAGAGACAACGCTTCTTACACAGACAGCTATAGCCTCATACATCCCACCCCCTGCTCATTCTCTCTCTCTCTCTCACACACACACACACACACACACACACACACACACACACACACACACACACACACACACACACACAGTTACCAGCCTCGTCTGGCCTGAAACCAGCGAGGTCTTCATGTGAGCCGCACAGACGGGGGTTTTGGGCTGGGAGTGAGAGGCAGCCCTGGTTTACAGGTCAAGCCTGCAGCTTTACAAGGGAAATCTCCAGAGCCACTATAAATACCACTGTGAGCTTTAAGGGTGCAGTATATCACACCACTGGGTTTGAAGGACCACAAACCAACCTAGTTTTTGTAATCTCCCCCTTTTCCCAACTGTACAGTCGCATGAGCCTGAATACAATTAAATGTGAATTTCCCTTCCTCCTATTCAAGTGACTGTTAATTGATTGGCCCGACTTCAAAACACGCCCCCCCCCCAACCGCTGCAACAAAGAGCTGGCCGTTCACCTCGCGCGTCAGACCCAAATATCATTAGAAGTACCTTTAAAACGTTTGGGGGGGTGGTTTCACTTTCTTTCTTTTTTTCCCCCCCTTTTGCTGTAGTTCTGAGCAAACTGCACAAATATGTCAAGAACCAATTCAAGTAAGTTGTGAGGATTTTCAACGAGCCCCACCTGCAAAGCGAGACATTTACTCAGCTCGAGCTGATGTACCGCGACTCGAAATGAGGCCTAATGATTCGCTCAAGGAGACGGCTGCATAAAACTTACTGCGTTGTCAAAGTGACACGGCCGCGCAGCATGTGCAGCGTAAATCAAGCAGGTATGCACTTCACTCGAGACACATCTCGGTTCACTCAGTTGTTACTCCGCTGTGTGACGAGAAAGACAAAAGGTGGCAGAGCCTCGAAGTTGTCTTTCGAACACCTGAGCGGCACAGATGTGGAGTCGGAGGACAATGAAAAGCTAGCGATTCGGCGCTCAAGTGCAAATCCCCACCGGCCAGCTCTGGTTAGCGACAGACGGCACTAATTGGTTCCAGAAGCGTTCGCTCTCGTTCGCACTGGCTGGGATGGCAAGCAGCGAGGGCGGGCAGAAAGAGGGAGAGAAAAAAAGGGAGGGAGGGAGGGCGAGCAAGTAATGAGAGGTCAGCCGCCATCTACAGTCGGGCTGCCAGAGCCAGAAAGGCACGCCAATTTTATGGTCAATTGGGCGACGCATCTGGACTCATAGATCACAGGCCTGCAGGGCCGGACTTAGCACCCAGCTCACACACATTTCACACACACAAAGCAGACCACACAATCACAGGCTACACACACACACACACACACACACACACACACACACGTCAGGGAAACACGATGCCGTCGACTTCAGAGAGAGTTTTAATGTCAGAATTCCTTATGATGACCTCATCATCACCATATAGATACATTTGTCTTCATATTTCCTGTTTCCAGTGGGACAGTTGAGTCTTTTTAGCAAGTTAGAACTATGCAAATATTCACAATGCTCATTCTCAGCCACACCCACTTCACTTTAAAAGTACATTTTTGGATTTCTTTATTTGAAACATGCTTTTTTTTTTTTTTGTTATGCCAAACTTTTTAGTCTGTTCTTGCTGCGGTGATCGGGACACAATTATTTATAGTTCCTACCTTGTTACAAATAAACAAAAAGCAGACGAAAACAAGACAGAGGCTTTTCCTAAGTGAATAAGACCCACTGTGAAGTCACTGAGTGAACGTTAAATCAGATCTTTTAGTCCAGAACAAGGTGTCCCAACCGTTCCAGGGAGGCAGCATATTGGGAAAATGTGCAACATTGTGCCATTCACGTTTTGGTTTGGCTCCACGCTCTCTACTTATCTAATTAACTTCGCACAGTTTAAGACGTGGGATGTTTTCTTCTATATGTTGTGACAAAAGACGCGTTCAGTAATTGGCCCGACACACAGTCTGCATGCATTCTACACGAGCTACTGGCTCATTATGTCTCTTTGTGTTTCTTGTGTTTAAACTGTATTTTGGACACAAATTGGTTCTCTGGTTCACGCTCAGGCTCGGCCCACAATATGTCATTATGTGAACCATTACAGTGAACTATTATATTAGGTAGTTTTGGAAGCAGTTGAATCTTAATATGAAGAGAAAAATGTAACAATCATAAAATGAAGCTCTTGTGTTCTGATGGAAAGCTCCAGAACAGCTGGTTAATGAGGCCCGAAGTGTTATCTCGTTGTGTGTTTACTCTGTTTTGAGTAATGGATAAAGTATACCACCCACTCTGGGTGTTATCAGCAGATGGAATGGACGTCATCACAGGACATCAGCCTCATAGGAAGGGTTAGAAGGAGCCTGCTAAACCTACTGGTCAGCTCAGAAGGCAGTTATCATCAAATCACCAATAAAAATACACGCTGTGCAAAGTCAACAATGTTGTTACGTAATTTACTTATTCTACCTTAAACCATGATTTCTTTCCTAAACCTAAACAAGCAGCTTTGTTGCTTAACCCTGAAGTGTTTTTGTTTCTGTCCACAACATTTAGTTTCTCTTTCATGGTGGTGATAACTGCCCGTACACTCTGCTGATAACGTTAAAAAACGGGTGCGTACACCACCGCCATGACACGGTTACTTTAAGTTGCATTGCAACAGGTCGTCTTACCTCTGTGGGGCCGGCCAGTGACGACAGCAGGGGGTTCATGCAGCCGTACCGCTGCATTGTCACCATGATGACGCAGCGGAGCATCTCCAAGAAAGCCGCGGTTGGCCTGAACATGAGGACACAACAACACAACACTATGAGGATTAATGACCTTTCAGCTGGATACCTTCATCTTTACTGAGGTCCAGGCCTTCAACTCCAGGACGCAGTTTGATGTTGATGTTGGAGGAATAATTACAGACCAGAGCTGACTGAGTTCAAATAGATCTGACCTTTGATGTTAATGAGGGTAGCGTTCTATTAGGAGGTCAATTAGAGCTACAAGCAGGACAACGACAAGAGCTATGAAGTCCCGTTCAGACAAGAGAATGTTATTTTAATGTTACATGTCTGTTTGTTCATTTACATGTGTTAGTGGAGCTGAGTTTTTGCATTTTCCTTGTTATTGAGTTCCATCAGCTCAGCACACAGCGGGGGGGTTCTGTGTGATAAATGAAGAACAACAACATCCAGCTGTTTGGTAAACGCACACGATGAAGGAAACCTCTCAGACTCCAGTCCCTTCAGCGGTTTGGCGTTTTAAATGAATAAATCAGGGCACATTTTTTATTACCCATCTCCCCCTGGAATATTAATCCTGTCTAAATGGGACTCCCGACCTCTGACCTCTCATAGATAAAAGGTTCCCAACCTTTTCTTTCTTGTGACCCAAGCAATGTCTACTCATGACCTTTTTGTCAGTTTTTATATGACTCAAAGTTCTACCAAAGACTTATTTGTGTGTACTGGATTTTTAAATAATCTATCAATCGTTAAATATTAATATAAAAAAATAATAATAACCAACGTGGCCATAACCTTAAATAAATTGTGGCTGACGTCACTTCAGAGTTCACTCTCCATTCAATTCTACGAGGAGCGGTGTGAGAAGTGTTCACCATCGTCTTGTTTGCTCTGCGCAGATTTCACTCCCATTTAAAATCTGACACGAGAAATTGCACGGCTCTCTCATGTTCAGCCAGTTTGATTTTTGATTGACAGGTTGCTGCCGCTACCAGAGACGTATACGTCGTCTCTACGTCACTCCTCCGCATTCCAAATATGGTCACTAACGCTCATTGGCTGCAAAAAACCCCCCCACATAATCCAAGATGGCGACGGCAAAACCGACGGCCGAACTTGAGGCTTCAAAGACACGAATGGCTGACGTCGCGATGACTACGTCCACTTCTTACATACAGTCTATGATTTAAACAATGAATGGATCATCATATATGTTGTCAATACTTTTACAGTAGATTGACTAAATGAACAAATCATTTCAGCAGTAGTAGCAGAAATATGTTGTTGTCCTTCGTTCTTATCTTAAATACATTGACTCATCTTGTGACCCCGTGGAGAGAGTCGACCCCTAGCTTGGGAACCACTGTCATAAATAACCAGAGCCTTCCTCTCCTGCTTCTCAGTCCGCCAACATGAACACATGTCAGTGCTGTACCTCTGGTCCATGATGAAGCCCAGGGAAGTCAGAGTGAGCAGAACGTAGCCGGTCATCCCCAGCATGGTTAACTGGGACAGCATCTATAGGGATCAAGATGTGCATGCATGCCATTAGAAATGTGGTTGGGGGAAAAAAAAAATACATTAGAATGTAAACCTTAAATTAATATTGTGGCTGGTTTAGTTACGATCGCAGGAGACCTTACTGGGAGAGCGGTCGTAAACCGCACGGCTGCTCGGCTGTTTACCTGGCAGTGCCAACCAAAACATGTCCGACCTTCGGCATAAGTGCGCTGGCACATACTGTATCCTGCAGCAACTGCAATCCGCTCCTTACTTTACACTGACATGCCCGGTTTGCATAGACGCTCTAATCATCCCAGATGGGACTTGACCGCGGTGGAAGAGGCTGCAGTTTGAATCCCGATAGCCCCCCGAGCGGAGCCAAAACAACCAACATCCGAGCACAAATCCCATGCAGACCCTCGCTGACCTTTTCCAAAACTATTTGGGACGCACACCAAAACAACTGAGCGGTACAGGACGTGATGTACGTTCTAATTTGTGTTCTCTAACCCGCGGCCTTGGCTGAGGGCAGCAGCTGGAAGCCCCGTGTCTCCTGAGGATGCCGTGAGCTGTCAGCTTGGGTTTACATTTCTCCGACACTCAATACGGAGCCTGACAGCCAAATCTCACCGACTGCTCCCAATACGACCCAGAAGGCCAAATATAGTGAACACACAAAATCAACCCATCAACAGGATGCAATATGTCTTTGTGTTTATCCAGGAATCTTAATCCATATGAACCATATTATCTGAGCCCTCACATGGGAGCAATGAGGGATGACTTTGTCTTCCGTGAATCAAATGGTTGTGTGTGTGTGTGGGGGGGGGGGGGGGGGTTCTGGTCTCGATCCATCCATCAGAGTGAAGGAACACGACTGTCAGAGTGTATTAAAGCTGAATGATCATCGCAGGAGGGTTCAAAGGCTACAGACACAGTTATTTTTAGTAAGAGGCGCAATGAGCGGAGAATTATTTTTTGGTATCGAAAGGTTATGTGAACTTATCCACGTTCATTAACCTGTGTGTGTGTGTGTGGGGGGGGGGGGGGTCACTTGGTCGCGTGATCGCTTTTGTTTTTGTTTTGACTGTTGGAGAGAATCCTCCACAGACCCCTCAAGAGTCGTCAGGTCGAGTCACATTTGCAGAAATGTTTTGTTTTGGAAGAAGAAATGTTTCACGATTCTTTCATCGTGTCACTTCTTCATGTGATCGAGTGTCAAACTGCAGCAATAACAGTAGAGGACAGAAAGGAAAGTGAACATCTGGTGGCAGCGAATGATTGTGTTATTCTATTGTCCCCCGAGACGAAGCACATTAACTCATTATTGCAGCCGTTATTATGACGACGTGCTCCTAGAATAGAGTTACCACTGAGGGAGTACTCCGGGAGTAAAATGTTCCTGCAGTAAGTTACGGGTAAGACACATCCTTTACTATTACTAATTTGCAGAGAAAGATCAAGCATTATTTCAGACCATTTCATGATCCAATCACATATCTGGGCCTTTTCTTTGCTGCTTCACGTCACCGGGGATGTAAAAGCTCAGCGGTGGAAGAAGTACTCAGATATTTTACTACCACACAGACCACATAATACCTCAATATATCTTGTCAAATGTCTTTGACTGAAAGTATTGGCATCAAAATATACTTAAAAGGTCGACTCCTTCTGCAGTCGTTTCTGTGTCTTTCAAAAGGGAAACGCCGACTCAGTCATTAGCGAAAACGTCTGTAAGCTGACCAATAATGTGAACGCTAGCTCTCTCTAACACTCTACTCACAAAATCAGTGATTTTACTTTGCAGAACAAAGGAGCTTCTGGTCTACCGCTCTTTGTTTGTGTTGTTGTGTGACTTCTGATCCAAACTAACCTGCCGTCCACACCAGTACATGCTAATTATATTTTGTATAATTAATCTGAACCTGCAAAGTAACTATAGTTATTAAATGAACGTAGTACAGTAGCACGTTTCCTTTTAAAGTGTAGTGAAGTAGAAGTTTAGGTATTTTCCACTACGGTAAATGCTGACCCACTAGTGTTGACTATGGCAACACAAGTTGCACATAATTAGACTCTGATTGCACATCAATTAGCTAATCTAAGTTAACATATCATGTCATGTTGTTGCTCTACATACATCATAGCAGGTACTGAAGTCCAAATGTTGCAATCATAAACACACTAATGGAGAGTTGTTCTGAGATAAGACTGGGTCTCTTCCCCGCTCTGCCTCTAACTGTTTAACAAACCTATAATAAAACGCACACGTTGTTCTGCTGATGACGTAATTGAAGAGTAGCTTCACTTCATGTTTTCACGGCTTAGAATTAACGCAAAAGCCCATAAATTCTGCAGCAGTGTATCATCAATTGTGGAGCTAAATAAGCGCCTAGAGAACATGTGGGTATAAATACATAACAGTGACATGATTTATCGTCGGGGCCGCAGCGCTCACTTTGTTATTTTCCCGTCCCGAGTCCTGATTGCTGCATCCTGAAGGCTATTTGGGTTGGGAAATGGTTGACTCGACAATTAAGGCGTTTGTGTTCACTGCCGGACCACCAGCTGGTGTTTCATTCGCCGAGAGGGAGGGGAACCCTCGACCCTGGATGGGGAGGTGTGTGTGTGTGTGTGTGTGTGTGTGTGTGTGTGTGTGAGGGTGGGGGACCACAACTGAAGGGAGCACCACGGAGGTAGCGATTCAGAAAAAAAAAAAGAAAGGCCATTTTATTTGGGAGTTTGAAGGCGCTGGGCGTGACAGCACTTTTTGGCTAACCAAAACTATGCCTGGGGAAAAGAGGCTTCCAAAGATAACTGCTGAGGAGACCTGCTTCTCTTTTTTTTTTTTCCTGACGGAGGAGGAAGGGGGTCTCTTGGCTCGTCGAGTGGAAAATAATAGACAAAGGTTGTTCTAAAGGGGAATGCCGATCAGTCATTCTGTCATGATGTTAGACAGAGCTGGTCTTTTCCTGCCGGCTAAGTAGAGGACTCGGCTCGGCCGTGGGGGGCAGCCACAACAAACTGCATAATTGGGTGAAATAATGTTGGCAAACAAACACGTTAGCGCTCGGCCTTAAATTAAGAGCCCTGGACCACCTTGTCATACTTTATATGAGGGATTACGGTAGCCTAAACATAACAGCAGCCAGCGTGTGACCAGGAGGTCAACCCTGCTTCAAGCATATAGGAATGTAAAAATGCACTCCTTCCTCCTTCTGGAGGACCGTCAGTGTGCTTTTGAGCAAGGCAGCAAAACCTTCTAATCAAGTTTAAAAGCACAATTCCTCTGCCGACATTTACAGTTTTCCATCTGCGACGCATACGCACCATTTTGTTTTCAAACAGGTCATGGTAAGTCCCCAGCGCCATCAGGAAGTGTATGACCACATAGACTTGTAAAGGCAGCGGCCAGCTGGGATCGTGAGGCACTTCCTGTCCGGTAACCTGCACATGGAAAATAAAACATGTTTAATTCCCCAACCCCTCGTATTTTTTCTTGCAATTTTTCTGGACAGATTCTCACACCAGACAGCATGCCTTGTACTTATATAACAAGATTCCTTCAGGTTGAACTTCGTGTTTCTAGTAACATGTTCAGAGGTTTCACAGTGTGGTCGCAACGTTCAGAGCAGTGGAACACTGACTCCTCATTAATAACCATTGTAAATACATATCAAATAGAATGTATGGTCAGTTTTTATTTCACTATGGCTGAAAGGACCATTAACAAAGCATTCGTATGTAAAGTTATATATTTCAACTTCTCTCGCATGTTAACTAGATTTCACACACTTTCAGTAGAGGAACGTGACCTGCAGGTCTTACAGCTGACCCAGGATGGGCGGGAGCTTCATACCAATTTGTCATTATATTTGTTTTGCTTTCCTATTTGTTTTTTCAAGTTAGCTGTTACTTTCCAATAACCCCCCTAGAATCCCTCTGGTTAATCACTGCCATAAACAATCATTACCTATTAAGTTATAATCCTTAAAGGAATAGTTTGGGTCTTTTTAAAGTGGGGCTCTATGAGGTTCTAATCTATAGTCAGTGTATTAGCTACAGTAGAGAAGCATTCAGTAGTACCAGGACGAGAGGTTATGCACAGCAGCAACATAATGCAGTTTAGACAACTTTTAAAATACATCAATATCAAGTGTACTATACTTTCACTGGTAGACTGTACAGCTGTCTCAGGGCAAGGGTTTCTTTTAGGTGTCTAAAATACGTTTTGCTGCCCCTGTTGCTTTGCTCCAGTGCGGTAACTCCCGTCTGTTTCTACAAACTGGAGGTGTGCCCGCCCCCGTCTACTGTAGGCAACACACTGTGGATATGTACCTCAGACAATCCCACTTCAAAATGCCCAAACCTTCCCTTTAAGATTCCATTCCTGGTGGATTTTGGTGACAACTGCAGTTGCTAATGATAATAGCATGCTCATGTTAAGAACACAGGATGTTACAAATGTTTATGCTCCCAAATCAGGTTCAATATTTGCAGGCCGTCCTGGACACACAGATGTAGTCCTGCATGGGACTCAGCCAATGACAATAAAAACGTCTCTAAATAGATTGAGTTTCTATTGCAGCATAAAAAAATGGACTTTGATATCATGAATATGATTAAGAGACACTGAAAACAAGACGGCGGCAGGGCAGGAGTTAGAAAAGAGAAGTAATGGGAAACGACAAAAACAATAGAAAACAAAAGTGAGTGAGAATGTTGCGGTCCTTAAAAAAAGAAAATGCCAAAAATGAACTCATAAAAGTCAAACGTCTCTGATGACGTTTCTACTTCTTGTGTGTTTCTATTCTTTATGACTAAAAGGCCTTTTGTCGCTTCAAGCTGAATTTTAAAAAGGGTGAAAATGAGTTTGTTGTGTTCCATCTACAAAGTCATCCAGGATTTATTGGGAGTAGCGGTTTCCCCCAAACACACAGTCATATATGAGTCCTTTCCTAAGAATTCCCCGAGTCACTTGACCAGTTTTTTCTTCAGCTTCCTAACAAAGTAACTCAGCCTGAGGGCCATCGGGCTGAAACTGCATCCTTTTTGGGAGTGAAGTAAAAAGAAAACAACACACAAAAGAAAAACTGTCCAATCATAAGAGGCCTGTCTCTAATTCGGGGGGTTTCCCAGGATCCCGAGGAACCAAACCACCACATGTGGGTTCCCCCCCGCATCCCGTCCCCAGTCCTGTAGGTATTCCAGCCCGGTGCTCTGCTTATTCTCAAAGAGCTGCAACACGTTCTAACCCTCTCTCCTCCCTTTTCCTTTCTTTCCCTCACCGGCAGATATCAACGAGCAGCCGTCTATACGCAAAAGCCTTTCAAGATATTCCGGTTCAATTCCAGCTCCGTCCGTGTTTAGAACCGCCCCGCTGGGTTTAAGGGGCCAATTTTAATTGTGAAGGCAAAGGGGAGTTTCTTTTTTCTTTTTTTTTAAAGTGTGAAGCATGAAGGGAAGTATATGTGTGACACCATCAGCGTTATTTCAAAGCTAACCGCCGGGGCATTCAACTTGAGCCTGTATTTCTTTCTATGCACACTCACACACGCACACACACACATTCACACTCGACTGCATGCGGTTTTAATCCCGCAGACTGCCTTTTTAAAAGACGGTGAAAATGAACTTATTGTGTTCCCTCTACAAAGGCGTTGCAGCTTTTATTGGATGTGGCAGTTCCTTGTAAAACTTGCAGAATATGTGAATCCTTCAATAAGGAAAGCTCTTGAGTCATTTAAGCCTGTGTTTTGCGTGTGATGGGTAATGAAGCCTGAGGGACATTGTTGTGAAATGATACCTCCTGCAGGAATGATGTAACCAAGGGATTTTTTTTTTTTTTTTTTTAACCAACCTCGGGATTGTCTACGTGGTCACCGAGCCGAGGTTTGCCAGGACTCCAACTCGGACCTTTGAAGAAAGTTGACAGCTTGTCACCGATGGTCTTGAAAGTGTTGGACCTTCTCCACAAATACAAATAGGAGTGCAGCTAAAAGAAAAGAAACCCCACGAGTCAAAAAAACAATACACAATCAGATGCTACAATTGATCAACGTTAATGAAGTCATGTCTGCGACAGCTAATCCCGAGGAGAACGATTTCAGTTTTCATTGGGCTGCAAATATAATCACAACATCCACCTTCTTGGCATTTCCCTTTGTTGGCCTCCTTCACCTCAGCTGGCCAGTTTGTTTGGAGTGGAATTATAATGTTATGGTTACAAAATGGCCAAATTAGGGAAACTTGAACCCCCCCCCCCCTCCTGGACTAAAAGGTGTTTATACTCCACAACCATTGATGAAGAGATGGGACCAACCTGAACGTAGAGGATTTGAAAGGTGTTGATGGGGAACACCAGGCCGTACACCACTTTGTCTGACTCTTCAGCAAAGGTACCTGAGAAGAAAACGTGCAGCTTGTATTTACTGAATAACATGAATAAATACCTATATTGAATACATAAAACATCTACATTTACACATTCAGAAGACCATCAGTGACATTATCGTTGCGCTTGGGTCCACCTGGTGAATGTGAGTCCAGCTCCGTTTTAGTCTCCACCAACTCCTCAGGGAAATATCTGTCTCTTGAGTTAATCAAGACGTATATATTTGCCCGACGTTTGGTGTAATGAATACTCTTATGGGTAAAATATTAAACCACAGGATCATAGCTTCTGGGATCAACCTTTTAAAACTGTCTGCAGCCAAAGAAAGAGAGAGAAAACGGCCCAAGGGATTTCTGGGTAATGTCACCCTCAAAATCTAATCAGTTACCCCTCGCTGACGTTTCCCTTCATTGTGTTGTTATAATGGGTCATACCACAACTTTTGGTTTCCAGTGATGAGAGGGAAGACATCACAGACATTAATACAGATACGAACACCACAAACACCACAAAAGGTTCACTCATAAACTCGTGACGTCAACGGTACACAGGAGGATGTGAAAAAGAAAAATGTAAGAGACCCTTTTACATCACAAGCTGCTAATATGAGTTATTAATGATGCTGAACAATAATAATAACAACAAATAAAAGTGAATCCATAACTTTGGCATCATAGCTCTCTGTGTGGCTACATATCAGCACAGTTGAGTCGACGTAATACGCCGTCGCAAATCCTTTCTTTGACAGTAGGTGGCGATAATACTGTCATTTAGTAGTAAATTATTTAGTTAAAGGAGGAAGAGGAAGGACCTTTCTTGTGTAGAAAAACAAAGAAAAGTGAGACAGCATTGTTTGTATTTAGTATTGATCCTAAAACATTTATTTAGTATTGCAGTAGCGATAATTTTGGTATTGATCCGGCTCTCTGACACAAACTCACTGATGTACAGAACTAATACTTAGTTAGCAAGTGACTAAATGGAGCCACTGGAAAGATAATCAGGCATAGAAACAAATGTCTGAATGCTTTTGCTTACCAAATAATCGGTCCCATATGATTAGTATTCCTCCGTAATTCTTGTCGATGCAGTATTCGTTCCTCCCTGTTGGGGAAAATATTTTGTGAGATGACCACAGAAGCCATCACACACACGGCATGAACTGAAACACTCGGTAAATCTTTATGAAACAAAAATAATCTCACCGTGATGAACTCGGTGGTGTTTTGGGGTGTTGAAGACCCACTCCAGAGGTCCAAGGTCTCTGATCAGCTGAAATAGAATAATAACGTACAGAACATTCAATAGTAGAAGTCAGTAAGTTAGTAAGTGTTCATCACAGCACGAGTACGAGATATATATTGTGTGACTAAGTGATTTAGTCCTGGTGGTGGTACAGGATGAAAGTCCACGTGTCCTAAATTGAAAAGGTACATCCTCTGGGGAGCATAAATGTGAAAATAAATTTACACAGAGGGGTTTTTTTGGGGGGGGGATGCCTATAGCTGGAAAAAATGTTTGGGGGCAATTAACAAAAAGTGAGGGAGTCACCAAAGACAAAGATTCATCTTCTGAGAATAATGAATGTTTGCCACTCTGTCTGTAGCAGATGTTGACATGTCTCACAGAACAGGCGAGATCCTTGAACTGCTAGTGGCGCCACAGAGCACCATGAATGTCCACCAGTCCATCCAACATTCGATGAGGTATGTCAGGCTGCGCTAAAGTGATGGAGCGACCGACTGACCAACAGACGGACGTTGGCATCCCTGGAGCCAATTAAACTGACCATCACAATCTCCGAGAGTTGACCAACAACCTGACCCAAAATAAATTCAGTTTACTTTATTACGAGGCAAGAAAAAGCAGCAAATCCTCACATTTGAGAGTCCAGAACCATCAAGTCATTGGTAGGAATCAATAGTCTGAAAACGGTGACTGATTGTCTGTTGCTCGACTAATCCTTTCAGCTCATATCTTGTTCTGTGTTGAATTAACCGGACCAACCTTCTGACCGGACATAAAACCAAAAGATTACCACAGAAAACTGTAGGAAGGATGCATTACGGGACACTTGTGTCATGGTGTTAGTTACAGTACTTCAGTTATTAGATGTCAAAAAGTAAATATCACTTCAATACATTCCTCAATATTCATATTCTTTTTTCCTAATCGTAGTCGTATTTATGGACTGGTAGGATTAGAAAAAGAGATGTGAACAATGCTGGTAGAGTTAAACCCATTAACACTCTAAAGAAAACATGCACGTCTCAAAAGACGATGCAGTTGAACGAGCACATTTTGGGCATAAAACTATCAAACACGAACCACTTTCTCTTCTTAGATATCAAACAGATGCACCAGTGAGTCATTAAAGATTACCGAGGTCAAACGCGGCGTATTTCTCACAGTTCATGTTTCTCTTCAGGCTGCAGCTCTCAAGATTATTTTGATGTTTCGCATCAATACGAACGAGACCTCTCAGTCTGGAGGAACGTGCGCGGCTGGACAGAATTCCTCGGTGATTCATTATTTCCATGTAATGGCCGCGTCTGGCAGCCGAGCGTGAGAGTTTTTATCTTGAATGAAAAGGGTCTCCACCACTTCACTCCAGGCTCTGAGGCTGGAGCGGCGCAGCGAATAGCGTGCCAATAAATTACATGACATCAAAAAAAAAAATAGAGGCCATAAAGGAGGCATAAATTACAATCCCTTCAGAAAATTGTGACTATTACGACTGTTTTCACTAATAGTGCACTAAAAGATGGAAGGCGTTCCAAATCCATTCATTCCCTCTCAAGATTGTGGGGATTGTAGAAGTGATACTCCCAGTCACTTTAAAGGCGGAGAGAGCGGTCATGCTTCTGTTTGGAATATTTCTTGAAATCTCATTATTTTTTATTGAATACAGGTTCCACTGCAACTCAGGAGGCTACAAAGGCTCGACTTACGGATTAGTTTTGGCAGAGCGAGAACGGTAACTTTACAGACTTTTGTTCAGTCTGGTTTTCCATTTTAACTTTGCACAGCAACAATGAAGTTAAGAGATTCATACAGTCACATGTGCTACATCTATAACATACAGATTTACATATTTAATCATTATAAGATGACTATGTGCATAGCACATCGTAGTCCTGTTCTCCACCGGAATAAACTAGTTAATAAAAAGCTCAAAGTTACTAGTATACGTGATTCTATTAATCATTTTTTTTTTTAGATTAGAGTAAAAAAAAGATGCTTAAGAAAACTAGCAAATGTCTCTTGCTCTCTTTTCAAGGCAACGTTTTAATCTACTTCGTCCTCGGGCGAGTTTTGGGCGATGCATGGTTTAATGCCTCCACAAGCCAGGCACAAGCTGCAGCACATTCATGTCTATCCTGAATGTCTCCATTTCATCATTGTATCATATGAGACGTTTGTGTGAAATTGTCCCAATTAGCATATTCATTTTTTTCTCCTGAGGTCCCAATGACGTTTGAGTTCAAGTGGACATTTGTCTATGACACAAAGATCATTTTATTCATTATCTTATCTTTACTTATCCTGACACTGCAGGTGAAAAGTCAGCGTTTGAAACCAAAGACATAAAACAGGACGTGTGTCTGGAGATGAACGATGGCGCTTGTTGTTTAACTGCATCGGTCCAATGGTCAAAACTTCTAACACGTAAAACGTCGCCGTCCATGTACCCTTCCACACCGTCCCCTTTCTCCTCTTTTCAGGATAAAGACATAAATGAATGACAGAATGTGTAACCTGTGTTGAAATATTCACCTCAGTGTGGATCCAGAACTGGTAGAGGAGGTTTAACTGTAAGTGGACGGAGAAGACCGTGGGGGGTGCAATCAGAGCCATGGGCAGGTAGAAGATCTGAGGAGGAAGAGAAGTCCTCTTTTATCAAACACTCCACAAAGTACATATGTTTTTAAGGATACAGCTGGCAAATATATGTAGGTATGTATGTATAATAGGTGCCATGAAAAGAACAAAACAAATGTGATGACGATGTGTTAGTTCGTCTCTCAATACTTTTGGACTTTTCCTATCCTTTCTGTGGCACTCTGCCTCATGTAACGCAGAGCACTGGTGTGGCTCTAAATAGTGCTTTGAAACGTTTTTGGACAACAATGGAGCTGTAAAGGGACACTTTTTACCTCTAACCAGTAGTGCTGTTTATCAACGAATAGTTTTGGTGTGAGTTGCCTAGTTTTGCAGATACGGGCCGTAGAGATGTCTGCCCTCCAGTATAATGGAACGAGATGGCACTCGGCTTGTGGTGCTCAGAGCACCAAAATAATTACGTTTAAAAAACACCAAGAACAACGTCTCTTTCCAGAAGTCATGACCCAAGATCATCCACAGATCTTATTGTGAGCAGTTTCATGTATTTCCTTTCCACTGAACTACACCCGCATCACCGCGCAGAAGGAAGCTTGCATATGAACTCTGTATTGCTAGCTCACCTAGCACCACTGAGCTAGCTAACCGACGTGGAGGCCATTTTCACTCTTACATCTTCTCCTTCTGTGGTGACACGGTCGGCAGGTGTAGTTTGGAAGAAAGAAAATAGTTTCCGAGATGAAACGCCTCACAAAGCGACACTAAAAGCTCCTCAAACACAATAAACTCGCTATCTCTACTTTGAGCAGCCAGAGTCAGGAACAAGGCCAGGTGTATATGGATCCATATGGACAGGCCACCATCGGGCTGATGTTATGTAATCTGAACCCCGACATGTGCACAGAGGGATACGATGTATCAGTCTTTGGCTACAGAGACAATACTTGGCTCCATGCTGACAACAATAACAATTAACAGAATTAGCTTTGACAGAATGGATAATATCTTACCCATGATGTGAACTGCTGGGTGAGGGACTGTCTGAGGGCGGTGGCGAGGTTGTAGTACTCGGAACTGTGGTGAACCTGGTGAGAAGCCCAGATGATGGACACCTCTGGAGAAAAACGACACATGCAAAGATACAGAATGAAAACAAGAGTCCAAATCTCTTCACTTCAATCAACCTGCTCATTAATGTGTGACGGAGCGAACAGCAGCACGAGATTCATACACGAGGCTTGAACTCTCACACACATTCAGCTGCTTTTACATCACCACAAGTGATTTATCTCAACAATCAACCTCCCCAGATGAGTAACTAGACACTTTCATCCCCAGAAGGAGCCATTTGGGTCTCGCTCCTGGCCAGCCGCGATGAAAGGCCGAGGCTTGAGTGTAGCTGGCCATTGGAGGAAGAGGAGGAGGAGGAGGAGGAGGAGGAGGAGGAGGAGGAGGAGGAGGAGGAGGAGGAGGAGGAGGAGGAGGAGGAGGAGGAGGAGGAGGAGGAGGAGGGGGGTATTCGGCTGCAGCTGGTTAGCGTCCAGCCTGATGTCCCAGTGCTCCAGTTTACATTCCTCTGCTGTGTTGTGATACTTGCTACATTAATATCTGTGTTACACTTCATTTTAACGTCCAAAGGGAACATGCTTGTTAAGTTTCACTGGATCTCCGGGCCGTTTCCGGACCACCCCGTCTAGTCTGTACTTTTTGGCACCTCCCGGCCACTTTGGCCTCTGCAGCCGTACAAGAGAGAACAGTAACCTTCAAATATTGCAGAACCACAGAGCCCCGTATAGACTATGTATAGTGGGGTACTTGTTGTAATAAAAAAAAAGCAGCCAAAGTTATGAAATGAGGCTTACGTTTTATGAAGCGGCCTCGTGTGATGGGATTTCTGATTAAGGGATCAATTATCAAGCAATTAAACTTTTATTATTACACATGGCATGCATGTGTGTGTGTCCGTGCATGCATGCCGCAAGCTTATTTTTGGCTTGTAGACAATGAATTTTTAGGGTTTTTTTATCTAATAGATTTTTTCTTCATCCAAAGTGCCTTTCATTTAATAGGAGTAGTTAAACATTTTGGGAATCCGTTTAATTGCTTTCTGATGAGGACCATAAGATGGTTACCAATTTCATGTCTAGTACGGTAAATATGATGCTATAGCTAGGAGATTAGCTTAGCTTAGCATAAAAGCTGAAAACAGTACTTGGCTAGCTGTTTCTCCCTGTTTTCATTCATTGTGCTAAGCTAAGCTAACTGTCTCCGGTTGACAGTTAATAAGCACATTTCAATTCAAAATGACAAAGTCCCGAGTCCTAAACTTTGAGTGTCGAGTCCTAAACAGTCATAATGCACTTTTCACCAAAAATAATGCTATTTGCACCTCCATCTGTAATTTGCAACTTGCACCTTTTGCATAACGCGATATGTTTTTTGTTGACCAACGTATTGTTTTTGTACAAGAACGAAATTATCTTTGGTACTATTTTTTCCAACTGCAGCTCAGTAAAGTAAGGTTTGTTCTTCATGGTTCTCTCCTGCAAGTTGATTGGATGCCGTCAGATCGGTTCCAACTAATTGGATCTGGGGAATTAAGTGTTGACTTGCTTGGAACAATAGCTGATTCAGTGAATGAAGGGACATTAATTGACTCATGGCACACTTCTTGTATCACAAATTGTATAATTCCGGGGCTTGGGGGAAGGTTTCAAGTATTTTCAAGTCAAAAGTTTAAGGCCAAGTAAAGTTATTGGTCAAAAGTTGAGTATTTTTTATTTTGTCAAGTCGGATTTAAGTCATCACATTTCTTGGACTCGAGTCCAAGTCATGCGACTCGAGTCCACACCTCTGGTGTTCATACGGTCACAGTGTTCAAGCACAAACACGAATAGCTTTACCAAATGTGAGGTTACGACATTCTATTTTGAGAATATCTTTCAAACACCACATCTCGCTCTCTCCTCCTCTCTCTCTCTCTCCGTTTTAATAACAGCAGGGAGTCAAACATCCCGACGGGCCGATGGTCCGCCGCACCTGAACAAACACACTGCTGAGCGCTGAAGGTGTGCAGAGGAGCACCACGACCTGTCCCGACACCTTTCCAATCAGCGAAACTGAGGCGGACTTCCTCAAGCGTTTGGGGAAACCCCGAGGTGCTCCCGGAGCAAACTACCGCTCCAGAGCAACGCTCCACACCTCCGTTATTTAACAGGGTTATTGCTGAGTTTTAGCAGGTGCGAGAGAATAAATGTCACGGGGGGGAATGTTTTTGGAAGCGTCACATTCAGTGTTAAACGGTGTATTTTGGATTGATTTTAAATGGAAGCAACAGGGTTGGACTTTCATTCAAACTTTATTTTCCCTCTCAACACAACTGACAGACTGAGTCTGACAGGAGAGAGGCAAGAAAGAAATGAACACAGAAGAGAAGTCCGACTGCATCTACGACAGTCGAGCACTAAAAGTATGAAGCTTGTTCCGCTCCGCACCGCGGGGGATTCAGAGATGAACTGTCCTGCTAAGACACATATTGAGAGGATAATCCAGCCTTTGTTTAATTCCAGCAGCCTGAGTCTCTTTTTGCTTTTTTCCCTTCTCACTGGAATCGTGCTTGGCAGGGTCCAGGACTAAGGGCGGCTAAGATTGATGCTTCTTGTCATTGATAGGAAGTAGGAACCGCTAGGCTTCACTGCAAGCCCATGTCCTCATCTCTGGACTCGGCGGGACGCTGCATAGTTTGGCAGGGCCTATTCAGGGGGGAAGCTCCGTTAATGGTGAGAACCAATGCCACAGAGCCCGCGTTCCCAGCAAGAACAGAGAAAACGCTGAGGACGGCACTTCCATCTGGCCTCCAGCGAGCCTCAACTCACCCTTTTCTCAGGAATAGCAAGCATGAGTGCACGCTAAGCAGGTGATGGACAGTTTGGACACATTATACGAGACTCCGCTCAAAGATTACAGCAGTAGTCTTTCATTCAAATCCCTAAAACGTTGTGTTTATGTTTACCTCTGTGGCCGTGTGAATCACGACTGCTGTCTGTGTGGAACAAAAGGTGGAAGTAGTGCAGCTTTGTTTTAGCAACAATAAACCTTTTAAGGAGGTCAAAGTGCAAAGTTAAGGTTTGCATCCAACAACAATTGTTTGTGCATAAACAATTGCCCGAGGAGCAATACTGGGTTCAGTGTCTTGCTCAAGGACACTTCAACTTGCAGACAGTGGGTGCTCAGGCTTGAACCGCCAATCTCCTAGTCTTGAATCAGTCACTTCATTGCACAACAAACCGACTGCAGCTTAGCTTGGCTTATTAGCCATCTAACCATCTAGCTATCCGGCAAATGTGGAGAAAAACTTGAGTCAGGTGCACATCGTCGCTGAGCCTTGAACTCGCTAAATTGAGAAAATATGAGTACATTTTGAATTCATTCTATGGAGAGCAGCGATGGGAGACCAAAATGTGTCGCGTGTGTGTGTTCAGGAGCTAGCAAACGAAGCCTTGAAGCCAGCCAGGCTAAAGCAACATCTGACTACAAAGCACCCGGAATATCAGGCCGAAACAAAGTGGTGTTAACATGATCCGACAAACAGGTCCGACATTTTTAAAATACAAATAGTTCCAACGGCATCTAAGAGTAAAAATGGTCGTAAGAATAATCTTAATCAGGGTCTTGGAAAATGTTCCTCGGCCCTTAAAAGGTTATAATACTTTCTTATTGTGAGCGGCTGTAGTATGAGCATTGTAATACTATCCTATACAGATACATCCCATTTGACATCGTCATCTATTATTGTTTACATGGTCTCCTGCAACAGCAAGGCCCGTGCAACCAAAACAAGCCTCATTGTTCTGGTATTCACCACCGGCTGCGAGAAGAGGTCTGGCAGCATGTTGATGTAATTCTACGATTTTCAGTTCCCACTGTTGAATTATATCATGACACATAATCAAGGCCTATAAGTCATCATCAGTCACGTTACGTGACCGAGTTAGACTCTAACAGAGTCTGTTTACGTCCACCTCAACAATGTCAGGAGCAGTGCTTACACAACCGGAGTCGTATGAACGCGAGAAAGCAAAGTCCTGTTTGAGCCGCATGGACGCAGCTGGAGTAAGTGCCGATAATGATCAATCTGTTCCTCGATGATGCTGCCATAAAAAGAAAGTATGACTGGTTAAAAAAAGAAAAATAATCAGCAGAGGAGGAGGAGGAAGGGTCGAAATCCACTCTCTACGAGAATGCTTTCACATTCACATCAATCAGCTGCCAGATCGTCACCCTCGGCGACAAACTCCTGGCACCGACGAGCGGCGTCCTTCATGTGCCGCCCTTCTGAGTGGTGGGCCGACCCGTCAATCACCGGGGTAATGGCCTGTGAACGGCCCTCCGGTGTTTGGAATCGGAGGGCTCTTGGATGGGGTGCCAACTCAAACAGCGAGCGCCGGACTCGGTGGGACAGTTGGCCAACTCCCCCTCCGCCTCTGCCATACTTCATGCTGTCCACACAGCTCAGTCACACGCACTAAACTAAACACACTAACCGTGGTCAGGCCCACTTACAGCTCCCACAAACAGGGTGTAAAAACTAGCTTTACAAAGGGGAAGGGTGACGTAAAATGGCTTTTCTATCATATTTTAAGATAAACAACATTCTATTTTAATTGATTATATTCGCAATTATGTTAATTCAAACTGAAATCCAAAGCACTAGATATAAAGCTGTTCTATTCTTTCTCTCTCTGTCGCAAAAACAAAGAAGTAATCCAGATAGATTTTATATTTTATGCAATAAGAACTATGGAAAATGTAAAAATGCCTTTATAAAACTAATCAAAACAAAGAAATAAAGTGAAATATAACACCAATGTAATATGCTTTTCCCTTTTAAGTATGCATTTACTGTGTCATAATTAAATGAAAAACACTTTAGCAGAGGAGACGCAGCAATTTCAGGATCCAGTCCAAATTACTGCATGAAAGCAGAGTAAAGATTGTCTCAGATTACGGATTTTATGTTTGAGAAAGTTTTAATCAACTGATTGCAACAACGTTAACACACCAAAACCAAAGGTAACATTTATTCATGCTAAACTCGCACAAATAAACATTTCTTACTAAAAAGTTTTTAGTATTTCTTAATTATTAGTGACTTAGAGATTAACAAATTCAAGTTATACACAAAAAAAATGCTGCATTTTATTTATCAGAAATTTGCTAATTCTAAAAATACATCATACACAAAATAACACCGTAAAACACGTATTTGGTCTGATTTAATGTTTGACACAACTTTGACTTTGTGTGTAGGATTTCTCTTTATCATTAGAAATATCTCAGTTATTTTGTGTTTTTTTTAAAATGGTGAATCGATTCAGAATCTTAGAAGATAAGAATCTCGATTCTTACTTGGATGTATTTTTCCCCGCACCCCCTAATGACCACATATTCATCCTTCATGTTCACACTTCATCCCTCCAAACAGTGGACGTTTGCCCTCAGCGGGGGGGGAATCTCCCCGTCCGTCGGCTGTTGACAGAGGGAAGTCTCTCCGTGCAGGGAGGGGAGCACACGAGGGCAGCAGTCAGCCGGACTTGAGGCCTCTGCTGAGCTCAGCGACCCTCTCAAACCATCACGACACGCTCTTCTTTTCCACACTTTGTTTAAAAGCTGCTCACACAGGCCCTGTGGACGTGATCCCTTTGTGATGTCTAGGTTCAATCAGACCGGTCTCTCTCTCTCTCTCTCTCTCCCTCTCTCTCTCTCTCTCTCTCTCTCTCTCTCTCTCTCTCTCTCTCTCTCTCTCTCTCTCTCTCTCTCTCTCTCTCTCTCTCTCTCTCTCATCTCTCTCTCTCTCTCTCTCTCTCTCTCTCTCTCTCTCTCTCTCTCTCTCTCTCTCTCTCTCTCTCTCATCGCACAGAGCAGCAGACAGAGAGTGAGAGCCAGTGACCTATAGATCACTGTGGATGTTATCTCTGCCTCCCACGAGGCCTTTCACTTGGTCTCTTCTGCTGCCGTGAGCCAGACCCCCACATCCTGACCGAACCGCACCGACACAACCAGCAAACTAAGCGGGGGCTCCGGATTCTTTTGTCGCCCCCCCCCCCCCCCTGCAACCTGCACCGGGCCAGGAACCCGCCGTCACCGTGAAGATTTATGGAGCCCCGGGCAGGTTAAACCCCCCACCCCACCTCCACCCTGCCACACCGCCCAGAGGACCTCCTCTTTAAACAATAACATCCACATCGTCTGCGTCCTCTCGGGGACGGAGGGACAGCGGAGGAGTGCTGAGCACATCTGTTTGTCTTAACAACTGCTGCTGTCTGCGAGGCCAAAGGAGAGCGGGAGGGGCGTGTGGACACAGCAGCACACAGATATAGGAGGATGTCGTAAGGTGCATATCTTCCTGTCCCTACATGTGTTCATAGATCGCCTGAAACAACACATTTCACCACCGCCACAGTTTAACTTTAACCTCATCGATATATCTTATACAGAGCAGGACAGGAGACAAGAGGACACGTGGCTCGAGTCACTTTTCACTTGCTTTTCTGGCTGCCACCTTCCTGATGTCCATTTTCATTTGCTGTATTTTAAACTGAATATTCCCATCGATATCAGACATGAGGATCACAGGCAACACAGGAAACAATCAGGATTAGAAGGCAAAACAGGCGTCACAGGACATAATTAAGTGGCAAGAAAGAATCAGCAAGACAAAAGACATAGAAACTAATGTACAGCCTGAGACAGACTGGAGGCACAGGAGGGCGGAGAGTTAGCGGCTTCCGGCTGTTTTCTAACACCACCCGACAAACGCAAACAATATGCTGCTAGAAGGCATTTATAGAATGAGAAAAAGTTAAAGTGTCTGCTTTGTACAGCAGCGGCAGAAGAGTCCGATTTTACACACTTATCACGGGACAAGAGACAGTTGACGGGCGAGACAACGCCGGAGGATTTGGGGTCACAGCGAAAAGCCAAAGTGCCTATTCGGCAATATTTCGGATTTAAACCCAAAGCTAAAACCTGATGAAGTTAATGAGGCAAAGCGGAGAGGCCAGACAGCCGACCGACATTAAAGTTCACAGTAAGCACTCTACAGGCAGTGAGCGTCATCTGTTCTTGTGAAATATTCAGTGTTTTAATCTGTAGCACTGCTGTTGTCATGAGTTTATTAACCGACGGCGTCCCTAAGCCGGCGATCCTATGCTTCGAGGAATCTTAAAGGAGGATGAGGAGACTGTGAGATATGAAATGCTGATTTTTGCAAATTGAGTGTTTTTGCATTTCTACACATTTGCATGTTCATTTCCAGTCGGTCGGCTTGTAAACGCGCTTCGTAGCAGCAGTCACATTGACTTAAACTTCTGACTGAAGCTCTAAACTGGTGGATGTGTCTTTGAGTAACACCTTAGACCACCATTTTTTATTTCTGACGAAAGATTTCTCCGTGTTTCTCTCACGATCGTCGTCTTTCTGCACTAATGGGCACTAATGGCAAAATACCCTTGATTGACACTTCAGACCCCCTGAAAGCCTCAATAGCAACATTACGACAGTTGTTTGTGGCTTGCAATTGGTCCGACAAAGTAAATTCATCACAAATTATTCCAACAATCCCAGATTTCTGCCCGTCCAGTCGGATCAAGCTGCCTATCTCTCGATAATTAACAGCTTATTGGTTTACACTGAAGATAATACCCTCACTGCAAAACATTAAGGAAGTAATGATAACATCGCACCGTAACTTTCAAGCGATTCTCCGGTGTTTCAGAGCTAAAAGCGTAACACAGAGCAGCAGCAGCAGCAGCCAGTGTGGTGAGACGCCTGCAGCGTAACTCCATTACCTCACATATAATCAGAGTACGGACAGCTGACTGGCTGATTAATGGCCTCAGCCCCGCTGCCATGCCTGGATATAGATGCCGCCCGAGAGCAGAGCTGCTATTAGTGGCGCTCGCGATACGAGGTTAGAATAAACAGAATCAACAGGACTGTCAACATCACGGCCGCATCCGAACCGAGCCGGCCCCCTGTTCACCCAGAAATCATCTGGTTCAGAATAGAAAAGTGTTCAACATATATAGTCTGTCTGACGGGGACAAAACGCAGACAAAATGTGGGCGAAATTGGAATTTGTCTTCCATTCATGTCAGTCACCAGGTTATTAAACCAATGTGTTTACAAAAGGTGGTTAAATGTGCAGCAAGGGTCATATTGTTTCAGCGGTTAGGGGGAGATAATATAATAATAATAATATTATACGTTCTAGCAATCTGTCAGCAACTGAACACTTCCAGCTTCTTTTTTTCCAAAAACAAAACAGATAATTATTAAACAAGGGCTCGCTAAAGCTGCAGCGTATCGAGTCTGAGACACGCACCAATGAGTTTAAAGAAATATGGATATCAAGAGTTTAGATAAACAACCACTTCATTTGAGTCCGTGTGTGCCCAAAGGTCGTTCAAATATTTGAGGAGCCAGATTTGCCTCAACTCGTGTTTGTCAGCGGACCTAAGCAGGATCCAGTCACAAGCTTTTTATCTACGCAAGGAGGATCATGTGTTCGGTCGCGTGTGTGAGTGAGTGAGTGAGTGAGTGAGTGAGTGAGTGAGTGAGTGAGTGAGTGAGTGAGTGAGTGAGTGTCCAATCTGTCAAGGACCTCTCGTGGTTGCGGTGACTCACACTTCCTCTAAACCCCCTCTATTGTCCGTTTTATTCCGCCATTGACTGCCTGCTGCCTCCTCACTCACTACTCTTAACCTGCCGGCCGGTAGATGCCGCTGACACAGCAGAGTGCATCGGTACTTGGCTAACAGGAAACAGCTAGCGGAAGCTACCGCTACACACACAGCTGAGTACATCGCTGTCAAAAAACGTGACGTCTTCTACGACGACTTCGAGCCGATTGCCTGCATACGCCGTTTGTTTTTAAGTTTGAATGAAGTGTGTTTTACGACACCTTACAGCTCAAGTGTCTTGTCTTTACAGACACACCTGGCAGAGGTCTGGACTCTACTGAGTGCACCTTTCTAGTTGCTAACATACCTGTCAATGCAGAATCCTAAATTTCCTCCAAATGGCTGCAGACAGAGGCAGCTCGTTTTTCTTTTAATCTGTTGTTATCTCCAAGATCACAGCGTCTGGCGAGAGCGATGCCAAGTGGGAATGTCTCCTCAGGAAAGATGGCATCAGCACAGGCTGAAGGCCTTTTTAAAGTACTTTCCATTTAATTATCTTTGAGCTGTCCTTTCATGTGGAAGTCATGAGGGAAACTCCGAAAAAAAAATAGCCATAAAACTGAAAATGATATTCTGCACTGAGGCTAATAAGGGCTCCTATTTCCCAGCAGAGGATGTCACTTTTGCCTCATTTTACAGTTTTATATTGTAATCTTTCCCTTATTACGCAATATTGAGATTTATAGCTCACATGTCCTGACACAATAGGATTATAGATGCAGAGTTCCTGCTGTTTTGAGGCAAGAAACGGCAAAAAACGTTCCAAGACATGAGCGCAATAAAACAAGACTCCAAAAGCAGCGTTACATGACAATTTGACTCATTAAACTGCTGAAAAATACTTTCAACCCGCATCCTGCAGCTGTCTCATTCCTCAGTGCTTCGTTATAGGAAACATCCATCCCACACGCTGGAAGATTTTTGTTGAACCTTGCTGCAGTTGACCGAGATGACCTCGGCTGACCAGAGTGACGAGTGAGGGCCGTGCTGGGCCCGTCCTGCGGTCGGGGAGAGCCGCTTCACTTTGGTAACAAGGCGGAAAAGCTTAGGCCCCGAGCGAGCGCTGCGGGCGCTCGGCACCAGACAATTATCTGCGACCCGACAATGTTCCATAATAACAACGCTGGTAGAAGAGGAAATGAAAGTGGAACTTCCAAAAAAAAAAATTTGGACGTAAAAATGATTCTGCAGTTCAAAAATAAAAGAATTCCGACCAAACAAACCGAGCAGATACTGTGAGCGTCACTCCTCTGCATCGTCAGACAATGAGGGCGACGACGGGAACACACACTTCATTCAGACACACATTACAGCGGTGACCCCTATAAACATGGTCACACACATCAGCCTGGTTTCCTAGATCATGAAAACATGTGTGGAGCTTTGTTTACATGATCATTCAGGCTCCAGCGCTGAGGGTTACCGAAAATAATCGGATCCTCCCCAGTTCCTTTACACGAAACGAATGAAATGAAATTGTACACTTTATATGTGTATAATAATGTTTGACGTCCGGGTCCCTGATATGAAAGGCTCCTCATTTAAAATTTGGAAACTTTTCTCAAATTTGGAAAATTTTGGAAATAAGAAACTTATTTTACAAAAGCATTGATCACCGGTATCTTTAACATTTTGATTAGAGCTCTAAACAAGTTGACATCCAGCTTACTTTCTGATTCAGACAGACTTTGGATTTATTTATTTTGGGTCCCGGGTGCATATATTGATTTTTCATGCCAATGCACCACTACCACACTGATACTTTCAATATCCTTGCTCCCTTTTGTCTTCCTCAGGTTACCTGGATTATATTTGCAGAAAAACTGATTCAGCAGCAAAAACAGGCTAAAAAGATAAAGATAAAAGCTAAAGCCTCCAGATTACAGTGTAAGACTGAACCACCAGCGCATGTTAAAGCAAACTCTACTGATGTTCTCAGTCACCTCGAAATCATGTCGGGCAGTTCTTGGCGAGACGGTTTCCAAACACAGCTTCTGTTAAGCCACAATCTGGACTTTCAGCCAAAACCATGTGGACGAGGCAGCAGGCAGCTTGATGTGCCACTGACACAAATAAACATCGGTGCAGGCCACAAATAAATACCTCTCTTCCGGTGTGGCAGCCGAGCATCTGGCACGCGCATCAGTTGAGCAAAAATACAGGAGAAGAGACATCAAGCTACTGCTGTAGAAATACTGTATCCGGTTATTTATTTTTTATTTCTGCTTCAACAGTGATGCTGCAGGACGTCGCTGCTTTAGCGCCTTGACTGTATCCAGCTTGTTGCTGTGAGAGCTCCGGGTTAAGACCACAGCCCTCTGGAGACCACGGCCTCTCACATCTGCAGAGCTCTCAAACCAGCTGCATGTAACTCAAAAATAATTGCTTCCTCCACAACGTCGAGGACAGCATGATGTGTGCGCTATCATGCAGGGATGGCAACTAAATCAACATTTTGCACCCATTTATCTTCAGCTGGCTTTGTAGTTTTGTGTTGGCATTATCTGAGTGACACGTAGTAAGAGGAAGGGGGACGCCATCAGTGTTGTAGTTTAAATGTGTAAAAAAGTCCAGAAAACGTCTTCGAAACATGGCATGAAATGCTTAGTTAGCCATATTGTGAAGGAAATAAAGAGTATTGGTATGATCAGTGGAGAAGATGACAATGCTGCAGACATGGTTTCTACTGACATTTAAATACTTTTCCACCAGGAAAAGTGGTCACTGTTCAAATCCATAGTAAACGCCATGAATCCGAACTGACCGCAGCCACAGCGCTCCAAGAAGGAGCAAACTTCAAAGCTGTCACATCTAACTTTTTAAAGAGTACAGAGAGGTGAACGTTTCTTACTCTGGAGTTTAAAGTACTCACCACAACACAAAAAACGCGAGGTGCAAACCCGTTTCTGTATAATATGCAGAGCAGAAACCACACAGCAATGAGCGCCACGATTCTCATGAACTCATTAACTGCCATCAATATTATTTATGTCATTATTTAATATGCTTGACTACATATCATCATTTGTAGAACTTGTTTTCATGAACATTGATTTGTTTGGATTTACACTTGATAGGAACTATGTTTACATCCTATGTTGTGCTGGGACACATTTAGTCGTGGCGATCTCCTAAAAGAAGACAATTGGAAGCGGCAGAAGTTTCTGTAGATTTAAGTTTAAATGTTTTTTCAAGCGGACTCATTTCCCTCTCGGTTGTGTGCAGCCAGCGATGTTTATTTATTTTAGCGTTTCGTCGTGCATATTTGCGTGCAATCAGTTTTTGTGTAAAGTGAATGCCAGCTTATTTTGTACGTTGAAATGTATTTCAACAGTTGGGCGGTGGATTGATGACGGGCGGTGTTGACTTGAGATGCACGTCAGGCGAATAAATCCATCAGTAACAGAAGAACTAAGGTGTCGTGTATAACACTTCATCATCTGAATGTCCTTCTTTGTGGGTTGTGTACATCAGCGTGTGAGTGTGTCTTGTGCTGGTTACCGTGAGCTAAGCGGTGGACCCAGTAGTAGCAGAAGTCCACGCCCACGAAGGTGAGCCACCAGGTCCAGGCAGAGTCCCACGGCAGATCCAGCAGACGGTACCGGTTCCACACGAACACGTACGCAGTCAGCTCACAGCTTCTCATGAACAGCCTGAGGGACGGACGGACACGTCCACAGCGCGCACGTGTTAGTACAATATGCGGTTCATGTTACAGTTGTACTGTTCAGTTCACTTGTTTTTTTAAGACTTCTCCCGGTGCTCTTGCTTCACCAGACACCTTCGGGTCTCGTGTCCGTTTCAGCACGGGTATTGATAAAGGAAGCCATTTCCTGCATATATATACACATCTAAATCAAATAACAAGTCATGATGACGTTAGTTATTGTGTGCGTTCCACATTAATGGCACAATAACTGAATAACACCTGATGCACCTGCTTCCTGTTGCTCACATCACATTACCTCTTTTTGGACGAGGTAACGGCCCTTTAAACAGCAACATGTTTAATATTTCTTAAAACTAATGAAATATATGTTGGGTTAAGCGCCGGGACGCCGTAGGCAAAGGTCGTCTATGGAGGCAACCTCAACAGAAACTCTGGTAGCACATTACTTTCCTCGTACGACATGCAGCACAACCATCCCATCATTTCGAACAGAACAACCTGACTTTTTGAGCTGCCTGAAACACTCACAGTGGGATTCTGGAGATCATTCCACAAGATACGGAGGTGAGTCCGTCACTGATGGTGACCACTGGGGATCCTGTCTTCAGCAGGCCCACCACCATCTCCAGCACCATCAGCCCTACAAAGAAAGGAGTGGCCTGCACACACACACACACACACACACACACACACACACACACACACACACACAGAATCATGATTCAGCACTGTTGCAAACTGTGAAAACAAATGAGTTTCAAGTCCACTGTTGCTTTTAGTGGGTTCTGTTGAGCTTGAATATTTGTCTTGGCAGACGAGCTGAAAGCCTGCAGCACTTTCATGTCTTGTGATCCGTGATGTTTGTTTCACTGTACCGACCTGAAGCAACCGGTCTGAAGCCGCAACACTTTGGCAGATTGGAGATCACAAACATTTGTCTTGACCAGAGCTGCGCTGGAGGACGAAATGATGTCATTGGTTGCTTTAGACACCAGTGCTAACAAACCACACCATGAAACTGGACTGTCGTGATGTTTGCAGAAAAAAAAACAGCAATCCAGATAACTGTGGTAATAACCAGGGCTGTGGAGAGTTATTTTATTAATAATAGTAATTATTTGTCTTCACTTTCCTGCTATGAGTACCTTAAATTAAAAGGTTCTCCGTACGACATTCAGAACATCAATATAGCAAACAAACCACTATAATAGTGGAGTTATGTCTGAGCAGAGAATGAAGTCATTCTCCCTCTGTGTCTGTTGGAATCTGAGCTTCTCCTGGCTTTGTTGACATAGCCGCCCGCCCGCGCCTTTTAAATCATGTTAGCATGCAGCTCTGTCAGCTCTGTCAGCACCGTTGCTGCTGTTTGCACTATTAGCCACGTTAGCTGCTAGCCGCCGGCTCAGCAGTCGCCGAGTTGAGTGCGGTGGGGAGGCGATCCTCTCAATCAAAGATCTGCTCTGAATATTACATCTAGAACCTTTAAGTGACTTAAGTGCTATTCATAAATTGCTCTTTATCAAAAATAATTATAAAAGTATTTTTCCTGTATTGCCAACTTTTAACACGTGCTGCAGCAATACGGCCGGCCAATGTGCATTCGATGTTTTTCATTATATTTTATATATATTTTATATTATATATTCTTTTTATGCACAAGATGCCACATGCTTTACTTTGTTCCTTTGGGTTTTTTTTGGTGGCAAAAACAAAAATTTCATTTCCAAAAGTTGCAAAAGGATGGATTTCATTTAATAACCAGTTGTGACAAAACAAATGGTGAGCACTGAGCAAACAGTCAGTGACATGCCTCTATTTCTAACTGGGCTGGAAACATGTAATAACCTCTTAATGGGTCTGTCAAACGTGGAACAAATTAGTGAGGGACGGGGTTAGCAAACAGGTCACGAGTGCAAATTCAGCGGCGTGTCAGACCTGCTGGTTAGCTTTAGCTTGAAGGCGCTCATTGACCAAGTGACTCCAGTCGTAACTGGGACACATGGCCCCGCCAAGAGCGAGGAGTGAGGGACGTGACGAGACCGCAGAGGAGCACATCTGCAGGTGGGGAGGGAGGAAGTGTGAGTGTGTGTGAATGGAAGTGAGAGGGAGTGTGCATGCATGTGTGTGCATAATCCACATGTGAATGCCTCCACTTTAACATGCAGGTGTGTGATGTGAGTGTGTGTGTGTGTGCAGAAGCAGAGGCGAGAGCACCACCGGGGACCCGCGATCACACGCAACGCTCCCAACATCTGGCAGCAGACTGCAGAGCTGCAGCCAACAAATGGGCTCGCGGCGCAGGCAGACCTCCTCCAGACCTCCTCCAAAACCCGCCGAGAGACAGATTATCATTGTGGACGCCGGTCGAAAAAAACCTTTGCCTCCTTTTTTTTTCCTCTCCTGTCGAGCAGATAGTTTTACCTCGGCAGTCCAGCGTTCTCGACAGCTCAGGGCAAAAGTATTCAGCAGAGCAAGTTGATTCTCATGCTGTGCAAGAAAAGAAGGCGAGGGGGGAAAGGCTCGTCTTCGTCTTCAACACTGTCTCCATTGTTGTTTTTTTTGCTCTTTTCTCTTAGCTTTATTTTATGTAATTTGTCCTCCATCTGTGATTTTCCTCTGCTTCAGAGTGATATGGCTGCTTAATAAACTGAAAATTAGCATTTTCGTTTCCCTTATCTCAAAGTAATTGTGTTTTTTGAATATAGTTTTGGTTAGATGCCCGAAATAAGAGATTTTTAGTTTTGTTCCATGACATAAAATCCATCAGTAAATACCCCCCCCCCCCATGTATTTTCAAGTTTTTCTGTGTCTTGAAAAAGGTCATTGCTAGCAAGTGGCTAAACGAGACGACTAAACGTCATCACTAGAATGTGAGACCTCCTTCAGCTTAGAACGCTTCAAAAATCAAAAAAAGTGTTTTTCAATTCTGAAGATTCTCTTGCTGAACACAATGTGTAAGCATCATAAACATTTGTTCGCAACAGAGCGTATTTCTAAGCAACACTCGCATTGGCTTTTTGTTGTGGGAACCAGTGAGATGCTAACTTCCTGGTTGGCCTACAACATTACGTCATCCCTGCAGCGCTCTAATTTACCCTCAGTAGTGGTGTTTGGATTTTGCGTGCACTGAGAATGTCTCTTCTCGTGTTTTTATCTTTCTACAAATAAACTAAAAATCACACTGAAGAAAGCAGATTTTATACTGCAGCATTCTTGCGTCCCGTGCGGACCGTTTGTTGTGGCATCTAATAATTGTGTTTTATTTTGGTCTGAGTTCGGGCCTCGCATGGAACGAGACATTTGTGGACCAGATGTCTGCATGTTCCCCAACCAGCCTTTTTATAAGGTCACGGATGACTGACAAGCAGGCTGACGATACACTTTCATCACTGCTGTCTGACAACAATATTGTGTTTGCTTTCAAAATCACTGAGACCCACGGAGCAATCATTCCAAACAACTCTAAAATTAGAAGATTGTGTTTTGTATTGTTTCTAATTAATTTGGCCTGTTGGGATCAGAGAGCAGAATAACTAATGACACAAAAAACAAACTGTAAACAGTGCTGAGTCACGCACACACACACCCATGCAAACCTTTATCACCATCGAGCCCTGCAGACATAACAAATTTGTTTAATCACGTTTGGTAGTGGGTTATAAGGACTCCTGCTGTGGGGGTAATTGTTCGCCTCCCCTGATGTGCTTCATAAAACCTCACAGCAAACACGTGCTGTTAAACCTGCACCAGACGCTCGCCACAATAAACGGCAACGGAGACGCTGTAAACTGACAGTAAGAAGCAGACGAAACCCCAAACCTTGTTTTTAAATTGTGCATTAAGTAGACGTGTGAAAATATTCAGTGGCAGTTACATCTGAGGTCTGACTATTACATTACATGACTAAGACGTAGTCAAAGGTCCCAGATATGCTTTTAACTGGTTTCTGATTGTTGTGGCCAAATCTTCTTTTTTTGTCATTAAATATCACAATAACGATAAATATCACGATACAGCAGGTTTTCTGCTCATTCGATGCAAAATAAATAGTCTATTTTAACCACATGGTAAAGCCTATCAGTGGTTAATCAATATTGTTAATAATCAGTAGTTAAGATCAGATAATCCTTTATTAGCCCAGCAGTGGGGACATTTTAATATTACAGCAGCAAAGGGAAAAGTGCAACAACATGGAGCGTCAGTAACAACTTAAAGTTCAATAAATGAGTCATAAATAAATCAAAACTTGTATCTCGAAATGTTGTGGATTTGCATCATTTAATGGTTTCCATTTTGGTTGATTTCCATTTTTAAAGCATGACTCTGACAACTCTTCACAAATGGTGAGTTACTGTTGACACTTGGGTCACAACAATTATTTGCATCATCAATTAATCCACCGATCATTTTCTCACTGAATCGATTCATTCTTTTGTCTATAAAAAAAATTAGTAAGGCATGAAAAAAGCCTGTTATGATATCAGATTATGATTTAAGAGATGAATTCAAATAATATAATGAAGTAATAATATTCAACTTTAAAATACTCCACTACAGTAAAAGTCCTCTATCCAAAACCTCACTTAAGTAAAAGTGTTATCAGCTAAATGCACTTAAAGTATGAAAAGTGAAAGTGCTTATTGCAGTAAAATGTTCCAGGTCAATGTTTTACTATAATATATCATGTTTCTGGATTAGTATTACTGCTGCATTAATGTGTAAGTTTCATTTTAACATCTTTATATCCTGTTGGCTGGTTTACTCTACAGTAAGGCATCATATTCTATAAGATCATCGTAGCGTCGCTCTCCTGTGAGAACCACGTATCTCTAAACAGAAGTACTTTATTTACCGTGACATACAGGAACACTTCATCCTGCAGTTTGGGGACATACATTTGGAGATACGTGGTTTTCACTGGACAGGAAGGGCGTTAACATTTAAAAAGTAACTAAAGCTGTCAGACAAATATAGTGAAGTAAAAAGTACAATATTTAGCTAGTAAAAAATAAATAATTTGTCTGTATATATAATATTTATTTTTATTTATATTTAGTTAATGTGGATTTTTTAAAACTTTTTTTACTGAGTTGATATTCTTTACTGTTCATTACTTATTTACTTGCTGCTCTTGTTTTGTACCTTGTGTGCACTGTCCACTGCTGTAAACTTCCCCACTGGACTAATAAAGGATTATCTTATCTTATCTTAGTAGAGGTATAAAGCTGCGTAAAATGTAAGTACACAAGTACCTCAAATGTGTCCTCTAGTACAGTAGCTGTAAAGTACTTTACATTCATCTGGTGCAAATGGGACAAACAAAAGCAACACGTGGGAGCACTGAATGTTTTAGAAGTATATGCTCGAAAAGTTCCTAAAACACTGAATCAACTATCAAAACGATTACTGAACAATAATTCAAATCTTTGCAGCTCGAGTTGAAACTTGCAAACTTATTTTTATGAGATCTATTAACTGAAGCACTTGTGTATGTAACGTGATTTTATTAGTTTTAGGATACTGCGTCCTCCACCCTTGAGTGACAGTGAAGGTCCCCTGAGGTGCCTCTCACGGAGGAGGGACACCTCGTTGGACTTTGACACAAACAACAAATCACCACATACTGCTGGAAGTGAGCGAGACTGAGAACTGTACCCACCTGCTGCACATACTGAGGCACATCTTCCAATTTCTCATAGGATGATTCGTTCGGCGTGAGCATGAAAAACATGGACCGGAATCTCACCGACGAAGAGCCGGGCTCCACAGCTTCAGCCATTGACACTCACACACGCGCAGCACCGTGCGCACCGCTGCTCCAGGTGAGTCGCTGTTACCTGCGCAGGTATTTAACTCCCTCTGAGGTGAGGGCGTTCCTTATAGATTTTCCTCTATCCGCACTTGTTTTTCTCTCCGCTGCAGGTTAAAGTAGGTCAGTCAGCTTGTGGGCTGGACAGCTTCCCCCAGCTTCTCGCGTACAGGAAACCGTGTCCGTGACAGTTTGACGCAGAAGGGAACTGTCACTTTGTGGCCGTTTACCCGAAAGTCCTGCTTTGTTTATATCTAAGGAGGCGAGGTCATCTTCAGTCAGGCTGGTGCTTCAACTGGTGACCCGTTCCGTGTGACTTTTATCTCGCGAGAGCTTGCAGAGGTCGTGGTTTCCCTGTGTGGTGTTGGGATGTGTGACACCAAACTTATTTTTAAGTTTTTAAGTTTAGATATGATCATTTTCAAAATGACCAATTCGAATCATTTCTTGTGTGAAATTTCAAAGCAAAGATCATTTTCACTACTATGTGTAAAAAAAATGCGTTTTTATAGAAATACTATGATTAAATAATAACTTCCAGGGTGGCTCTATATTAGGTCAAGGCATTGTTTCTGACATGTTTGTGGACATGTGAATCATATAACTTATATGCTTGTTATGTACAAACAAGAGCAGTCACAAGTTGACCAGCAAAGATTTTTCACGTCCTTAAATTGCGTTTTTTAACCGTGTAGATAACTGCGGCAAATTGATAACTATCGTTAAATTAAAATCATGAGCATACAAGTCACGAGATGCTTCCAGCTACGTCGTCCGAGGTCATGTACGGAACGTCAGACACCATGACATAGACTCAAACACGAGGATTCTTGTGACTGCAACTGTTGAAAACACAAACATCACATGTAGGTGTCCTCAAACTATTTTAAACAATCTGTGGTTATTATCTACGTCAAGCCATTTAAGTTAGTTCCTACGCGCAACAACGGACACGAAAGTCACAAGTTAACACGGTGATTCGTTAACGTTCGTGATCTTGAGTCCGCTGTTGGAATATCGATTCTGACAACCGAACACGCCAACAACCAGACATTCTGATGCTGTCAACAGTTTTAATTCAATGTTTTTAAGCTTGCTCACTCGTCTGGATGGCTGGGGCAAAATGCCATTTCCATTGCCAACATGTGCTCGCATATTTCTGAGGACGGAGGCTGTAAAAGGGTCTATAGCACAATCATTGAGTTTCTTTTTTCAGACTGTTAACTTCATGTTCACTAAAATAATATATTTTAGTGTTGAGTTTTGACTGTCTCGTGTTTCACTGTTACTGTTTGTTGAAACTGAACGTTTTTCCTAATGGAAAGGTCCATGGACGGAGGATGTTGTACAGATTGTAATGGGAAATTTGTATGCATACGGTGTTTTCAAAATAAACTTCCGTCTTCACAGGAAACAACTCAGTTAGGTTTAGGAAAATATCGTGACACACGTACTTAGTAAGGTTTAGCAAAAGATCGTGAAATACTTACGTAGGTTTAGGAAACGATCGTGAACTACTTAGTTAGGCAACAAAAAGTAGTTAGGTTCAGAAAGGATCATGGTTTGGGTTTACATAATTAGGGAAGTTATCGTTACTTAAGTACAGAAGTTAGGTGACGAATGACTCAACAAGGACTTCTCCTTTCACACGGGGGGAGAAAGACCCACATTTGTTTGACCCCCTCCCGCCAAGCCAGTGTAGGTTTCTGCGGATTTATACTTCCTGATTAATGATTACGTAGATTACATCAAATTAGCTTTTGTGGGATATCTGTAAATTACAGCGCATTCATTTTTTTGTAGGAATAGCTACGATCGCCGTATGAGAACAGCCCATCCTGACACGGTGCCCTGACCATAAAGCCAGTTTTGTCAGCCACCGTAAAGTAGATTAGCCAAATCAGATTCAGTAAAGATATGAAGCTGAGCTACGCAGCCAAATATCTGCTCTTTGCTTCGGTGTGGTAGGGTTCAAGGACAGCCTAAAGGTCTGATAGCTCAGCGGTAGAAAACGGTTTCACCTGTTAAGTGTACATTCATACTTAATTATATCCAAACATCATTTGACATGAATATTGTGCTTCCACGGGAACGCTCACCTGATTTTTTTTTTGACACATTTCAACTTGTGTGCCGTTAAGTGTCAAATCTCTGGCAAGAGAAAACGCCAACATGAATGACTTTGATAATCATGGAGATCATAAAGATAGAGACACAGTGTTTCGTTGTACTTACATGAGTCTCTGACACCGGCCTGTAGGTCATGAGTTAAAGCGAGACAGCTGACTCTTTCTTCACACGTGAAATTAAACTGCACAGGTTTTGAGCTAAATTTGCATACTTTTATGTTGTTTGTTTTTTATTAAACAAGCAGTGACTTATATTTGGAAACGTTTCTAGTTTGTTAGATTATTGAAGCTCAGTAGTAGAAGTGATTTTTCTCCGTTTCTGTGAGTACTAAATAAAGAAGAAAGGATCACTTTCTTCCCTGTGGTTTGCTTTTGGGGGGGGGGGGGGGGGGGGGGGGGGGGGAATAAATTAAGAACCTC